>NC_081297.1:71245136-71548167 GCF_030435805.1 Mustela lutreola | reverse complement strand
TTGAAAGTAAGTGAGTACTATGCTCATGGATGAGAAACAACATGAGATTGGCCTACAGAAATCTCCAGCTGCCTCTGTTGGATTTTGTTTTGCATAGAACCTCCTCAGCACAACATTGCCTTATCCTCTCTCAGGAGATAGTGAGCCCAGGTGGTAGAAACCGTGAGATTCTCCCTGGCCTCTCCATGCCTAAAACACTAATGATAGCATCCTTAGAGGGATTTCTCTAAGGACAGTTGCATTCTCTGGGGCTGGAGATCCTAGCCTGGACTACGATGGCTTTGAATCTTTCTTTTTTTGCAGTAAGATACAACTTTGACAGAACTCTAATGTATAAACTGTTAAAAATGTATGCTATGTGTATAAATTGATTTTATGAATTTAAATGTAGTGAAGCTTTGCTGTATACTCTCTTTACTGGATACATAACAGTGAGGAGGGTGGAAGGAGATATCCATTCACTGAAAAAGAGCCTACAAACCAAATTTCCAAAACAAAGAAACCATAAGCTCAGTAATACAGTTATGAAAGTGATGAAGTCAATGTGAGCTTTACTCCATGAAGTAGTCTGGATAAGAAATTAACATAGAATGCTCAAAGACATAAATGAAAGAATGATTTACATTACAAGTGGCAAGAAATTATGAAACAAGAACCAGTAAAAATGAAAAAAAAAAAAAACCTTTAAGGAATAAAGGAAACAGTTAAGAAAAATGGAGAGTAGATTAAAAGGCTTCAAAATAGCTTTAATAGAAGTACAAGAAGAATAAAATAGAGGTAATAAAGAAACAATGTTTCAAAATTTGATAATTTAAAAACATATCATGATTGAAGAATTCAGCCTTTGGATTAAGATTGTACTCCAGAACGAATAAAAATAAGTTCCGAATAGACACATGATGGTGAAACTACAAAGGCATATTAGTTTGCTAGGGCTGCCATGACAAAGTACCAAGAGTGGATGGCTTAAATAAGAAAAATTAGTTTTCTCATCATCATTTTGGAGGCTGCAAGTCCAAGAGCAAACTTCTGGCAGGGTTGTATCTTCTGATGTCTCTTCTTGGCTTGCAAATGGCTGCCTTCTCACTGTGCCAATCTTTGCTCTGTGTGCCTGTGTCCTAATCTCCTCATAAGAATAAAAGGCAGGCCGGATTAGGGCCTACCCTAATGTCTCATTTCAACTTAATCACCTTGTTAAAAGCCTTCTTTCCAAATACAGTCATACTCTGAGGTACTAAGTGTTGGGCCTCCATACATGAATTTTAAGGGGCATCCATAATTCTCATCCCATAACACAAGGATAAGGAATAAAATCTTAAGAGCTACAAATGAGAAAATATTCTGATGAAAGAGTGGCCTTCAGACCAGTGGCAGATTTTTTGTCATGACAATCGATGCCAGAAGACAAGGGAGCAGGAGCTGTCATTTACTGAGAAGGGATAGTAGCTATTGATCTCAATTTCAAATGAAGTAGAATATTGTTAAACAGTGAAGCATAAGTAAATTAAGTATTTTTTTCAAGGCAAGACTAAAAAATGTAGGACCAGGTTTTGATTTCAAGTAGTCTGACCCCAGAGTCTGTGCTTTTAATCATTGTGTTATTAGGAACAGAAAGGAACATAACTCAAGGTATCATGATTTAAAAAAAAAAAAAAAAGGAAATACCATAAACATGTTTGTGTTAGTAATTTTGAAAATTTAGATGCAATTTTTATTTTTTTAAAATATATGTTACTACCACTGATAAAAGGAAATAGAAAACCTGATTAGGTATCAATTACTACAGATATTCAGTGCCAAGTCAAAAGTCTTCTCTTCTCACAAATAGGCCCAGATGATTTCACTGATAATTTTTGACAAAATGTTCAAGATAGATAATTTTTTAAAAAGACTTTATTTATTTATTTATTTATTTAAGAGAGAGAGAGAATGGGGGGAGGAGCAGAGGGAGAGGAGAAGCTCACTCTGCTCTGAGTATGGTGTCCGACACGGGACTAGATCTCACAGCCCTGAGTTCACGACCTGAGTCAAAATCAAGTGTCAGATGCTTAACCCACTGAGCCACCCAGGAGCCCTAGAACATATACTTTTTATATTATTTAAATAGTTTCAGAGAATTGAAAAAACAGTAAATCCATTTAGCTCACTTATGATGCTAGTAGAAGTATGATGCTAATGAGCAGCATAAGAAAAAACATTTTAGATCACTTGTGCTTATGGATAGAATTTCTAACTGAGAAAATAAACTTAAATAAACTGATTCCATCAGTAAAAATTAAACCAAGGCCATGGCCAGGAACGTAAACATCACTTGTCAACCAAAAAAATAAGGCACATAAACTAATAGATTAAATAAGAAAATAAAAACACCTCAAAAGATGTAGGGAAGTATCTAATGAAATCTAATAATAATTCTTGATTTGAATTATTATAAAATTGGGATAGGAGATTTCCTTTCCCTAATAAATTATACCTACTAGTCTTCTGTAATAAATATCATTCTTAATAATGAGACCTTAGAAACAGTCTCCTTAAAGTCAGGAAGAATCCAGCGGTGTTCTTAGTTTAATATTGCTTTTCAACTTTGTGCTAGAGATTCTAGACAATGAGATAGGATAGGTCAAAGAAAAATGATGAAAAAGGAAGCGCTCAAACTATCCTTATTTGCAGGTTATGGATTTACTACTTAGGAAAGCAAGATGAATTTACAAGTAAATTCTTACAAACAATTGCTAAACAAAGAGTTTAGCAACATTGATTGTTGGCTATAAGATCAATATAAAAATATCAATAACACTCTGCAACAAATAGAAAGTGAAATTAATTGAAATATCCGTTTTATAATAAGAACCAAAAATGAAGGTAGATGGAAACAAATCTAACAAAGAATGTAAAGAATCTTTGTGGAGAGAATGAGAAAACATGGAAGCACACAAAAGAAAACTGAATAAATGGAGAGAGAGATAATGAACATGACTGAGGCAGTTCAATATTGTGAAGATAGCAGTGCTCCTCAAGCTGGTGCGTACATTCAGTGTAATTCTAATGAAATGTTGTAAGGATATTTTGTGGTGCTCAATCCTAAAATTAACATTAAACAGCAAATTGTGAAAAATAAGGAAATTGAAGATTAACAACATGGGAGTTCTTGTCCTATCATATGTCGAGTCCTATTATATATTATAAAAATGAACAATTTGACTAATCCAAAAAAAAAAAAAAAGAAAGAAAGAAAGAAAAAAAATCAAAACCCAAAACCCAAAGAGCCCAGAAACGGACCCATGTATGTATGTTACAGGGGTTACATGTCACATCAAATAGGAGAAAGGAGAGAATGACCAATACAATTTGCTGGGAGAATCACTTAGCCACATGGAAAAAAGTGAATCCTTACCTCAAACTCTACAAAAATCATTCCATGTATACTCAAGTCCTAAATATGAAGTGAAAACATAGAAAGTTTTAGATGAAAATATAAAATAAATATGTAATATAAATACATAAAATAAAATATGAAACTTTAGGAAATGAGTTGGTAGAGCTATCACAGGCACAAAACATGAAGGAATAGATTGATATATTTGACTACATTAAAATCAAAAAAAGTTCAACAGAAGGCACTGTTAGAGTTCACCGACAAGACACAGGATGGAAGGGGAGAATTGTCATGCATAAAACTGACAAAGAAATGATTAAAGGGACTACATAAAGCACTCTTTTTTTTTTTTTTTAAAGATTTTATTTATTTATTTGACAGCGAGAGATCACAAGTAGTCAGAGAGGCAGGCAGAGAGAGAGGAAGGGAAGCAGGCTCCCTGCTGAGCAGAGAGCCCGATGTAGGGCTCGATCCCAGGACCCTGAGATCATGACCTGAGCCGAAGGCAGTGGCTTAACCCACTGAGCCACCCAGGTGCCCTTACATAAAGCACTCTTACAAATTAATACAAAAGAGAAAAACAACCCCGAAGAAAATGTATGAAAGAAGTAATTCTAAGAGGAAGGGGTTAAAATGGGGAAGAAACATATGAAAGGATGCTCAAACTAACTCATAATTGGGAAAATACTAATTAAAAGTGAGATATAATTTCACGCCTATCAGCTGGCAAAAATGAACAATGCAAAGTGGTGTGGGGGGTGTGGGCCAGTTGTGCCACACTCAAGAAGAAGAACATGCAGTGTTAGGGAAAGCATTTTGTAGAGTACGTTGGCTATAGCTTGCAATGTTTCATGGGAGTGTGCTCTATGAAGCAACTCTCTGACTTCTGATACATCCCTTCAAGAAGCTTCGTGAGCAAGGAGTCTCATGTACGGTTGCGTTTTTTTAATAGACAAAGTGCCTGGCTTGTGATACAGTTGTACAATGGAGATGACTAAGCTACCATTTTAAAATGAATTAATTAGAACCATGGGTATCAATATGGATAAATCTCAAAAAAAAAATTGGTAAGCAAAAAACCCAAAACTACAGAGCAGTTATCGTAGCTATAAAACACAATATATATGTTATATATATTGTAAAACATTGCTATATAAAACTATAGATACTTATAAAATTCATAATATTATTAAAGTTGCAAGAAAATGAAAAACATAGAGTACATAAGAGAGGTTTTCTCTGGAGGAGAATTAATGGAATAGGATTGGGGAATGACATGCTGGAATTTTCAACTGTACTCATCATGTTTTATTTCCAAACAAAGGAAAGCATAACAAAGGCAAATATGGCCGATGTTCAAGAATGTCTTTTGTTATCTTCTATAATTTCAATAGAAAGAATTTCAATTTCAATAAAAATATCTCATAGTAAAAAATAAAGTAGAACCCTTATTTATGACAAAGACTTACGATGAGAAAAATGGACTCTGAGTAAAAACTTAGCAGGTCACACCAGATTAATTGTGTGATGCTGATAAAAACAAAGGAAGTCCAATTTAACTGTAATGTACTAAAGCACTGAGTTTTAAGCATGTTCGTAATGTATTATGTCAAACTCCAGTATATAAAACAGATGAATGACATTTTATTAAGATAAAAGTATAGTTATTAATTAATGTAAAATACATGTGAAAATATAAAAATGAATATATATGTATAGTCATTACAATGCATGGAAACCAGATTAAGAACTCCCATTATCTGTAAGAAAAAGACAACCTTATGGAAAAATCCTCAAAGAGGACACCCAAAGAGCAATAAACATATGGTCTGAACCTTGCTAGTCGGCAGTAGGGGGACCCTATATCCTGTTTACTAGTAAAAATCCCAGTTTACTCTGACTTTTGGTTTGGATGATACATTTTTTGGTTGCCCTACTTACCAAGGAAATACAAATTAAAATCACAGTGAGAGACCACTACACATCAAAACGAAAAAGACTGGCAATGCCAAAGTTGTGCGAGGATATGGGCCAATGCTAACTCTTACACACTGAATAGTGGGAAAGAGCCTGTGCGTGATTCGAGTCACTTCCACACTGGAGCCTGTTTGGGGAGGTTGAGAGGGGTGACTGTTTTTACCAAGCATGGGTTACCTTGTCTTCGGTTCTTAGGGCCCTGTCTCATAAGATGGGCCTGGATCTGAGTCTCTGCTCGAAGTCATGGGAGTGCTGCATGAGGAGTCTGTGTTTTAAGACTGGATTAGCTTAGTTTGCAGTTTATGATATGTACCAATGAGCAATTTAGTTATGGTTAAGGGTTAATTCAACCCTGAGTAAACTTTGTTCAAATGTGATATGTGCCCAGTCGTGTACTTAAAAATCAGCTAAGTTACAGAAGTATTGACCTGTAAGAAAGGCATATCAGAATGTGACTAGGGGCAACCTTTCAGTACTTTTCAAGTTTTCTGTGACACCACATTTCCTCAGACCAGCAGAAAGGGGAACACTATAAGTGAGGTAAGTCTGTGAAATGTTCATCCTTGAGGTCGACTCTCACTTCTTTCCATTCCTTTCACCTCTTCACGGCTGCCTCGTCCCTGTACAGGAGACAGAGGGGTTGAAGAACTTAGACTGTCTTATTCTTTGGTCTGACACTGATTCCCTTCTTTTTTCAGAACACGAGAGAACCAACCAATTGTCTTAGTTGGTTCAAAAAATGCTTCAAAAAATGCTCTGTAATCTACTTTGTAGCCACCAGAAAGAGTAAATTCAACCGAACAGTCTTGATGACTTTCTGGTTCTTCATTCAAAGAGAAATATTGGTTTTTATTGTTGTTGTTGTTTTCTTTCTTTCTTTCTTTCTTTTTTTTTTTTTTTTTAAGATTTTATTTATTTATTTGACAGAGAGAGATCACAAGTAGGCAGAGAGGCAGGCAGAGAGAGAGCAGGGAGCTCTCTCTCTGAGCAGGGAGCCTGATGCGGGGCTCGATCCCAGAATCCTGGGATCATGACCTGAGCGGAAGGTAGAGTCTTTAACCCACTGAGCCAACCAGGCACCCCCTTTTTGTTGTTGTTTTCTATTTTAAATCAAATTGCAGCCAAGGTCAAGAAGTCATCTGGGATTCCCAGCTGCGTTATACTTTCTTCATTTTGTGGGTCCAAGTTAGACAAGGAGTGTGACTTCAGTTTGCGTGTGTGGTGAAAAGGGATTCTTGTCTGACTTCATCACACTTTCATCAGACACGAACAAGGCCTCGGCGTCTTCTGACCTGTTCCGTTTTTGATTACCTTTGCTTTGATGCTCACCGATGGGTTAGCCAGCCAAGCACTCCCCGGGAACTTCAGCCCCAGGAACCTTGTGCCAAAATCACAAGGTGCTCTTTCCAGTCACACAAAGCTTTTGTTTCGACATTTCTGGAGCGAAACCCGCCTGTCAGGTCTGATTCTGTGGGAGAGCATATTTGTAAGACAAAGCAATGTTGTGGCCTACCAGGAGGCTTGTGACTTGCAGCGCAAATGATTCACTCCCGGCCTTGCACATCACCCATGCTCACAGCAGGATCAAGGCGTTATTCATGACCAGGCTTAGGTGTGCTGTCTTCAGAGGTTCCCCTCCCCACCACCCCCTTCCTTGCCCCTTCAGGTTTTAACAAGACATCACATTCTTTTAAACTTCCCCTGGGCAGCAGAGGTCTCCCCCGCGCCCCCCTCCCTCGTTCCACACGCAGAAGGTACAGTAATAGGCAGATAGCTGGAGCAGTTGTAAATTGCAGCAGTTAACGTCAAATGGATGGCGCTAGGATCAAATAGGGTTCGTAACCGCACAACGCAACCTGAGGGTGGAATGCCGTTTCAAACATTTCTAATGACAGGGTTATAAAATCATAAAAATGGAGACTTTTTTTTTTCCTCCAGCAATAAAAAGAATGACGTGGGTGACCAAAACCATGAACGAGGATGAGACTGGACACTGGTTTTGGAGAACACTCCAAGGCTTCGGGGTAGCGGGGCCACCGTTGGACCTTCAGCCCTGGGACCTCCTCTCAGGCTCCCTACTTCCCTCTCCGTGTCCTGGATTTCTGTTGTGCGGCCACAACAGGGCTTGCTGGACTCTGGAAGCAAAGGTGGACCTTGCCCAGCTCTAGCATACAACGCAGCCCATTCACAAAACGGAATGAGGGACAATGTCACACAATTAACAGTGAAACACGTGATAAACGACCACGCTAGACTCGACGCGGTGGACTTCCAGCTGTCGCTTTGGCTGCAGACAGCAGAAGGAAAGTGATTAGATGCAGGAGAACATTACAGTAAAAAGAGCTGAGAATAGTATTTAACCCATCCCATTGTTGCTTTCACACAGAAGGGAAGTGCGGAACCATTCCCTTTTAGTTTATTCTGTTTCTCCCCTCCGATGGATGGAAACAGTGTTAGTGTCCCAGAGTATGATCTTTCCGGAAGGATTTGGTTGTAGGGAAAGGAAGGAATTGCAACTTGGGGACAAGAGAAATGAAGCAAATGACAAAGGCCACTTAAATAACCAGGAAGGTCTCCTCTTTCGGCTGCTGGAGGACTCTCTTTCTGCGGGTCTTGGTCTTCCATTTGATGCAGGGGATGCTGGTTGTGTATGTGGTTAGTATCTCAGGCAGAAGAGTGAAGTGACAACAAGTTTTCAGGTAGGTCCACTCCTGTCATTAGCGGTGGGTCTGACAACTGCTGAAATTGTGGCTTGTGAAAGAACCATTTCAGTCACGACTGGGAATAGCCACAGAAATCCCTGGGCCCATAAGATATGAAAATTCACCTAAGACTGCGAAGATAACATGTATGAAAGTATACGAAGTTCTCCAAAGAGCGACTTCGGTTGATGGGTCTTGTTTACAGAGCACAGAAAATCGCATGCCACTCGGTAGTTGTGACAAGCAGCTTTGGTTTGCTCTCAACTACCTAAACAACTGAAGGCCTAACTGAACCATTTCTGATGGAACATGGGGTGGTTCCCTTTGATTGTGTGGGCCTGGGAATGTAACGTGTTATATTTCAATGCCTAGAATTTAAGGGCATGTGTGCCGGCGAAATACTACAAAGCAGGCTATGGCTCTTGGAGGATGCACTAATTGACCTGCTAAGAACCAGCAGCAACATGCTCTCTAGTTGCCTTCTGGAGGCTGAATTACAATAAATACCCACACCAGTGGCCTATTTAGATTTGTGTGATTAAAAAACTCATATACGAAGCTGATGAGGCCTACATTCACTGCAAGTTAATGCTTGCTAGCTTCTTGCCGTCAACCCACCAGCACCACTCAGTAAACAAGAATTCAGGCACGATGGGTGCTCTTTGTTGTTGCCAGGAAGGGAGGCATTGAGAGAAGCCAGCCACAGGGCAGCGGCAGGAGCATCAGTCTTGGGGGACCAGACACTTTGGTTCCATCTTAGCTCTGCTCTGCCCTTCCTTGAATCCTTGGTTGCTTATGGGTTTCTTAGGTGGGTTCCATAGGTTTCTTAGGTGTCAAATGGAGGAAATCATGTGGACCTCAAGGCAGTTGGGAGGTCCTCACCATCAAGTCATTTGTACCGAGAGACTGAGATTTGCCAACCACTTACTGGGCACATCAGTGGGGATTGGTGTTTGGCAAGGACCCAGGGACAACACAATCAGGGACATCCCTCTCCCTTGGGATGCTGTCTAGGTTCCAAAGACCAGGTCTTTAGGCAGCAGGAAAGCAGTTGTGTCTGATGTAAGGGCTGCTGGGTCTTGCTCAGAAATAGAATACCTTTAATGAGGTTTTTTAATGACAGTTTCCTTCCAATTTGGGGGAAGTCTGCATTGGGAGAAATTTGATGCCTCAGGCCTTGGGAAACAGAATTAGCGTATGTCGTTTTGTCCTAAGGAACAAGGACGTTCAGTTTATAACTACCCTGTGCATCTTGTCTAGGGCTCCTGATGTGCTGTGTGCAGGTAATCACATGAAATGTGGAAATTATATCAGTTCTGGCTGATTCCAAATGTCCTGGCTGAAAGGCAGAGAGATGTCAGTAGAGACTTCAGGCTCATGGAAAAGCGCTTTGGTGCAGCTTCATCTGCTTGTTTCATTCTAACCAGAGAGGTCCTTTGTGGGTCATAAGACAAGAAACAAGAGGTTTAGAGGGTCCCTCAAGAACGAGGGGGCCAAAAACTGGATCTGAAGAGCAAAACACTTAAGCTCTGCCTGAGGAGTGAAGATTAAATGACCCCAGGGATGAACCAGCTAGTTCTGAAGCAACTTCCTTGGTCTGGAGCCAGAGGGCCAGATGCCCAGTGCCTGTGAAGACACAGGATTTAAGGCAGACTGCTGCCCTTGAGAACCTTCTGTGCTTTCTAGCTCAGCATTGGAGAAGTTTGATTCCATAAATTGTATATTTTGAAAGGCAAGCCTGTGACCCCCTGGGTCCTGGACACAGAATCCATGCTATGGAAAAAGAAACTTGACCCAGTAATAAAATGCTTTGAGATTAGTCCCATCAAAAAAGATAAAAATCTTAAACTGCAAGCATCATAAGAGTTTTAATTTTATTTAATTATAGACACGTTTCCTGCTATAACTTTTTAAAGATGTTCTACATTTGAAAAGAATTAGGACAATCCTGTATCTTTGATCAACTCAACATCTCTTTAGGGGAAAAGATTTAACACTCTAGTTTTTAAACAGAAATATAAATATGCATCAGCTAACAGTTTTCCAAATTAGGCAGCATAAACTTTATAATTTCATGACATCTAAATGAATAGGAGGCCTGTTTTATGCTTAGAAGTGATTGTCTTTGAACTAAACACACTCAAGTGAGGGGTTTTTGTGTGTCATTATTTTTGACACAACTTGTCATTAGTTTAAACTTTGACCAGGTTGTAATGAAAAATTTGGTTGTGCAAGTTTGCCTATTGTTTATCTATACTCAGACTTAATTATTGTTTCCCAGGTCAATCATCACCATTTTAAGTGGAAAGAAATGGCCTTAACCCATGAGATGATTCCCACAGAGTTTATTGTATATAGTTAGACCATGATGTCAGATGCAGAGAAAGAGTGGGCAGAATACTCTGGGAGTAGATATGGGGGTGGGGTAGGGGTCATGATCCAGTTATGTGGGGGGGAAGTTAGAAGTACAAGTGTTTCTTACAGAAACACTTCAGGGAGAGGGCTAGTCAAAGACTATACAGGGGCAGGGCAGTGGTCATCATATGGTGTCTCAGAAAAGTCCTTTCTCTGTGTCTCCATCATGAGGGATTTTGAAATTTCTGCTATTCAAGAATTCTGTAGGGTGGGAGGCTCTCTTGACATTATGGCAGGGTAATTTTTTATTTTATGGAACTTCCTGGGTATACTGAAATGTTTAGCATCTCTGGCTTTCTCCCTTCAGTTATTTCAGTTACAATAATGTCTCTAAAATGTTCAAGAGTTACTAAACACATTAGCCAGGTTAGAGAGAGCCAGGTTAATAGCCATCCAGACAGAAAGGGCACCGAGACTTTCTTGGGGAAAGAGACGAGAAAGAAACTTTAGAACATGGGGTAGATCACGTCAAGAGGTATAGGTGCTAAAAAGAGCACCAGCAACTAATTTTGCCTGCAAGGCATGGCTGAGTTGCCTTGTTAGTTAACGCAGGGGGAGGAAATAACATTTACTGAGTCCCTATTATGTGGCAATATTTTGTAATAATTATTTAAATTAATTATCATTACTCAGGGAATTAGGTGTAGTTATACTATTTTTCCATAAAGAACTTGAATTATAGAGAGCTGATGGTGACAAAGCTGGGATGGGGATCTCAGATCACTTGAACCCCAACTCTTTTTAAAGGGTTGGACTCCCCTGCATGCCAAGGTTGATGTTTTTCTTGTCATCCTGGGAGTCCAAGGTTGCACGCGCATATGAAAGCTAGTGTTTCTGTTACTATAACTTGGACAAGTGACCTCTGCCATGAATCTGGTAGAACATAGGCCACACAGGTGTGTATTGCATACCTCTCCCTCCAGTGCCAACCAGAGGTCTATTTGCTTAGCAATTGCTGTGACAATTATTGCATGATTCCTGACAACATTAGTTTATACTTGATACCAAGGTGACCTTGATTTCCTTCTTGGTGGCTAATAAAACTCAATGGACAAGTGACCATTGATATTAATGATACTACATATCGGATGGAACTTGGACCTGGGAGAATGTGGTGGAGACTGCTAGGTGTTTGCCAAACCTGTTTTCTTTGCCACCATGACACTCAACTAGACAACATTCTCCTGCCTCCCTTGCACTTAGGTGTGACCATGAACTGAATTACAGTCAATGGAATGTGACAGGAAGTATTTACATCACTGCCAGGCCTGACCCATCAAGTCTTCCCTTGGGGTCCTCTACTCTCCTTCCTCCCTATCTGCTGTCTGGATGCTGTTATTAAGATGATCTTGGCAACCATGTGTTGAACATAGTAGAACCTTCATCATCCTGAGTTCCTGTGGAAACAAAAAAAAAAAAACAAAACTCCCACTGGTGACTGGATTTTATACATTCATTTGCTGCCCCTGGCTTGCACTGGCTGGCAAGAGCTGAGGTTAATCCTTCAGGAATTTTGTAAGCTAGTCGACATCGAGTTGATAGCTTGAGTTATTATAACTGGAGCATTTACAATACAGAAACTGGCAGATCCTATAAACAAGGGCTTTTATTTTAGGAAGTCATTTTACTAAAACACCACTGGCTAAGCCGCCAAGATATATTTGTATATTTGTGTGATCAGAATATATATACTGCTACTCAAAGTGATATTCTGCCTTAACAAAGCCTAAAAGATGTGAGATTGGCTTAGTGGCTGGGTGGAAGTTGGCATGAGCTAGACATCAAGGAAATGGATATCAAAGGCTGGAAAAGTCGTGACTCATTATGTGCGAAACATTTGGTAAAACCACTATCTGTGATAACTTGGAAAACAGACCAAGTGCCCTTGTAGCATCTACCCCCTGGGGAAGTGGATGAAATACAGAATAGTATAATGGTAGGTAGTACATATTGTTTATATTGTAGGTAGTACATATTGTACATATTGTTTATTACTGGCTGTAATAAAAAAAAGTTAGAAAGTAAAAGGTGGACTCAGGACTTTTTTTTAAAAGATTTTATTTATTTATTTGATAGAGAGCACAAGTAGGCAGAGAGGCAGGCAGAGAGAGGTGGGGAAACAGGCTCCTTGCTGAGGAGAGATCCCGACATGGGACTCGATCCTAGGACCCTGAGATCATGTTCTGAGCCGAAGGCAGTAACTTAACCCACTAAGCCACCTGGCGCCCCAGGACTTATTTATAAGTATAAATAAAAATAGAGTTAAAAAATAGAGACTTGTAAAATTGGAAAAGTTTATTATTTTGGGACCCGAAATAGCAGGAAATAAGACAGGAAAAGCTTTTGCATACCAAAGGCTCCATTTAAATGTGAATTTGGGGTCAAGTTGGTTTGTTTATTTTAATTAATTAATTAATTTATATTTATATCTATCTATTTATTTATATAAATATTTTTATTTATTTATTTATTTATATTTATTTATTTTAAAATACTTAATTTATTTATTTGATGGAGAGAGAGACAGTGCAAGCAGAGGGAGTGGCAATCAGAGGGAGAGGGAGTAGCAGTCTCCCTGCTGAGTGAGGAGCCCGATGTGGAACTTGATCCCAGGACCCTGGGGTCATGACGAGATGAAGGCAGACAATGGAGTGAGCCACCCAGACATCTGTTTATGCATTTTTATTTAAAATTACAATTTTTTTTTTTATCCTCACAAACATTTTAAAGATGTGAAGTGCTAGAAAGCAGATGTTTCCTTTTGAATCAAGTGGAAAGCAAAGTTAGCCATCTTGGTTAGTTCCCACCATAGCTCTATTGTTCAAATTACCTTTTATTATGTAACAAACCTAGTGGCTTAAAACAACAACAGTCCTTCATTTTGCACATGAATCTATAATTTGGGTGGAGCTGGTCTCTGCTCCATGCAATGTCAGCTAGTGTAGCTTGAGTGAAGGCAAAAGGATCTGTTTCCAAGATGACTCACATGCCTGGTAAATAGTCACTTGTTGCCTGGGAGCTTAGCTGGACTGAGGGTGGTGGTGGGGGCTTTTCTCTCCTCCACATGACCTTCCTCATATGGTTTGGAATTCTTCACAGCATGGTGAAGAAGAGCAAATGTTAGAGGAGAAAGCCAGGCGGAAGTTGTATTTCCTTTTATAAACTAACATTGAAATACATAGCATTACTTCACCTGTACTCTGCTATTCAAGGTAGTCACAAAGTCACCTTCAAGCGGGGGGAGAACATAGATTCTAATTTTTGATAGGGGGTGGCAAGGTTCTAGAAGAACATGTGGGGTAAGAAACACTGTGGCTGTTTGCTACACTTGTTCTGCTGGGGAGTGAATTACAGTCAAATTCCTTTAAGAACCCATCTGTGTTACATGGTCAAGAAGAATTTGCTATCTCAAAGTCTGCTAAATTTCCTTCTGGTTTAAGACAGCCTAAAACTTATCCAGTAACCACTAGAACACAATCTATAGAAGAAGTTGAGAAGGAGTGTTGAATAATGGAGAGGAAGAAAGGAGTTCTTATTGGGTAAAATAAAGGTGAGAATTCATGGGCATCCACTTTTGCAGCCAATATTTATCAAAATCCTTCTGTGTAAGCACTATTTGGGTCACTGAGAAGATAAAAATTAATGATGTATTTCTGCTTCTAAGGAAATAAAGGTGTTGGATGAGGAAAGACTGGAGGTGAGTAAAGAGACATTTATATGTTTACAAGCTATTATTATAAACCCAACAGTGCTTGAGAAGTACCGAGAATGACAGAACGTCTCATGCTGCTTGGGACAGTTGTGAAAGGTGGAGGAATGTGCCCTGAATCTTCACTTACGAAAGATCAAGATCAAGTTTCTAGCAGAGGCAGCACCACAGACCTGACTTTCCTGACTCAGACTCAGTGCTCTTTCCATGACACCACCCGACTTTCTAAGTTGAATTGCGCTGTACAGATTGAGCATGCTGGGCATTCAGCAGTTAGAATTTCTTGTGCCTTTGTGTTCTTTTCTAAACCCCAAAGAGATGCAAGTCAAGGTCTTGAGTACACATGTTAATAATGGACAGGGAGAGTGTGAAACCACACCATCCTCAGATTAAGCAGAAATCTCTTTGGATTGAAGAATTTCAGTGTTTAGCTGACTAAATTGTCACAGAGGTGCTATCAAGATACCATAGAGATTACTTTCCATCTTGTTGCTTTCCTTTCCCTGAACAATATTCTGAAAGAAACAGTAAGAGTAATCATAATGGCTAAAAGGTAGACAGGAAAAAATAAAAGACATGGATGAGTTGCCAGTTCAGAATTTAGATTAATTAAACACTAACATGTATTTTTCGTAAGAGCTCAAATATTCACGATCTTGTAAACAGTTAACCCTGAATATTTAACACAGATTTTTTTTTTCCTCCTCCATCTCTTATAAGTTTTGTGTATATGGTCCAGGGTCTTCAGTCTGACCAAGATAGAGAGCAGTGAATATTTAACTACACTGGTTAAAAAAAAAAAAAATGAGGGTATGTCTGGTTTCCTTAAAGATAGCCAAAAATTCTTAAAATGGAAAACTTTTAAACTCATTTTTAATTGAAAAAGTAGCATGCTACTCATGAAGTGAACTTAAGAGAAATAAAGTGAGTTTAAGGGAAATAGAGAGATCCTGCTAAATGCTAAATGGGCTTAGAAACACTGAAAATGTTTGGAATCATTGATAGAGGGGGTGGGAAATGAAAAGCATTTAGAAATTATGGGCTCATTGTGACATTTCTTGCATCTGGAAACTTGACTTCACTTAAATTTTGCCTTTACCAAGCCTGATCTTCAAGCAGTCTTCTGATGAACTGGGTTCTGGTTTCATCGCACCTCACCACTGTACTGAGAGCCAGTGGAACGCGATCTTGTGTGATGTGCTTTCTTAAGCCTGGGACAGCTCAGAGCCATCAGTGCACCAGCCCCTCCCAATAATCTTCCTACTATAAATAATGGGACTTTGTAAAAAGATGGCAGTTGTTGACCAAGTAGGAAAAAATTGCTAATTTTAATAGAAAACTCTATTTTCAAATACATTTCACAGTTTATGTTGAGTGAGAAATGCTTAATTCTCACCATGGGAACTTCCAGATTTCTTATTTTGTGTGGTGCAGATGTAGCTGTCTTGAGACACTTTGAAGCCAAAATTCAGCTTTTACCTCAAATGTCTTCCTTTTATAATAATGTATATGAGAAGCAGTGATCTGTGTCAGCAGCATGCATGCGTTTTCCATTTCTACTGAACCCGTGTGTTGAGCAGCATAGAATAGAGAACATCATGACTGTTTGATTCTAAAAGTCTGCCCCATCGTTTGTGCATGAAAAGGTTTAGGCTTATTTGGCAGCTATTAGCTCATGAGGGCTATTGGGTTATGAATCAGATGCACGAAGTATTTAGTGGGCTGGTGGATTTGAGTTCTATACTACATATTATGTAGATATGTTTTCAATATGATGATATCCCAGGAAAATCCTGTAACACTCAACAGAGTAATTAATTGATGGATTCAACCATTCCTTGTTTCTTTTAGAACAAAGCTTTCCAGTACTGTACACTTGGCTCTTCAAGGTCTCTCCAGATTCACCTGACCTCATTCTTCCCTCTCCATCCATGAACCAGCCATCCTAGATGTAACTTCTTGAATGTTACATGTTCTCCCTCCCCAGGACCTTTGTACTATTTCCTCTGCCTGGAGACTTCTCTCCCTCATGGTCCCCTAATTTACTATTACTTATCCTTTAGATTTAAGTTCAAATTCTACTTTTTCTGGGAAGCTGTCTCTTCTATGCCATTGTACTCCCAATTCATACTGTATAACTTTCCTCCGTAGTGCTTATCAGAGTGTGTAATGATTCACTTATTTGTGTGACTATTTGATGGTTCTCTGGCTCCATGAGACTCCATGGAGGACTCCATGGGAATGGGGAACATATTTCTTTTGGCTTATCATTATATTCTCTGTGTCTAGGATATGCCTGGATTATGGAAAATGCTCCACAAATATTTGTTGAATAAAAATATTGTATAAAGCACATAGCAGAGCATGGGATACATGGGATAAGCACTAGGCTCTAAGTAAAGAGCAGCTATTAGATCTTTTTTAAATACCCAGAAGTCTAAAAGTATAACTCCTTTTAATATTTTTCTCTTATTATTTAATGATTACTTTGATTTTACTTCACATTTCTAATGACTTCCTAGATGAGTCTAAGTTCCCCTCCTTGCTGCCTCAATTTTCTCAAGAAGAGTTTGACAGTAGTAGCTGCATCAGTCAATCCTAGAAGCATGGGTGCCAAATTGATGGTGAGGCAGGAATGTATTTCAGAAGAAGTAATTCTTGTACTGAGTAAATTTATGGACACTGGTGTTAGGCCCTTGAATTTTCCTCTTATTTTGTGATTTTGTTTCCATAAAGTGATCCCTATCCTCTCTCTCCATTTGAGTCTCAATGTCTTTGAGAAGGAGGTGGTAGGCAGTAATGTCTGTTTTACTTTCTCTGTGCCAGGCCATTTTGCATATAGTATTTTGTTTTTAATACTCACACTAACCTTTGACGTAGGTGTACTGATCTCCATTTAACACACAAGGAAATTGAGACCCAGAGAGGTTAAGACATTTGCTGGAGGTAACCTAGACAGTAAATGATGGGATGTTGGTAAAGGTCTCTCTTATTGCAGATCTCGTGATACTCCCAGATATTCTAGATAGCTTTTCAAGTGTCTGTAATACCTGGAAGACCTAGTTGTCCATTCTTATTCAAACAGGGTAGAAGCTGGGGCACAGATCTTTCTGGTGACTGAATAGAGTTAGGGAGTTGTTTTTCTCTCAGGCATATTTCCCCCTTTGGTTTACTAAGGGTCTAAAGACCTACTGGGAAGAAATGTACAATTGGACAGACTGATGAAAATATGTCTGTTGGATGAGAGCAACACTTATGGAGTTTGGGTTTGGGACATTTAGAGCCCCCAGAAGGCCTCTGGAGAGGCTCTTCAAAACAGGAGAGGGAGGCTGGCTCATGGAGTCAGATTTAACCTTGGCCTGGAGGTCAAAGGGGAGAAGCATGGACGCTGACTGTCATTCCAACCCAAGCACTCTGGGACAAAGAGTCCTCCTGTGGAGAAAAAGACCACCATCAAGCCACAGGGCTATTGACCACAAATGAAGGTGTACAGGAAGAATAGTCTTCTCTTACTCAGGCTTCGTGTGGTAAGCTAGTTCCATTGCCACAGAATTTTCAGGGAGCAATGTCATAGAGGCAGAATCTCTGACCGAGGGTTGACTTTGATTAGATTTGGGGGCAGGGGCTAAAGTTGTGTTTTCCTGAGTCACCTGATCGTGAGTGGGGAGCAATGGCCAGGTATATTTGTCCTGAAGATTCCTTTGCATATTTGTGGCTGAAGGAAGACTTTCTAAAAGTTCACGTATCTTTTGAAGTCAAAGAGAATTAGCTATCAATACTAGCAGGGATCTATCTATATTCACCATTTAGTGAAGTCTGAGATACTTGGGCTACATCTAGGATAACAAGATTAATGAGTCAGATTCTTCCCACAGGCAGGTTCTATTAGGCATAGAGGCCTAAGGCTGGAAGAGGAGATGCATTAATTTTTAGTTTGTGTGTGAAATTTTCACTTTCTCTTAATTAAGAAACTCTACTTGGAATGGGATCATCAGAATTCTGAGCACTTTATGAATATAACCAGAGAAGGATTAGCTCAGGTTTCCATGATGCAATAGATAAAAAGAATTGGCTAGAGTCAGGAGATGTAAGTTCAAGATAAATGAACCTACTTAGTATAAATTGTTATTCAAATTTAGCATTCTTTTAGATGCTGGGGTTACAATCGGGCTTTCATGAATCTTATAAACTAGTGGAGAAGATAGACATTAAAATTGATTATACAATCTTGTATAATTAAAGAATTCCATGAATAAATGTAAAATTACTGTCGTGGGAAGTGCTATGGAGAAGTCAGTAGTGCGAGTAGAGCATTGACTAGGGGAATTTAGATTAGTTAGGGAGGTCAGTCAAGGCTTCCTGCATAAGAATAAGCCTCTGTGTGAGGATTTGGATTAAAGGGGTAGGGAAATAGCTGGCAGAGTATTTTTATGAAGTGGGACCAGCAGGGCCAAAAGCTCAGGGATAAGAGGAGTGAGCACTTCCTAGTCTTACCTTTACCAGTAAAACCAGGGAATTGAACTAGAGTATCCCTTGATTTCTTTTTTCTTTATCTTATATTTTAGTTTTATTTTAATCCCAGTTAGTTAACATACAATGTTATATTAGTTTCAGGTACAATATAGTAATTCAACACTTCCATACATCACCCTGTGCTCATCACAGCAAGTGAACTGCGTAATCCCCATCCTCCACCCCCATCCCCCTCTGGTTACCACCTCTTTGTTCTCTGTAGTTAAGAGTCTGTTTATTGCTTTGTCTCTCTCTTATTTTTTTCTCTTTGCTTGTTTGGTTGGCTTCTTAAATTCCACACATGAGTGAAATTGTACGCTATTTTTATTTCTCTGACTGACTGATGTGTCTTAGTATTATACTCTCAGCTCCATCCATGTTGTTGCAAATGGCAAAATTTCATTCTTTTTTATGGCTGAATTATATTTCACATCTTCCTTATCCATTCATCAATTGATAGATACCTGGGGTGCTTCCATATCTTGGTTATTGCAAATAATTCTTCTATAAATGTAAGGGTGCATGTATCCCTTTAAATTAATGTTCCTGTATTTGTTGGGTAAATACCCAGTACTGAGATAGTCTGATTTTCTGGTACTTCTATTTTCAACTTCTTGAGGAACCTCCATACTATTTTCCACAGTGGCTGCATCAGTTAGCATTCCCACCAACAGTACAAGGAGGTTCCTTTTTCTCTGCATCCTCACCAACACCTGTTGTTTCCTATGTTTGATTTTAGCCATTCTGACAGATGCAGCATGGTATCTCACTGCAGTTTTGATTTGCATCCCCTGATGATGAGTGATGTTGAGCATCTTTTCACATGTCTGTTGGCCATCTGGATGTCCTCTTCAGATAAATGTCTGTTCATGTCTTCTGCCATTGTTTAACTGGATTATTTGTATTTTTGGGTGTTGAGTTTAATAAGTTCTTTACAGACTTTGGATACTAGCTCTTTGCCAGATATGTCATTTGTAAATCTCTTCTCCCATTCTGTAGGTGGCCTTTTGATTTTTTTTTAAATTTATTTTCAGCACAACAGTATTCATTATTTTCTCACCACACCCAGTGCTTCATGCAATCTGTGCCTTCTAGAATACCCCCCACCTGGTACCCCAACCTCCCACCCCCCCGCCACTTCAAACCCCTCAGATTGTTTTTCTGAGTCCATAGTCTCTCATGGTTCACCTCCCCTTTCCAATTTCCCCCAACTCCCTTCTCTTCTCTAACTCTCCATGTCCTCCATGCTATTTGTTATGCTCCAAAAATAAATGAAACCATATGATAATTGACTCTCTCTGCTTGACTTATTTCACTCAGCATAATCTCTTCCAGTCCCATCCATGTTGCTAGAAAAGTTGGGTATTCATCCTTTCTGATGGAGGCATAGTACTCCATAGTGTATATGGACCACATCTTCCTTATCCATTCATCCGTTGAAGGGCATCTTGGTTCTTTCCACAGTTTGGTGACCGTGACCATTGCTGCTATAAGCATTGGGGTACAGATGGCCCTTCTTTTCACGACATCTGTATCTTTGGGGTAAATCCCCAGGAGTGCAATGGCAGGGTCATAGGGAAGTTCTATTTTTAATTTCTTGAGGAATCTCCACACTGTTCTCCAAAGAGGCTGCACCAACTTGCATTCCCACCAACAGTGTAAGAGGGTTCCCCTTTCTCCACGTTCCCTCCAACACATGTTGTTTCCTGTCTTATTAATTTTGGCCATTCTAACTGGTGTAAGGTGATATCTCAATGTGGTTTTAATTTGAATCTCCCTGAGAGTTAGTGATGATGAACATTTTTTCATATGTCTGATAGCCATTTGTATGTCTTCATTGGAGAAGTGTCTATTCATATCTTCTGATCATTTTTTGATATGATTGTTTTGTGTGTGTTGAGTTTGAGGATTCATTATAGATCCTGGATATCAACCTTTTGTCTGCACTGTCATTTGCAAATAACTTCTCCCATTCTGTGGGTTGCCTCTTTGTTTTTTTGATTGTTTCCTTTGCTGTGCAGAAGCTTTTGATTTTGATGAAGTCCCAAAAGTTTATTTTCGCTTTTGTTTCCTTTGTCTTTGGAGACATATCTTGAAAGAAGTTGCTGTGGCTGATATCGAAGAGATTACTGCCTATGTTCTCCTCTAGGATTCTGATGGATTCCTGTCTCACATTGAGGTCTTTTATCCATTTTGAATTTATCTTTGTGTATGGTGTAAGAGAATGGTCGAGTTTCATTCTTCTACATATAGCTGTCTAGTTTTCCCAGCACCATTTATTGAAGAGACTGTCTTTTTTCCACTGTATATTTTATCCTGTTTTGTCGAAGATTTGATTTTGTTGACTGTTTCCTTTGCTGTATAGAGGCTTCTCATTTTGATGCAAGTCCCAACAGTGATTTCTTCTTAAATCTAACAGTCCATGAGTTGTAATTTTAAGATATGCTTTCTGATCATGTGTGAGAACATGGGTTAGAATTTAGTATCACATCCAAGCTTTAGGAACTTCCTCAGCTACTAAATAGGGATAAAAATATCTGTTTTACTAACCTTCCAAAGTTACAATGTGCATCCACCAAATAACATGGCCTGTGTATCACCGTATGAATGTAAGATATACTTCTTATGTTTATGTCCAATTTCATCCTGATCCATCTGAAGGCAGAGCTTTCAGGTCACAGGCACAAGGCTGGGACTTCACAAGGTGGTGAAAGTGGCATAATTTAACACATTGTTCTTTGGGGAAATGTTTCAGAATTTTCGTGGTGGTCAGCTGGTGTCACTCAGGGAACTAAGCATAGAGAGTTGTCATCATCAACGAATATAATCAAGGGAACTTTAATGTTGAAGTTCTACAACAGTTTTCATCTGGACTCTTTCCCCAATATGTATTTTTAAACGAATGAAGTTTAAAATTAGGGCTTATTAAAGTATTTTACTCACGTAAATTAAAAACAATCTCTTCAAAGGCCACACCACAGAAAATGACTGGACAAGGTCAACTACTCAAATGGATGAGGGATAAGGAGACTTGACACCTGTCCCGTGGTTGCGGTTCTGTCAGAAATGAGGAGGTTGGCATAGATACTACCCATGCTCTTTGGGAAACCCATCTTTTCTGTTTAAAGTCTTTTATTTGGTATCATAGATTTTCTTGCCCATCTCTGTCTCCAGTATGTTTCAGCTTTCACCAGTTTATAAGTACAGTTGGGTTGTATCCATGGAGCACTAATCACAGATCTTACCAGCTTTGAGATTCCACCAGTTCACAAAAACAGTCCAATCTTTTTCTGGAAGCCCCCTCTCTAAATAGACCCATGGAGCCCAGAAATCAGTCCTCAGCACCTATCCTATGGCAGTGGAACAAAAAACCCAGAGATGCCCATCAAAACCCATGCCCACACCTATGCACTGACATTGCTGGCACAGGAAGGACACCATTGATGAACAGAGAACAGGATGGGTCAGGGGGAATCCTGCCTCTGGAAGTGATCTAGCACAGGACTGCCCCTCAGTCAGATTTCAGTAACACTGTGGGACAAGTGATAACACACAATAAGAGATGCAGAGGGGAGTGGAATTCACTCCTCCTGGGTGCTGTGGAAGGCTGCATGGAAGAATTGGGATTTAAATTAATTAAATTAATTTTTGAAGGATGGATTGGATTTTGTTGATCAAAATGAACATGAAATGCATTTAGGGTAGAGCAGGCATCTTGGACGAGGGGGGTAAAACCAGGAAAATAGGGAAAATTTGTAGCAATAGAGGTAGATCAAATCGGTTGAAAGATTAGATGTTTAAAAAAAATGATGATTAGATAATTAAAAAAAAAACAGAATTAGACCTGTAAATACAGAGAACTAACTGGTGGTTGCTGGAGGGGAGAAGGTGTGGGGGCATATGCAAAATAGGTGAAGGAAGGGGAGATAGATGCTTTCATATATGGAATGAATAAGTCACAGGGATAAAAGGTACAGCATAGGGAATACAGTCAATGGTATTGTAATGGTGTTGTGTGGTGACAGATGGTAGTGACATTTGCTGTGAGTATAACATAACATATAGGGAGCTTGAATCACTTTGTGGTGCACCTGAAACTCATGTAACATTGTGTGCCACCTATATGTATGTGCATGTGTGTATCTGTGTGTATATGTGTGTGTGTATGTATTTGGGGGAGTTGGGGTGCTGATGCAATGGCAAAGATAGGCAAATGTGAAATGATGAAGAGACATCTGAGAGCCAAACAAGAATTTGGGCCTCATTTTATCCACTTGCATTGCCACTGAGAGTATTTGAACAGAGGAGTGATGGCATAAGATCACTCCAGCTGGGGAACTGACTGACAGGGAGAGGATTCTAGAGCATTCTAGAGCAGTGCTCTCCTCCAGAAGCATAATGTGAGCTGCAAAGGAGAGCCCCATTTAAATTAAATTTCCTTCCAGCCACATGTATTTGTTTTCTGTTGTTACTGCAACAAATTACCATAAACTTTGTGGCCTAAATCAATACACATTTATTCTTCCACAGGTCTGGAAGTCAGAAGTCTAATATCATGGTGTTAGCAGGGCTGTTTTCCTCCTGGAGTCTTCTGATGAGAATCTGTTTTCTTGACAACTTTGGGTTTTAGAGACAGCCTACATTCTTTGGGCCATGACCCTTGCCTCCTCCTTCCTAGCCAGCCATGTCATATCTTCCTCAGTCAACTCTCCTCCTGTCTCTCTCTCATAGGGACCCTTGTGATTACGCTGGGCTTGTCTGGATAACCTTCCCATTTCAGGATCCTTAACTTAATCACATTTCAAAAGTTCCTTTTGCCCTGTAAGGTTGCATACTTACAGGTTTGAAGATTCAGACGTTGCTATCTTTGGGAGGCCATTATCCTGCCACATTAAAAAAAATAAAATGAGGTAAAATGAAGGGTGCTTGGGTGGCTCAGTGGATTAAACCCTCTGTCTTCGGCTCAGGTCATGGTCTTAGGGTCCTTGGATTGAGCCCCACATCGGGCTCTCGGCTCGGCGGGGGGCCTGCTTCCTCCTCTCTCTCTCTGCCTGCCTCTCTGCCTACTTGTAATCTCTACCTGTAAAAAAAATAAATAAAATCTTTAAAAAATAAAAATTAAAAAAAATAAAAAATAAAAATATAAAATGAAATGTAGAATAATTCAATATTTTCACATAATATAGACAAATAATTATAATTTCAACACATAATCACTATGCAAGTTATTAATGAGATATATATATATTTTTTTCCTACTGAGACTTCAAATGGAGCATGGCTTTATACTTACAGCCCGTCTCATTTCAGACTAGGCACATTTTGGGTACCCCATAGCTACATGTGGCTCATGGCTATGGTACTAGGCAGTGAAATCTAAAGCCAGGGTAACCTGTTAGAAGCTCATTACAGAAATCTAGGCAGCCTATAAAAATGAAGAGAAGAGAACAAAAGTGACAGACCTTGAAACCAGGATTAGGTAAATGTTGGGATGTGGTAGGAATGGTGGGGAGAGCTGGGTGACAGACATTATGCTTATTAGCTATGGTCACTGACCTGAGGATTTTCCTTGTTTTGTTTTTTTGAGGGGGAAGCATGTGAGTCCTGTTTTGGACAAATAAATGAGCTGTCCAGTAGGAAGTTAGGAATGTGGGTCTGAAATTCAGGAGAGGGGTCAGGCTGGAGGCTTAGACTTAGGATTGCTTTATGAGAGATGGTTGGATCCATGATGGTGACTGAGGATGGAACCTTGGATAGTCCATGTGGGGAGGGCAAGTGGAGGCAGGAGAGACTGAGGGGGAGAAAGTAGGGGAAGCACGGGTACCTCTAGAACTAGTGAAAAGAGAAATAGTAAAGGTGGGAGCAGGGCAGTTTGACTCCCAGCAGTATTTCTGAGGTAACCATGAAGAATTTCCCCATGAGTTTGGAGTCCCTTAATCCAGATCTGAGGTAATTACTTGGCCTCCCACACAGGGCTGCTTTTTAGTTGTCAGTGGGAGTGGGAAGATGCTTATTTACAAAACTGTTTATCTTTAGAGAAACATTATGGCTGAATCTTACAAGTGGGTTTGGCATTTGACAATTACAGAGCTACTCTGATGACTGTAGATAGCAGAAGAAGATGGTTCAGGCCCCTTTCTTTCTAACTCCAAAGGAATTTCTCAGTATGGTGATAAAATTAACAGAATTATTGCCAGGTCTTCCTTCAGTATGGCCATATTTTTAATGATCTATTACTTTACACTTCTTTGGGACAATTGATTCCATTTCCTTCCTAGATTCTTGCTTCTAAATCTCCTAAAGGAGTTGTGTACACTAGTTGAGTGAGCTTGGGAGTCAATCTGCTAGGGTTCAAGTCTCACCTCTGCCTCTTAGTATATGGGTTTGAGCTACTTACTTAACATTTTTATGACCAGAAAAATGGGATAATCACAGTCTGCTTCTTGGGTTGTTGTGAGAATTGAATCATTATTATGTACATATTTTTTTTATTTGCATGCTCTCATTCTATATCTATTTAACAGTATAGAATGACTTATATAGTTCATGTGTCCTATTACTTCAGATTGCTCTATCTCCAGCCCTTCCTAATCCAACCCTCCCATTACTGGCTCTGCCCTACAATGCTTGGTGATGTTTTCTTGTATATCACCTAAAATTCAGAGTTTAAGTACAGACAAATCTAACAGCCAAACAAGAACTTTAATGATTAATCCCTGGTAAGCAGACTCAAGTCAGATTACAAAAAATTTGAAATAGGAAAAGGGGGGAAGAAGACTGAGCATAACCAAATCAATGTTTCTATTGCTATGCTGTGCCACTTTCCCTCATTTTAGAAGTTTATTAAGACCAAGAACTAAAGACAAAAACTTTACAGTGTTAAAATAATTTTGCAAGGCTCAAACAGCATATTAATAATAGACATTTCTCCCCCACACACTTTTTAAAGAAACTTTGTTTAGGCCATCTGAATATCTTTAAGTTTTAGTCTTCGATTTATTTGCACCAAAGAAAAAAATAACACTATGGGTAGAAGTGGGAAATAGTGATTTTCTCATACCCATAACTTTTCCTAGTTTAAGAAGATTCAATTGAGAAGGTGGTACACGTTTTGAATAAGACTGTTCATCCTAGAATTTTTTTTTTTTGGCGGAGGGGGGCTCCACTTACTACCTAGGAAATGGATGACTCCTTCCTGCAAAATTCTAAGATCAGAACTTCTTTATTTTCCTTCACTGCAGATGGCATCTGGAGAATGCCATCTACTTTTCTTTTGAGTTCAGAATATCAGGCTTTTAAGATGAGTAAGCATTGCTGTGTTCTGAAAAGGTTCTTGGGGAATACAGTAGCATTCTATTTAGGACTTCCTAGAGCTTTTTGGTAACTAAGTCCATAACTGATACCAGCAATTCCTTTTTTAAAAAATTATTAACATATAATGTATTATTTGTTTCAGGCGTACAGGTCTGTGATTCATCAGTCTTACATAATTTACAGTGCTCACTGTACACATACACTCCCCAATGCCCATCACTCAGCCACTCCTCCCTTCTACCTCCTCCCCTCCACTCCTCTAATCCTCAGTTTGTTTCCTGATTAAGAGTCTCTTATGGTTTATCTCCCTCTCTGGTTTTGTCTTGTTTCATTTTTTCCTCCCTTCCACTATGATCCTTTGTCTTGTTTCTCAAATTCTTCATATCAGTGAGATCATATAATAATTGTCTTTCTCTGATTGACTTATTTTTCTTAGCATAATACCCTCTAGCTCCATCCATGTCATTACAAATGGCAAGACTTCATTGCAAATGTAAATAGTCATATATATATATGACTATTATACAACCTTCAAAAAAATGAGTCTCATATATATATATATATATATATATATATATATATATATATATGCATGCCAGTAGCCAAACTAATGAGAGCCTAGATGTCATATATATATATATATATGACATCTGGATAAAGAAGATATATATCTTCTTTATTATATAAAGAAGATCCATCCTGTTTTCCAGAGTGGCCACACTAGCTTCCATTCCCACCAACAGTGTAGGCGGGTTCCCCTTTCTCTGCATCCTCACCAACATCTGTTATTTCCTGACTTGTTAATTTCAGTCATTCTGACTGGTGTGAGGTGGTATCTTGTTAAGGTTTTGATTTGTATTTCCCTGATGCTGAGTGATGTGGAACATTTTTTCATGTGTCTGTTGGCCATCTGGATGTCTTCTTTGCAGAAATGTCTGTTCATGTCTTCTGCCCATTTCTTGTTTGTATTATTTGTTCTTTGGGTGTTGAGTTTGACAAATTCTTTATAGATTTTAGATCCTAGCCCTTTATCTGATATGTCATTTGCAAGTATCTTCTCCCATTCTGTCAGTTGTCTTTTGGTTTTGGTGACTGTGTTCTTTGTTGTGCGAAAGGTTTTGATCTTGATAAAGTCCTAATAGTTCATTTTTGCCCTTGCTTCTCTTGCCTTTAACAATGTTTCTAGGAAGAAGTTGCTGTGGCTGAGATCAAAGAGGTTGCTGCCTGTGTTCTCCTCAAGGATTTTGATGGATTCCTATCTCCCATTGAGGTCTTTCACCCATTTTGAGTCTATTTTTGTGTGCAGGGTATAGAAGTGGCCCAGTTTCATTCTTCTCCGTGTGGCTGTCCAGTTTTCCCAACACTATTGAAGAGACTGTTGAATTTTGTTGAAAAGACTGTCTTTTTCCCGTTGGATATTCTTTCCTGCTTTGTCAAAGATTAGTTGACAATAGAGTTGAGAGTCTGGTTCTGGGCTCTCTATTCTCTTCCATTGACCTATGTGAGACAATGGTTCTTAATCAGGGGGGTAATTTTGTCCTTTGGAGATGTTTGGCAACATCTGGAGACATTTTTGATTTTCATGACTAGAAAGGGTATTGCTACTGGTATCCAAATGAGTAGAGGACAGGGAAGCTGCTAAATGTTTCACAATGGACAGGGTGGTCTCCACTCACTGTACCAGAATATTATCCAGCCCCAAATGCCAATAATGCTGAGGTTGAGAAGCCCTCCTCCAGACATTGTAGATTCTAGGAAGAAGAGGCAGGTCCTAAATCAGGAGTAGAGGGGAAAAAAAGCAACAAGAGAAGGATGTATGTGACAGAGGTCATGTTTATTTTAAACATTACTTTTTATGCTTTTGTTATGTTTCTAGCAAGTGTAATATTAAATAGTACTATTTTAGGTGGCAATGGAATCTATGGCCATTTTAGGCAGCCATATAACCCACCACTTTTCCTTTTATGGAAGTTTATAATTTGGGTTATGGGGATCCTGTGATTAACCAAGTTTTGCGATCAATGTCTATGTACAGTCTTTCCTTGGCATACATAGGAGGAGGTAAACTGATTCCTGAGGTTAAACTGATTTCACTTCAAAGAAATCCCAGCTGAAGACACTTGTAAAAAGTTGCTGATGAGTGGTCTGCAGAGAGAAGAGTGGTGTGATCTCACCTTCACCTTATAGAGAGTTTCTATGTAAGAAAATTAAAACACAACAGAAAGATCACAGACTTTGGAGACTGCTAAACCTTGTTTGGCAAGTGTCCAAGCTCTGTTGCTTCACTTGGTCTTTTGAAGCCTTGGTGCTCTTAGAGGTATAATGGGAGCATAAGGTAGAACTTGAAGGGTTCTAATAAAGATGAAATAAAAAAATCTTTATAAAATGTCCAACGTGGTGTATAGCATATAGTAGAATCTCAATAAATTCCACTTATTTTAATGTTGTAAACTTAAGATTTGAGCTGCAAACTGGGTAATATGAAGGAATTTTCTGCTTATTTCTTAAGTAGAGAGCATGAAAAAGGTCAGCTACAAGAACCCTGTTTTGTCTTTGTATTAGCTGATGCTGCTCTGTCCCAGATTGGTTGACCATGTTGAATACACTTACTCATCTGGTCTAGA
Organism: Mustela lutreola; assembly: GCF_030435805.1. Taxonomy (NCBI): domain Eukaryota; kingdom Metazoa; phylum Chordata; class Mammalia; order Carnivora; family Mustelidae; genus Mustela; species Mustela lutreola. Next base: position 71,519,538 of record NC_081297.1, on the reverse strand, counting down.
TTTTTTCTCTATAAAGCCCTAGCTGTTTAAGTTGTGTCACTGATGGGCAGGCCATAAATAACCATGATGAAGCAGGCTGGGAGCCCCTCTTTCTCCCCCTGGTTATTTGATCATTTTTTTCCCCCATCTTTTTTCAGCTTTCCTCATGACCTGTGAACATCAGAAACTAAAAGTCTCTGTAGGCATCAGAAGAGACACACCAGTCTGGACGGCAGTGAGGTAATTAGCCAGAGAACCTAGATTCCAATCATGGTTTTTGCCTCTGAAGTTATATGACCCTAGAGTTTGTGATACTTAACCTTTTGTTTACCTCTGACCTCAGCTTGACCATAATGGTTATTAGGAAATTCACCACCATCCAAAAGGAATGTTTGGAAGGTTAATGACATAATTGTACCTAATCCTGGTGATGAGGAGAGAGTAAATGTCTACCTTTTGGAAATGCATAATAAATCTTTCAGGTAAATTACTTTTCCTTTATTGAACTAAGTATAACCTAAAGGGAAACCATATGAGGAGTTTTCAGTTTTAAAGTTTTTATTCCCTTTAGTGGTCTGAGAGAGTTCCAGAACTTCTAAAGTAGGACAAATATATTCCAGCACAAGTGATGCTTTTGATAGTAAAGGACTCTGGGTTCCCTGCATTGAAGGGGCCTTGTACAATTATCTAGTTAGGTTAACACAGAGTATTTTCCCTGCAGTCCACTGAACTAGTTACCACTATCTCCAGAACAGCAGAACTCAGATTTTTCAGCTTGTCTTTTATTTTATTTATTTATTTATTTTTAGATGAAAGACTTCACAGACCACTTCTTCTATCTGATGCTGCTTTAGGATACCAAGGTGATCTAGATACCCTCTCCCCCACCCCCAAACATCCCCGGTCTATAGGAAAGTATCCTGATTTAGCTCATTGGAATTTCAGTTATCTGAGACCAAAAATTTCATTTTGTTTAAAGAATAAGGGAAGGATGAGGGCAGAAATGTGATGGGGCCTGGCTACCTCAGAGAATGTGGGGAACATGGGAGGTGGGTAAAGCTACCCATACTCCCCAGTATCAGCTGTGAATTTTAAGTGAAGAATTTACTCTACATAAAGAAGAAAACTAAATATCCATGAGGATGTAGTGTCTTCCAAGTGTGATGCAAGCTGCTTTCACATACATTATTCTGGCGTCATCTTTGCATCAGGTTTTGGAAGGTATTTTATCATCACTCTTGCCGATTAGGAAAGAGTAGTTAAATCACTTGCCCAGGGTCACACAGCTCGTCTATAAAAAGCCAGGATGCAAATCCAGGTTAGTCTGACTGCTTAATTCATGCTCTTTATCATAAACTAAGATCCTTTTGCAAACAGCAAACCTCCTTCACCTTTCTCCTCTCGGTTATCTTGCTCCTTTGTGACATTTGTAAGTATTTTGGAAAATTCAGTTGTACTAGGGCATGTGAACATGAGACAACAGAGGCAGCAAGCTTTTTGCAAACTTAATAGTAACCATTACTGCAATACCATTGTACTTGTACTTTGTAAAGTGCTTCGTATATGAATGCAACCCTGTTATTACCTAGTAATTGTGTGTATTATTATAATAACATACAATTATTTAGCTTGGGTAAAATAGGAATGGTGTATATTAAAATGTCATCCAGGTTCTATTTTTTCTAGATCCTTTGAGGAATACTGTTTCATTTAATAAAATGCATCATAAACTATATCACATAGGACATTGATTTGTATTAAATTTTCACCTTTACTTAGGAATTTCCTGTTTTCCAGTAATATTCACCAACTTGAATTTATTAACACCAAAAGTATATTAAGCAAGTAACATACAGACATCACACAATTCTTGATATGGGAAGTATCCATGGAAACAATTTGGCTCAATTAGCTAAATGTCTAGTGTGTTTGAGAGAAGAAAGTTGCTTCAGGATATTTGCCCCTAGCTCCCAACTGTTCAGTAACAAGCCCAGAGACCAACACCCTGAGACTACCAACACTATGAAAACCCTTCCCATTATAGTGAGCTGATTAAGCAGCCTTGCCGGTATAGAAAATGTTAGGCAGTAAGTTTTTTGCTCTTTACCTAGGCCTTTGACATTTTGGGGAGTTTCTCCTTTCCCCTTTGTGCTCTTTAGAATATTGATTAGAAGAGGGGTTTAAAGCCAATGTATATAATTTTGCAACAATTTTCAATACACTAAATAATATTCTTAGCAATGGTGGTTGAAAGAATTTGGTGGTAGATATATCAAAATATTAAGTCCAAATTTGTTTTCTAAAAATTTCATGGTTTTGAGAAATTCATGATTTCTCCAACTTCATTTATTTGATGAACATGTATTTAGTGACCATTTATATTTGATGAACATATAGTTACACCCATGATGCCTCTATTCCTCTATAAACTTATAATATGATATACAAGTAAATTCAAAATAATATACCAATATGTTTAACACACGGGAGTACATGATCTGTGCTAGATACCACATTGCCAGCAAGAATAGTTCACTTCAATAAAGTTTTATTGCTTATATATTGTGTGCCAAACTCAATGCTAGATTCTAGGGATATCAAGATGGACCCCCAATTGATTCTAAACCCCCTAAACTTATCAGGCAGCCAGAGTAACATAAAAAATGTCTTGTAATGGGTGATGGCTATAGATGAATATAGACATATCTAGGGCAAGTTTAGTCTTTAGTACGACATTTGAGGGAGATATCAAACTTTGAAACATTGGTCATCAGTCTGGGAGTCAGTATATTTAGGAATGTGCCAGGGCCCCAGGCATATCAGACAGCTTAACCGGGTGGTAATGCCAGCTTCTGCTCATATTTGTTTAAGAATATCCTGTCAGATTCCTGGCTCCCTCCACTTTGGAAGTCTCCAGGGCCCAGCTTGAAGTCTGTTTGTTTGTTCGTGGAGGAGAGGGGAGGGTCGATAGTCTGAGCATTGACTCTGTGGAGGTGCCAAGGCTGACCTGAGTTCCTGGGAACCATTCAGGGCATGGGGATTTACTAGGGCTTGGACCTCATCCACCATTGTAGCCAGGGGCCCAGAATCAAATTAGATAATGGAGACCGGATCCAGCTTGCCGGAGGGTTTGGCAGAAAGGCAAGTGTCTGTGCACTAGATGGTGCATTGTGTTGGTTCTGTGCCCGCTACAGAGAAACACCAAGATTGGTGTTGATTAACCTGCCCTCAACTGTAGGCCCTCCATCCAAGGGACTTGGTTCAGTGCCCTGGACAGTGCAGGTGGGGCTGGACCTCCGCCACCCAGCCTTCCTTATTTTAGACTCCTTGCTTTCAGTCGCTTGCCCTGCAGGGCAGGGTGCAAACCCTTTTCGGTTGCTGGCTGCCCCAAGGGACAGGGTGAGTCTTGTCTAGCAAGGAGGAAGCCGGTGAATCTAGCTTTTGTTTTGCAATCCTTTGGGACATGCTTACAACAGAGAATTCATGATGAGTAAATTTTGGTCATTCTAAAAGAAAAATGCATCCACTGATGTATGTCTCCTGGCTGTGGTTTCTGAAGTCATATTAAATTACATTAAGAGCCCTTCTCTTGTGGCTACTGGTCTTTTACTATTCAGCAGACGTTTAAAAAGATGCTATGTGGGTGAAAAATAAAAAGCTGAATGACGGTCGCTGCCTTAGGGGAGATGTTCTCATAGGAAGGAAGTGCACCGCTGGGCTGAGCAGGGAGGTCATTTATGGGCAGTGGGATGGTTAGAATTCTCTTCTGCTGCTCTGTTGTCTCTCTCAAAGTGTAGCTTAGCTTTGCCAGACTAGTTATTTTAAGCTCTTGCAAACAATTTCATAGCTTTATTTTTGCCCTTGGCTTCAGTAAATTGGGGCCCCCATGCAGGGCTTTCTTGGCATTAACATGGATCTGAGCTGCTTATGGGCTGGGGATGTAGAGGGTTGGCACAGTGGGGAGCGCAGACAACAGGGCAGGGCAGTTCAAGGCTAGACTATTAAGGACACTTCTTTAGGAATCTAGAGGCTTCAAGTAGAGTACTGTACAGTGTGTAAACTCAAGCATTGGTTTGAAAGCCTCTCCCCTCTCAAGAGAGGACATCTTTCAGGCTACTTGGTATTTCATTTTCTTTTGTTCTCTTATTTGTAAAATTCACGTTTCCCTGTTATGATAGGTCTCTCTCTCTCTTTCTCTACAGCTGTCCTGTGAGTTTTGAAGACAGAATTTAGTAGTGAGAGAAATAAACACTAAGAAAGATATTTTGAGCATACTGCTTCTGAGTTTCAGTCCGTAGAAAAAGCAGCACACGGGAAGGAATAGTGCGGGCCTGTTATCAGTTAGCGCACCTAAATTGCTCATAAGAAACAAGCACAAAAGGTGGACTGAGGTTTCCCCTACATCTGGAGTCTGGGGGGGAAGCTCTAGGGCTGAATAAAAACAGTCCTCATTTTAACCATCTGTGAGTCCACCGTGATAGGGCCTAAGGCAGGCTCTGAGTGAGTGGAGGGGATTTATCTGAGGGAATCTGAAGGTTTATATCCTCCCTTATTGGCTCAAGATTCCCTCAAATCTCATTGTTCAGATGTTTTTCCTTGGCTTCTGACCTTGTTAATATCCCATAGCTGTCTTATCAGGGTTTTACACCTTCGTGTGAATTAGTTTATTGGCTTCTTTCCCTAGACCCAGGGAGCACGATGAGTAGACAATGAGGGCGAACGAACTAAGGGAAGGGTAAAGAAGGTGGATGTCTGTAGGTCAGCTTCTACTTCAAACCTTTGCCTAGCAGCTTTCGTGCCCACGGGCTCTGCTCCAGGACCTGCCGACGGCATGTGCTTCCACCCCCTTCAGCTGTTCTCCAAGCAGAGGCTTCTTTCCATTATGGAGATGTGACATCTGTTTTAAATTTTGTCAGTTGTACCCAGATAGTCAAGGGATCGACACCTTCTTCAGAATATGTGTGAAAACTATAGTAAAAGTGATGAGCCAGAGGCTTCCAGGAGAGTAAGTTACTACCTGCACGTAAGCTCGTCATGAGGTTGGTGCATGTACCTTTTTTAGGGCCCCCAATAAATGAACGCTGCTAGAAGAATAAATGGCTCCTGTGTGGCCGGAAGTTCTTGGACATGTAAAGAACACATTCTATTGTCTTTGTGTAAGATCTTTCCTTCAAATAATTAAACATACTTAACACTAGGGGTTTGTATATTGATTTACTAGCATCTTTTAATCAGGTTTTATCAAACACTTATAAGGTCACTAAGCAGGTAAATATATTATCAATCACATTTTTCCAAAAGATACGCCTCTGAAGCTTGGCCAAACTATTTACTGTGGTAAACTGTTATACTGGCCTTCGCCTTTTGGGTGAATTGTTTAACCTCTAGGATTATACAAATTCTGCGCACCACTCAGGTCACACTGAAGTCATGTATATATCACTACAGTGTGACCTGAATGGTACGTAGAATTTGTTACGTAGAATATATGTATGTAAATACATATATATGCATATGTTACATAAATATAAATATTTATATGTTTAAATATTTTAAATTTATTTAAAAATTTATTTTTACCCTCTCAAGTCTGCAGCTGAATTGTAGTTCAGTCAAACTAGGGTGGGTTTTCTGCTTCAGACTGTGTGTCAATATTTAAATAAAAATATTTAAATTAAATTAAATATTATTTATATTTATGCAACATATGCATATTTATTATTTACATACATGTATATAAAATACATATATTTTAACAAACTATGATGGCTTTACGGTGTCAACTTAATTGCTCTGGAACTATGTTTCCCAGAATTCTCTTCCCTGGATGATTTTTGGTTCATATTGGCCACAAGAGACATTCTGGACAAGAGCTGGAAAGCTCTAGTGAAGTTGCAGCCATATTGGGTTCTGCGGGTCTATGCTGGGCACCAGCCACAGAGGCAACTCACCGCCACAGCTACAGGTCTGCTACCTCACCCAGTTGGTACAGGGTAGCTCCCAGGTCTGTGGCTCCCACTCTCACCAGGTTCCCTCCACTGGCTTCCCCCAGGGCTAAGCCAAGTGGATGAGGAAGGGCACCAGCAGGTCACCGAAGTCGCCGAGGTTGAGATGTGAGGCAGACATAGGTCCCAGTTCATCCTCATGCTTTCTGATTCAGCTTTCCCTCCCTATTGTCAGTCAGGCTGACCTCAAGTGAATTAGCTATACTGGATCGACCCTAAGTCACAGAGAAAACAACCTGTATAGACTCTTCCGTTGGCCTGCAGAGACTACTCCCACAGTCACATATGGTCTAATCCCTATAATGAGTCTGTTTTCTATATTATTTGTAGTGATACAGTGATGCAACCCTAACTGATAACTAAAAGTTTAGAATTATTTAGCAAGCATATGGAATGTAAGCCACAGGAAGGTAGCGTTCTTCTCCTCCTCCTCCTCCCCTTCCTCCTTCTCCTCTTTCTGCTGTCCTCCTTCTCTTCTTCATCCTCCTCCTCCCTGTGCTCCGCCTCCTCTTTCTTCCTTGTCTTCTTCATTACTCTATCCCCTGTCTCTAGAACAGTGCTCAATACAAAATAACCTGTCACTAAATATTAACTGGGTGGGAGTCACAATTCGGGTTTTTTATCTATAGAAAGATAAGACATGCAGTTCCTCAAGTTTCCCTTTAATCTTGCTTTTCAGAGGTCTGTGGTAATTCCAACCAGAGATTTGGCAACTGCTTATATTGATCTGGAGATGGGCAGGAAAATCTGGATTGAACCTATAGATTAGAGATGGGATTGTTACTGTGTAATGAGTATGGGTAAGAGCCCAAGAAGAGATGAGGAAGGAAAGGGGATGAGGAGAGAACCCTGGGACACAAAAGTGAGTGATTATTCTGAATTACTTACTTCCTGGTGATTCCGTTATATATCCACATCCTTGCAGTGGGTTCATGGAGGATGAATGAAACACCTATACCTTGATGTTGGGCAGGACTCTATGACTTGCTTTGGCTAATGAAATGTTAGTAGACATGATATGAACAGATATTTAAAATGTGCATGTGCCATTGGGCTACCCTTTTATGTTCCAGTGATCTTTTGTGAGAGAAACATGCCCTTAGTTGCCATTGTCCCTTCAGACTGGCCCCAGAATAAAAGCAGGTAGACTGGCCCCCAAGTTGAGCCTGACTTGCAACCTGGAGTCAGGTCTGGCTGACACACAGTCTGAAGCAGAGCCCACCCTAGTTTGACTGAACTGCAGTTCAGCTGCAGACTTGAGAGGATAAAAATAAATGCTTGTCACTGTAAGCCCCTGAATTTGGGATTGGCTTTTTGTTAGGCACCATTATTGTAGCAATCGCTAATAAATATAAATAGCAGCTCTAAACTGATGAAGAAGAACCTGTGAAAGGACCTGGGGAAGAAGAGCCAGACAGGTAAGAGAATCCAGGTGAGGGAAACTTCATGGTTGCCAAGAAGGAAGTGTTTCAACAAGAGAAAAGCCTAGGTCACTGTCAAAGGCCACAGAGAAGTCAAGCAAGTCAAGGACCAAAATGTATTAGTTGGGTTTGACAACAAGAAATTAAGGAAATTCATATCTGATTTCTATTCATTTCTCTGGGAAGTAGGAGATGCAGTCTTCTGAGAGTGCAAGGGAAGAGACTGGAGACCAAGGAGAAAGCTATAAAAGCTGGAAACTTTGCTGAGAGGAAGGAGAGAGACACCATGTGATCTTCCCCCTACTGTGAATGCAGCCCTAACAGAAAGAAGAAACATCTGGGTGTTCCATGTGATGTTGGAGTTTTTTGGAGTGTGTGAAACTAAAAGACATAAAACATTTTTCTATTAATCCCGTCAATTTTCAACTCTTCTGAATTTCTGCAGCACCAGAATTTGTACCGCACATTTTTATGTGTTTTTTTAAATAAATTGTCTTACAATCTTCACTGATTATGTGCTAATAGCATTTTATTTCTTTCCCTGTATATCCATCTACTGATTTTTCCATTTCTGTACCCATCCATCTGTGCGTGCTTTCATCCATCACCCATCCACCCATCCACCACATTATTCCTTCAAGGATGTGAGGGAACTTGCAAGTAATACTACATTACAATGTTAAATTAAATGTAAAAATTTCTGAATCAAGGAATATATAAAGAGCATGTTAGTTATATGGTAAGGACCCCAAATAATTTTTGATTGATCAAATAGCAACCCAGCAAAAAAAAAAAAAACCCAAAAAACAAAAAAAAATTATTTATAGTATCCAAAGTCTATGAAGAACTTATCAAAGTCAACACCCCCCAAAAAAATAATCCAGTCAAGAAATAGGCAGAAGACATGAACAGACATTTCTGCAAAGAAGACATCTAAATGAAAAAGTGCTCAGCATAGCTTGGGATCAGGGAAATACAAATCAAAACCACAGTAAGATATCAACTCACACCAGTCAGAATAGTTAAAATTAACCAGCCAGGTAACCACAGATGTTGGTGAGAGTGCAGAGAAAGGGGAACCCTCCTACCCTGTTGGTGGGGAATGCAAGCTGGTGCAGCCGCTCCGGAAAATAGCATGGAGGTTCCTCAGAAAGTGAAAATTAGAGCTACCCTATGACCCAGCAACTGCACTACTGGGTATTTTTATCCAAAGGATACAAACTTAGTGATTCAAAGGGGTCACATGCACCATAATGTTTATAGCAGCAATGTCCACAATAGCCAAACTATGGAAACAGACCAGATGTCCATTGACAAATGAATGGATAAAGAAGAGGTGATATATAATGGAATATTTCTCAGTCACCAAAAGAATGAAATCTTGCCATTTGCAATGATATGGATGGGACTGGAATATATTATGCTAAGTGAAATAAGTCACTCAGAGAAAGACAAATACCATATGATATTACTCATATGTGGAATTTAAGAAATAATACAGATGAACATAGGGGAAGGGAAGGAAAAATAAAATAAGATGAAAATTGAGAAGGAGGAAAACCATAAAAAGATGCTCTAGGAAACAAACTGAGGGTTGTTGGAGGGGTGGTGGGTGGTGGAATGGAGTAAGTGGGTGATGAGCATTAAGGAGGGCACTTGATGGAATGAGAGCTGGGTGTTGTATGCAACTGATGAATCACTAAATTCTACCCCTGAAACTAATAATACACTATATGTTAATTAAATTGAATTAAAAAAAGAACCAAAACCCTCCCCACATTATTTCTATAGCTATGAATTTCCACTTTGAAAACCTACCATTGTAATTAGGTTATATCTTAAGATTAAAAAAGGGAGTTTGAGCAAGTAAACATGAAGAGAAAATAATGTGTAAGTTATAAACTCTCAATATGGAAAGCTTTTAGTTAAAACAAATTTTCCTTGGTATCTTAAATTACACAGAGAAAGTGTTTTTATGTAATTTCCTCTGTTCTTACCAGGGTAAGGTAGGGTATTATTAGGGTATTATGATCTGTCTCTCTGTCACACCTGCCCCTTAGGATGGATAAAACAAGTAGTGTTGTCAGTTGTTAGGTCTTTGCAGAGAGAAAATACTTCTGTTCATCTTTGGAAGTGGAGGAAAAGATTGGAAATTACACACTAAATTCTGATTTTTTTCTTTTGTGCACACCAAAACTTACCTCTGTCTCTTTTAAAAAAAGATTTTTTTTTTCATTTTATATACTTGTATAATTCATACCTAGGAAATAAGAGGTCATTCTCAATGTCAAGAAATTTAGCCCACCTCCCCCCCCCCCCCCCGCCCAAAAAAGAAAAGAAATTTGGCTATCCTGGTTAATCAATGCCTTCTCCAAGTGGCAGGAAAATAAAATTAGGATCATGTGATCATCATATTTCACAATTATGTTATTAATATTTAAAAGATGGATTTAAATGACTGGTTTCATCTCCCTTTTGAGGTTAACATTGACATAAATTGAAAATTATTTAGCAAACATACCTATTTATCTCCTTGGGTTCTAGAAACAGCCTTTTAAGAAAGTAAAATGTAAACCAATCCCATCACCAGTAACCTCAGGCTTCAGGACTACAATCCTCCAAAGCTTTTGGCAACATGATTAACTCCAGTCATTTCCCAGACCTCTCCATCCCATCAGCTGCTGTGATCATCCTCCCGGGAAGAGACAAATCTATTAACGATATCCAAAGTTTTAATCACTGCACATCTTCCTTTGACTTTAGGTTAGTTTTTCTTTACTCTGTTGATCAGCACCTGGATTGAAACCCTTTTGTAGAATTCTAGGAAATGTATTCACCCACTCAATAAACATATTTTTTGAGTCTTCTATATGCCAGGCTCAGTGTTAGGACCTAGGGAGATGCTAATGAGCCAGATCTGTGCATTTCTTTTTGTAATACTCTCTTTTCATTTGGATGCCTGGATGGCTCAGTTGGGTAAGCATCTGCCTTTGGCTCAGGTCATGATCCCAGGGTCCTGGAATTGAACCCCCCATCTGGCTCCCTGCTCAGCAGGAAGCCTGCTTTTCCTTCTCCCTCTGCCTTCTTCTTCCTCCGCTTGTGCTCTTTGTCAAATAAATAAACAAAATCTTAAAAATAAGAATGTAGAATTAATTAAAAATATACTTTTTATTCACTTTGATGATAATTAATAATTTTAAGCATATTCTTGGTCAACTGGATGACTAATTTATAACTAACATTCTGCAACTTCTGTGCTCATGTTTATTTACAGTTACTAAAAAAAAAACCCAAAATGTAATAAACAATCTTATTCACACTGAAAGATTTATTTTCTACACAACACTGTAGGTCACATAAAATTAAAACTGTTAATTTATTTGTTCAGCCTTTATTTCATATGTGAATTTGTTTTGATTATGTAGTTGTATAAAAGCATACACAGAAGTACTTAATATCAAGTTTCATGCTATTATTATTTCCATTTGGTAGCTTTCTTATAGAGCCATTTAAGTCAAAATGGTTAGGTCTGCACCTAAAATTATGGGTGATTTTCTTCTGAAAGAAGTCCCTATGTTACTTGTATTTGAAAAGCATAGTTTTGGTTTCGTGTCAGCGATCTTTCAGGGATGTTATTCCATAAAATCCTTTTCTCCATTCCCTTTGTGCGGGTCCTATCATCTGACAGTTTACAATCTTCCCTATTTTCACCTTCAGCTAGTAAAGTGAGGGGAGACCCAGCTAAATGTGATGGCAGAATATAATTTAGAAATACCCAAGGGCTGAGCATTTTTTAACCCCATTAAAAATTATCTAAGTGGCACACGAATACATTCCCGCAAGGTCAAGCACAGTAACCCCCTGGGTTATTTGCAGGTCAGATTCTCAGTTTTTAAAATGAGCTGTGTGTACTCTCAGGGTATTAGGAAGCATGGAGGATATAATAAGATAGAGAATATGGCAATCTGCTTTAAGGTCGGTGAAAATTAGAAAATGTAAACAAATACTATCTATTGAGTATAATACAAGTTACATGCCTGTTGAAGGGACAACTTCAAAGGAGTTCCAAACGTCATGCTGGGTACTTCTTTGGGATATACTAAAAAACCTTCCAGGCTCTGGCAACCTCTCTTCTCAGTCTTCAAGGGCTACTTTCGTGGAAACCTTGGAAAACATTATAAAAGGAAATGCTCCAAGCTAGAAATGCTTCAAGCTAGAAACTCGAAGCTGTCCTTTCCCTACCAGATTCTGAGCACTTGGGAGATTGAGAGGATTTTTTTTTTTTTTTTTTTTTTGGTGAAATCTCGTAGGGATTTGCGAACTGTAATGTCTGTTCTGGCACACTGTACCACCCCATCACCAAGTGGTTGTGCTCCTCTTTTTCAGTCTACAGAAATGTTCTCATTCTTATTGCACCTAAGGAGTTATAGACATTTGCAACAGTGACTAGGCCCCCCTCTGGAATCTTCTATTTACTGGTTGGAAACCACCAAACTATTTGATGCTCTTTTCATCTGACCATCCAACTGTCCTCATCCTCTGGTCTGTGCCTACTAGCATATGATGCCCATTCATTCATTCAATGCATTCCTGGGTCCCTGAAATGCAAGAAGCCACCTCCATGTACTTGGAAGCTCTAAATATACATTCTCACAGTCCTCTTCTCTATTAAACATGGCATCTCCTTGCATTTGGTTGAAGTACATTATCTACTTAGTTATCTCATTAGCCTTCATGTCTCTGTTTTAGTCTGTAAAGTACCATAGTTAATTTGGGTCATATCTCCAGTTTACCTCTCCCATTTGGTAGCCAATAAATCAGCAGGCCAAATGATCAGATCTGGAGCCAGAGACATGACTCCCTTCATCTTCTCAGTCTTCCGATGCCTCTTGTGAAATCATCTACCAACACTTTGTGTTTATCCTTTGCTTGACATTGCCTTTGAATAGTGATTCTCAAAGCAGGTGGTGATAGTGTGATGGGTGTGAATTCAGAATCTCCACTTGTGTCTGTGAGTGTTTGCAAAGTTTGAATCATAATATCTAATTTAATTTTTTCAAATGACAATAAAAGAAAGCATGGACTTTAAGAGATTGTAACACAGCCTTTGAATTTTACAAAGAAGATGAGATCTTGCCTGCTTTCCAAATGTTACCGGGTAGGACTTTCAGGCAGTTCAGTAAAAAGAGGACAGTTGTACCTTTTTGTTATTCTTTCCTTCCTTCTTTCTGCTACTTGTAAGGGAGCTATAATGGTTAGAGCTTCAAAAGCTTTCCTCCGGAGCCCTCCTACCTGGATTGCTTGGATCTATACCACTACTACTACTTCTACTACTACTACTTCTTCTTCTTCTTCTTGTTTTTCTTCTTCTTCTTTCTTCTTCTTCTTCTTCTTCTTCTTCTTCTTCTTCTTCTTCTTCTTCTTCTTCTTCTCCTCCTCCTCCTTCTTCTTCTTCTTCTCCTTCTCCTCCTCCTCCTCCTTCTCCTTCCCCTTCTCCTTCTCCTTCCTCCTCCTCTTCTTCTTCTTCGTCTTCTTCTTCTTCCTCTTCCTATTCTTCTTCCTCCTCTTCTTCTTCCTTTTCTTCTTCTTCTCCTTCTTCTTCCCTCCTTCTTCTCCTTCTGCTCCTCCTTCTTCTTCTTTGAGAGAGAGGATTGACAGAGAGTGTGAGCAAGCAGGGGCTGGGTGGAGGGGGGCGCAGAGGGAAAGAGAGAGAGACTTTTAAGCAGGTTCCACACTCAGTGTGGAGCCTGACATGGGCCTCATTCTTATGACCCTGAGATCATGACCTGAGCCTAAATCAAGAATCAGATGCCTACCAGACTGAGCCGCCCAGGCACCTTCTTTCCCTCTACAGTTCTTTACACAAGCAAATATGCCTCTTGCATTTACTACAACTACAACTACAGTTACTACAACTATAACTACAGCTGGGTTTCTGTTACTCACAGCTGAACCTAACTTGAACTGATATGCCTTGTTAATTTGATTTCTCAGTAGCTTAAAAGGACCAAATTAGAAGCAGGAAGGGCTGCTTCTGTTAGCAAGTAAGGAAACAGAAAAAATCATTGTAGGCCAGGAAGTTAATTAATGGTGATATGGCTGACGTCAAGTCAGCAAGAAGGCAGGAAAAGGTGTAGAGTATTTCAGACATTTTTCTGGGAAGACAATTGATGTTTAAAAAACTCTGACAAAGAGGGTAAACTTCAGTTACTTTCAGATTTGACACTTGAGACACTTTTCCTCATCACCTCTTTTGTCAGCAATATTTCTGGAGCTAGTCATTGTGTGAGCGAGGGCAAAAAGTAAACACAATATACCTTTGTACTCAAGATGTTCACAGTAGACCCCAGGAAGGTGAGACATTTGTCTCAGTGAGCCCTGAGCGGTGTGGATGTACATTAATTTTGTGTAAGTTGGTAGCTGGGAGAGCTTATTAGTTCAGGGACTACTCCTATGGTTACTTATAGTTGTTTAAATTGTCCTAGGTTAAGTAGAGACAGAGGCTGAGTGTGAGACCCAACAATCCGAGCTGCTGGTCTAGTTCCTTAACAAATGACACTGCCTCGCTTGTCCTAAATTCTCTTTAAATAACGAAAATTTATTTCCCTCTTGACTACCTCCTGACAAAAGGGCTCCTGTTCTCTTCCATTCTGTCACTCCCAGAAATACCAACACAAGAAAGCTTCATCAGCAACTAAGGTCACAGTGTCAGACAAAGCTTATTGTCTGGCTTGGTGATTTTGTTCCAGGAAGAGAACTCTTAAAATAATACCAGAACACCAAAATGCAGAGCTGGACTTACTCATTTCCCAACCTTTCATAGTTTGATTTTGTAAACCCAACTCACTGAAAAATTAATTTTCAAAATCTTCGGGACACCTTAGTCACAACCAATTTTTGTGGATAGAGATAATGACTTGAATGGAACATGAGCAGAGAGTTGATTTTAAGTAAGGAAATGGGGTCAGGGTGGGGTTAAGTGCCTGGCCTGGGGTCAGATAGCAAGCTGGTGACTCAACTTTGCAGCTCCTGGATCTGAGGCCTGCAAAGAAAACCAGAGCCCATTTCCTCTTGATAAGTTAACTGCCCCATATCTGTGGTCTGTCGTAAGATTTTAAGAGCCACATTCCTTTTGTGACTACAGACCTGAGCTCCTGTGACTTTCACCAGAGTCTGGAAAACACTTTCAAGGTCAGACTGCAGTATATAGAGGGCAGATTAGCGCTTTATTTGCCACTGAAAATCATTATGCAATTCATAGGAGTTGCCGTCTTTTTGGTGTCTTATGATCTCCATTGGGTACATATTATTCATAACACGCAGCCTACAGAACAGATGGCCATGTCTCAGAAATGATGATGACATGTGTTTATGGAGTGCTTCCTATATGTCAGGCACTCTATGAAGTGTTGTACACGGATTATCTCATTTAATCCTCTTGAGGGCCTTGTTGGATAGGTTAATTTATAGCCCTTTTTACTGATGAGGATGTTGAGGCTTTTCAGGGGTTAAGTACCTAGCCCACGTTGACAGGGCTAGAAAATGGCCAAGTAAGAGCTATGAACCCAGTTTTGGAGGACTCAGAGGCCACTATACTATACAAAATTCCTATACACTCATATTGACCTTTCCCCCCACACTTCTGTTATTTCAATTATTTTATAGAGTAAAATTTTGTGTGGGTATAGCTTTTATCCTTAGCCTTAGGTAAGTGGTCTGACTTAAAAAATTATATATATGTATATGTATATATATATATAATTTTATATTATATATATAAATATAATATGTATATATTTTAGCAGTGATGTTAATTGTCCCACCTGCAAACAGACCAAAGATGCATCTCCCACTGGGGTCATGTTTGGAGATCTTAGTTACACGCCTCAGAAAGTAACATTTTCCAAACTAAAAAGCTGAAAATAAAACTATTTGAAAGTAGAATTTTATGTGAAAATTCATGACGTATAGTGGCCCTGCCCCAGTCTTTCTGGGACTTCTTCCAATATTCCTCATTTTCTGGAAAACACGACCCAGCAAACTAAAACAGATGATGGAATAGACGTGTACAAAAGTTTTTACTTGAAAAGTTTGCTCCTAAAAATGGAGTTCTATGTGGATTAGAGAAGCATCTATTTCTTTGGAATGGGATGAATAGAGAAGTTATAAATTACTTTTCCGGTTGTTTGTCGGAAAAGGGAGAGAATAAAGAGCATGAGAAGGGGCACTCAGCGCCACCAGCACTCCCGTGCTGAAGCTGAGGGGACACGTCTGCCGGCCTCTGGTCCTGCCCCTCTCCCCACTCGAGGCTCCTAGTCCACCTCCCCAACTGCCCCGCGGCTCCTGCCCCCCACAGCACTGGCCCCCCATGACTCTGCCCTCAGACTCCGACCACAGCGTGTTAAGCCTGCTGGATCACTCTGAAGTTCTAGGCGGGCAGTGACATGCCTCGGTGGAACGTATTAAAAAGACATATCAGAAATCAGCACTGAAGTGGCATCCTGAGAATAAACAAGAAGTGGAGAGAAAACTCAAACAAGTAGCTGAGGTGCATGAAGTGTTATTAGATGCTAAAAAACAGGACGTCTATGGTAAATATGTCAAAGAAGGATTAAATGGAGGTGGAGGTAGGACATTTTGACAGTCCCTTTGAGTGTGGCTTCACTTTCCGAAACCCAGACCATGTCTTCAGGGTATTTTTTGGTGGAAGGGACCCATTTTAATTCGGCTTCCTCAAAAACCCATTTGAGGACTTTTTTGGGGTCAAGCAAATGGGTCCCTGCCAAAGCAGGTGAGGCAGAGGTTGTTTTTCTCTGCCTTCAGTGGATTTCCACCTTTTGGAGGAGAATTTTCTTCATTGATAGAGGATTTACTTCCTTTGGTTCACCATGTCCGTGGGGCCTCACTTCATTTTCTTCCAAGACCTTTGGTGGTAGTGGGATGCCTAATTTCAAATCTGTATCACCTTCTACTAAAATTGTTAATGGCAGAAAAATCACTAGAACGGGAATTGTCGAGAAACAGTAGAAGTTGAAGAAGGCCGACTGTTGAAGTCCTTATGATAAATGGTAAGGGGCAGCTGCTATGATTAGACAACAAATGATTAAATCCGTGTATGTAACAGAAATGTTGACTCTATCCAGCCCAGTTGAGGATTAGCAGGAGCAATTTGATTTTTTTTGAAGATTTCAAATAACTCAACTTTCAGCATAACTGTAACTGTACTATTTATACACAGCTCATCAAAGGCCTAGTTGATATAGACTTTTGAGTTTATGGTTGGGACCCCATAATAGAGCTAATTTTTTGTCTTTAGAATTGTTGTATATCTCTGTATGCACTTTGCTTTTTTATTAAACCTTTTCCATAGTGACCTGACTCTTGTATGCTAACACCAGTGTGGACCTGCTTTTCCATTGTGTCTGAAACATGAGCCAAGCATTGTCACGATGAATCTTCCCCCACAATAATTTCAGTTATTTCTAGTACTTAATATTGAGAGCTATTAATGCATTAATGGTAATATGTTTCTCATTTGATGTAAATGGAGGGTGTTTTCTAGTTGTGCACGAATACTGGCATCTTAGTAAATTTTTATGATTACTTAAATATGTAATGTTAAGTTTAGGTTTAAAAAAGTAAAGCTAGGGGTGCCTGGGTAGCTTAGTAGGTTAAGTATCTTCCTTCAGTTAAGATCATGATCCAGGGGTCCTGGTGATTAAGTCCCACTGTGGCTGTGGCCTACTGCTCAGTCAGAAGCCTGCTTCTCCTTTTCCCCTTTTTCCTCCCCCTGCTCATGCTCTATCAAATAAGTAAGTAAAATCTTAAAAAAAAAATGAAGCTGGTAAACTGGGTCTTTGTTATGTACTTAAAAAAAGAAAAATGCAAAGGTGTTCGGTGCACTCTTTCTTGAGTGGAGCCAAAAAAAAAATGTACAACTTAACTTTTCGATTTACTTTTGTTTTAGGTGGCAAAATATCACTTTGGTAACTGATAAATACTGTAAATTGAGTTAAAATTTTAGTTAGAAATGACTTTATTAAATAATAATAGAAAAATCACATGTGCTTTTGTGTGTGTTTTGTGGGGAGGTGTGTATGTGAAACTTTGGAGCATTGGTAGATTTCAGAGTTCAGTTAACCCAATCTCATCAAATCAAGAAAAATGGATCAAAAAAAATGGAAGGAATGGAAAGGATGTATTGTAATTTTTCAAGATATGAATATTTCGAACTTTTAAAATAGTTCACATTATGAATTTATAGGCGATATGAAATGTTGAGGTGATAAGCCAGGGGTGTCTTTCTTAAGACAAGATGGCTACAGCATCCCACCACCTCTGACAGCAAACCTAAATTGTAGACTAATCTTTTTGAGGTGTGAGCAAATTTCTTAAAAAGTAAAACTACACTTAAATAAAAAATTAAAGTAGCATTTTTTAAAGTTGCAAAATCAGCTGTTGTAAAAGTTGATTGTTGTGAAAAAATGAAATGGAAAATGCAGGTAAGTGAACAGAAAGAACTAGAATCCTTCACAGTGCTACCACCTAGAAGAGCCACTGTCTAACACCCTGGAGTATGTCCTTATAGGTCCCTTTTGTCCTTGTGCACACATACATGCATGCACACATTTGTACCATTTGACCTAAAATTTTAGGACACACTTTTCCTACTTAACTGTAAACCACGACTATAATATTAACACCTATAACTCTTTTTTTTACATGACATAATTTCCCATGGCTGTAGTTGGACGTTTAAAATTGTTTTCGATATTTTGCTACTATAGAAACTCCGGAAAAAAAATTTCCTTTTAGGAAAACTTTGAATTTATCCTTAATAATTTTTTTAGGTTAAGGCCCTAAAATTTTTGTAATTTCTGGATTAAAGCAAATGCAGATTAGGAGACCTATGAAATAGTCTATAATGCTCTCCAGTTTATACCCAACTTGTACCTTGATTTTTGGTATATTTGGGCCATGGTTAGTGGAAGTATTTTTAGTGCCAGCTCTGACTGTACAACAAATTGAGACTTTTAGAACTAATGTTTGTTGTGTGGTTAGCTTAGAGTAAGATATCATAGAGGTCAATACATGGCATATATTATTATGAATATAATTATTATCATTGAAGTCCAGGGCATTTTAGAGGTCTAATTGAATGTCATGCAAATTCATTGACTGCTGGCCTTTCTAAGTCCTGAACATGTGGCAAGCTCAGATATCATTAAAATAGGATATTTGAAGAACTTCTGAAAAAATTGGCATATGTGGAAAGCAGATGCTTTATACTGATAACAGTTAAGTTTTGCATTTGAAATGCTGAGCTGTGAGGATAAGACTATGGATAAGACATATCTGAGAATATGTGGATGTTTTTAATAAAAAGGCATATATTTAAAGAAAAATATTCCTCACATGGTTTCCGTTGTTAATTTTTAGTAGGGTATTCTTCCCTAATGGTGCTTAAATTATTTAACCGTCTTCCTTTATGATATATTGGGTTGTATTTTAGTTATAGAATTTGCGTTTTTGCTCCTCTCTCTTGATGAGAGCAGTAATTGTTGAATAAGAGTCTACATCATTAACATTTACATATCTTTCTTAAAATAGTGTTTAAATTTTGTTGACTTTTCCCAAGTCATCTCAATGGACCAGAAAAGTGCGTGTAATGAGGTAGCATTAGGTAGAGGTTCTTCAATGTATCTAGCTTCTTGTATATGAATAATTCACTCAGTCCATCATCTATCCATTCATTAATCTACCTACCAAACATTCATCTAATATATTTTTATGGAGTACCTACTTTGTATCAAGTCCATGGGAGGACCCACTGGCAGCAGTAGAGGTTTAGCAAACTACAAGGGTAAATTCGTGTGGATAAGTAGAAAATCAAAGAACTTGGGATGAAAAAATAACTCTTACTCTGTATTTCCAAAAGTTTTAGATAAGCTACCTTCTTGCAATACCTCAGCAGGTTATCTGTATTTATTCTTATGAGTTGAGATTAGGTGGAACTTCATATTCACGCTATATATCAGTCAACATATTTACCATATATCTACTATGAGGCAGACCCTTTCTTTTTTTTTTTTTTTTTTTTTTTTTTTTTTTTTTTTTTTTTTTTAAAGATTTTATTTATTTATTTGACAGAGAGAAATTACAAGTACACTGAGAGGCAGGCAGAGAGAGAGAGAAGGAAGCAGGCTCCCCGCTGAGCAGAGAGCCCGACGCGGGACTCGATCCCAGGACCCTGAGATCATGACCTGAGCCGAAGGCAGCGGCTTTACCCACTGAGCCACCCAGGCGCCCCTTTCTTATCACCAGTGAGAGAGGGTGAACAAGACACATCAACTCTTCTCTCATGAGACCTAATATCTGGACCATACCTCTCCTGTCCCATTATGTATTTCCCAGCACTCTGTATCTCCACCTCCGCACTGTCTGGGAATTAACTGTTTATCAGTCACTCAGCCTACTTAAGGGTAGTGTCTCTTCCATGTTTCCTGCTCTATTTCCAGGCCCTGGCACAGTCCCAACTAAAGTTGCTCCATATATACTTATTGGATGTTCATTTACTAACCCTTCAGTTTACTTTAGGGCTACGTTTACCTCATCTGAATAAAACAACATATATATCTCATGGCCATAAGATACTTTGATTTGACTTCAATTTAACTTTTCTGGGTTAAAGTCCTACTATGTCTCTCTACCTGCCTTATACAAACCACTCATAGTTTTCCAAATTGGCTCTGTTCTTCAATTCATATTTTCCCTTTTCCCAGAATAATTTAATCTCTGTTTGCTTCTCCTCTTCTTCTCCTTCTCCTTCCTATTCTCTTCCTCCTCCCCCTTCTTCTCCTTCTCCTCCTCCCCTGTCCCCTTCCCTTCCCTCTTCCCCTTCCCTTCCCCCTTTCCCCTTCCTTCTCCTCCCCTTCTCCCTCCTCTTCTTCCCCCCCCTCCATCCCCTCCCCTTCCCCCATCCCCTTCCTCCTCCTTCCCTCCCTTCCTCACCCCTTCCCTCCCCTCCCTGTTCCCCCTCCTCTCCTCCCCCGTACTTCCTCCCCCCTTCTTCTCCTTCTCCTCCTCCTCCACTTCCTCTTCCTCCCCCTCCTCCTCCTCCTCTTTCTCTCCCTCCTTTTCCTTCCCCTCCTCCTCCTTCCCCTCTTCCTCCTCGCCCTCCTCCTCCTCCTTCTTTGCTTGAGGCCTAGCTCAAATAAATGTGGTCTGTGAAGCCTTCCCTGGGTTGCCTTGATTATAAACTATCACTCCTTCCCTCATGCTGCCATAATGCATTGATTGATTGCTTTTCTCCTTCTTTCTTCCCCCAACATCAAATAACAAGTTCATTTAGTCTGTGTCTTCCCTGCTTGGGAATAAGCTCCTCTGAGGAAGGAGCAGATCTCATTCATTTTGGTATTCCTCATCACATCCAGAGCAGTGCTTTGCACACAGTAAGAGGCTAGTAAATGTTTATGGAATGACTGAATGAATATATGAATAGACTCTCCACAATGAATGGGCTTCATGTGTGACTTAGTGGAAGAAGCTTATTACAAAAGAATATGTGTACTGGGGATTAATGATGTCAATAAAGGTGAGGCGAAGGGCAATCTATGTGGTGGGCCACAGAGCAATAAGTGTGAGCCAGAGAAGGCAAGGTGTTTATGTGGGGAACAATTATGAGATAAGCCTGACTAAAAGGCAGGTTTAGAATCCAGAAGGCTTTCAGTATAGATAGGGCCAAGAAACATGGCCTTGAGCCCAATGGAGCTGAGCCACCTTCTTGATTCCTGAATTGGATTTCAGGTATACAGATATTTGTGGCAACAACTCATGTTCTCTTCCATATGTTCCTATGTTTTTGACCAATACATTCAGTAGGATGAATGTTGTAGCTACCAAAGATTTTAGAGATAACTTTTATCTAATGATACCAGCTGTTATATTCAACTGGTGAGTATGAGAAAATAAGACTTCAAACAGTATTTTACATTTGAATGACAATTTAAAGTTTACAGGCTGTTTTCTAGTGTGTTATGTTTTTATCTTCACAAAAATTCTGAAAGATGCTGAGGGGGAAACTGAGTCCAAGCCAGCACAGATAATACAATCACTGAGTTAGGACTTCCAAGCCTCCAGAAGCCAAATATAGTGTTGTTTTTTTTTTTTCCCTGTACAATTCTTTCTTTATCTCTCTCTCTCTCTTTTAAAAAAGATTTTATTTATTTAAGAGAGAGGGAGAGTGAAAGAGGGAGTGCACATGAGCAGAGAGGAGAGGCAAAGGGAGGAGGAGAAGCAGACCCCATACTGAGCAGGGAGTCTAATGCAGGGTTCAGTTCCAGGACTCTGAGATCATGACCTGAGCCAAGTGATGCTTAACTGACTGAGCCACTCAGGTGTCCTGTCTAAAACTCTCTTATCTTTGCTATCAGGAAGGTAGTTGGAAAAGACAAGGAATATATGAGGGAATGGGGGTGTGTGTGTGTGTGGAGAAAGTGGAGAGGTAGAATTGTGATTTATTCATTCACTCAGCAACTGTATATCCCATGTTCTTTCTCTGCTCTCTTCACTCCATACCAGCCATTTCTCAATCCTCAGGCATTCTCCAGGTGACAGCTGAGAAAATGAGAGCAGGGACTTGGGAGCACAGTGGAGGGTACCTAGTCTAGCTCTGGAATATCAGGAAGGCTTTTTAGAGAATGTGACTTTTTAGAGAATGTGACTTCAAGATTGAAAGCAAAGGAGAATCCAGGTGAAAGGGGTTGAGAAATTGAGGGCAGGGAAAGAGTTGCGAGCCAACTCATGAAATTGGGCCACTGATTTAGGGAAAAAGCACATCCCAGTGTGGAAAGATGCTCTTTAAGCCTCTCAGAGTGTAGGCAAGAAGGGCAAACTGAACTTTACATCTCTTTGTCCTTGAGTTGTTTCTTTTGTCTTTTTTTCCCCAATGAGGAGAGGGAATAAACATCTCCTCTGGCCTCTTTGGCCCAAGAGCTATAGTGGTTTTGGCTGGAAAAGTCCACTGGGGGAATGGTTAATTGTGTGCCTGACATTATTTCATCATTGGATTTTCTGTTCTAGCCCCAGTGATGCCTGTCATGTCCCAACCTGAGCCACTGGGGCTCACACCGTCTGAATTCTCTGCCCAGCTTGGAGGCAAGGCTCTATAATCTTTAGTCAGGCTGAAGAAGTAATCATTTCTGTTGGAAGAGATTGACACCCATAACCCAGAGAACAGTGAAAATATGCACTGGGAAGAAAGGAGTAGATGCGAAGAAAGGAGTAGATGTGATGGGCTATATGGGAAGGGAAAGGGTCAATCATTTTGAAGATTTTGCATGAATATCTTTTCTTTAGAAATGGACAGAATACTTAGTTTTATGTTGTTTACTATTGCTGATGTATACAGAATCTGTGTATATGCTCAGATTACTGTACTCTTTTTCTTCCTATTTAAGACAACTTTATTTCTCATTATAGCAATGTAGCCAAGAGCTAAAGTAGCATGGCTGAAATTACATGTGAACTGTACTTAAAAACATTTTTTTTAGAATGCAAAACAAAAGTACCTCTTTTTAAAATGAAAAAAAGCAGTATATGTTCCACTGAGGCTCTGAAAATCAGAATCTCAGCATATCAATTGAACATTGACTTTTAAAAAATGTATGGGTTGATTTAACCTATTTACAGACTGCCAGAAGGCAAAAAGAGAAGGTTTCTTCTGGAGTTGAGCTCAGAAAGCCTCCTTTGCCAGAAAAAAGAGCCAAACATATTAATATTCAGTGACTCTTCAAAGTCCAGGCAGCCTGAAGAATGCATTCGAAGGAGAAGAATTTGTTGGTTTAGTTAGTCTGGCAGGTAAGAACGAGAAAGTCAGTGACCTCCTGACAAATCCTTTTTTAAACATCCTAATAACCAATATCAGCAGGTTTTCGGGGCCTCTTTTCCCTCTTCCTCTGGGGAGGTGCAGAAATGGAAGTCAGTGGTGTAGCAAATACATAGTCTTTCCCGCGAAGAAATGTAAATATCTTCCTTGTGTTTATGCATTTGAACTAAGGTACTCCAGGCAGAATTATAAGGGGATGTTAGAAGCACAGAGGTAAAAAACTCAACTGAACTACTTACATGGCATCTACAAGTAATGGAATGACTAAGTCATAAGATTCATTTTCATTCCCTGTTTATGTAAATTGAGCTTATTATATTGTTATCACAAACCAGACAAATGAAGATTTTGTTTAACTGAATTCCACCCTGTGAGTGTAATTTAAAGCTAGATTGTATATGTGGACAAAAACACAAAAATGGCAGAATTTTGACTGTTCAACTCCAGAGTATAATAATGCTAGTTTCTTACATTTTATATTGTTGAATCAGAGCAGCTAAAATCTTCAATCTGGGCTGAGAGAATCATATTTCATATACACAGAGGGAAAAATAGACTTGTAGACTCCCACAGCATATATTTTTTCCTTACAGAACAAAAGAGTTTCAAATTTTCTCCTCCAAAATGTGAAGATTCAGAAGCAACTGTTCTGCTGCTGGGAAATTTGTTCTATAGAAATTTCTCCTGGGCAGCCCTGGGAAATCATGGGAAGTGGAAAGGAGCTTGCCTCATCACTTACTCCTTTCCCCTTCCTCTCACACTTCCTTCTTTCCCTTCCTTGCCTTTCATTTTCCTTCTTTCTCATCTCTCTCTCTCCTTTCTTGCCTCTCTTCCTCCTTTTCTCCCTCCTTCCTTCTTCCTCCCTCCATGCACTTTTCCACGTTCTACTGACAGAAATCAAATGGTCAGACGAAACAGGATATATATGTTATAGCAGTCTTCCAAGGTATTTTCCTTTTGAGATTTGTAACTTAAATTCCAAGTACATTCTTTAGGATTAAATCTTGGTTCTTTCAAGGTATTGATTTCACAGGTTGGTGATGATTTGTGTTAAAACCTTATGTAACATTAAAACAGAACGGGAACATTTTAGATTGAAGGAGAAAATGTAGATGTGATTTGTAATCTTATCACTTCAAGGAGATTTGTGTTAGCAAATAGAAGACGTATGGGACGTTGATCATTTAGGTGGATTGGGGTTTTGAGGTTTTAGAGAAAGAAAAGAAGTTTTTATAAGAACTGGAGACAAGGATACTGGGTATTATCCAAGAAGCTTTCATAATGGAAGTTTATTCCTCAAATGGTTATCTTGGTGCTTTTAATTTATGGTCTCTAATGGGTAGGAAATCTCTAAGTAAGAACAAAGAGTTATGAACCCAGTAAGAAGGTTATAAATGAATCTTGACAAGGTGGCTTAAAGGAGACATTACGGCATTCAGGGGACAAGAATTTATATCTTGTTCTTAGAATGTGTAATTTGCCTCAAAACCATCAAAGTTATCATCAGATAATATTTCTTAGACTCTTTTAAGAACCTGGTATCTTAAGATCTGTACAAAATCAAACATGTAATCACACATAGTTAATGTAAGTCACTTTACTTTTTTATGTCGTTAGCAATCTTTCCCCAAAATGTCTTAACTCTAAATATCAAGCTTATGAGAAGGAATTTTGCAAATACCATTTCCACACTGTAGAAATGGAAATTTTGTATATCTATATATAAATATAAAGATTTATACATATAAAGGTTGATAATATAAAGATACATATAAAGATATACATATAAAGATTTATATATATAAAGATATAAAGATATTTATATCTATATAAAGATATATATACATATAAACATAAATATATGCATAATAAAGATAAAGGTATCTGTATATAAATATATGTTACTCTGAAGAGAAAGATATTTGCAAAGATCCTTGTAAAGGTAAACAGCACTTGAGAGAGAATAACTACGATTATGAAGTGGTTATTCCAGTGATCCAAGGGTAGCCGTGTTGGTTAATTTGGGCTTACAAGAGAGTACTTTTCAAGGTAGTCTCTGGAGGGAAGAGAATGGGGCTGTGTTCCTAATCACCCCCCAACTGAGTTCTAAAAGACCCCACAAGACCTTGAGATATGAGGGTCAATAGGTGAAACTCGAGTACATAAGGCATAGAAAAACCTTGTCAGAAACTGCGTTAAGACTGTATGGAGATGTTGCTTGGCTTTGGCAAAGCATACTTACAACTGTTGCTATAAGGTCCACAATGTAGATTTCTTGGCCCTGCACTAGGCACCTCAGATCCAGTGGGCACAACAAACCACCCAGGGGTGTATTATTTTCCTTGCTTTATCGTTGAAGAAGCTGGGAGAAATAGTTTGACTCTGACTCCTTCTCCAGCTAAAAGTCGGTTAGAGGAGAGACGCTATAGGGCAACGATTACAGGGCCACACAAAGTGAGGGGAACGGGAGCACCTTGACTGAGCCCTGAATTCCAGAGCAGTATGACTTTTCCCTTCTGCATTTTGGTGTTTTCTCTCAGGCTCTGTTGGGGGAGGCCAGAAAAGTACTTTTTAATGAGGAAAGTGCTCACAGGGAGGTTCTGGATTTATATATAGCTGATGGCTGACCTGTGGTTTGAATAGGATTGTGCTAACCCAGGTCCCCTTCCCTTACCTCAAGCAGATATCCTCCAAAGAATACAATGGTGGGGCCCGGGACCTGGAGGTCAGGCTCAGGGAGGGCTACTGGCCAGGAGCCCAGACAATGGTCGGAAGTCTTTAGATTAGTATTTCTACTCATATTAAGCCGTTACACACACATACACAAATTACTGTTTGGTAATATATTATTATTGAAAGACTATAGGCAAAAACAAAACAAAACTGAGGACAAACATTGCCCCATGTTAATACAGTCAGGTGTGGAAAATTTAGCACTTTTGAAGAATATATCTCAAAGGTTTTAGTCTTGTTCAAGTATGATTATACACACTAATGGAAACCATACCTCTCCAGCTTCTTTCCAAGCTCTTTCTCTCAGAGGACATATTACTTGAGTCTTTATTTGGATCTGTCCAACCTGCATCTTTCTGGCTCAGGGTCTCTTTGAAAGCTTTGAAAGGCTAAGAAGGCAGAAGTTTGAGATATCTCCATGATGTCATTAATAAGTCAACACTGACCTCAGAACTGAATTCATCTTGGGGAACATACATATCGAGCAGCTTCTGGCTGAGGGGAGAGAAAATGTCATTTTTTGCCGGTAAGGAGACAACTGAGTGGGGTCAGGGAGAATGAGAAGGTCAGTGTCTGGCATCCTGCCAGCTGGACCATTAGGAGAAATATCGGATGACTCTTGCCCCTGCCAAGGAGGCTTTTCCCAATTGTTTTAGAATCTTCAAAATGCTAATAAAAATACTTTCACATTTTAATTTGTATTGCCTGGTCTTATACTGGTTAAAGTACTGCCAGCTGCTATTATAGATAACATTTGAAATTTCCATGGCTTACCACAATAGCAGTTTCTCACAAAGTCCAAGAGGTGGTGGAGGTAAAGGTCATGGGGAGGGGGAGAGGTGGTATTTTGGTGTATAGGGACCCAAGCTGATGAAAGATCTACCATTTTCAATGTGTAGAAATCCAAGGTTTCCCTGGGTGTCAATATTTTCTTTATCCACATGGGAAGAAAAAGAGGGTGCAGAAGACACACTTACTTCTTACTAGGTATGGAGATGACACACAACATTGTCATTCATAGTCTATCAATGAGAACAGTCACATGAACAGACAAGCATAGCAGGGTCCTTAGAAATGGAGTCTCCCAGAAACAACTTCTGGAAGAGTAGCAAACTTATTTGGTGGAGAGTCAACTTGTTCTGATGCAACATTCTCTATAGAGCAAGCAATAGAAACCAAGTTCTATGAACTTTAGTGATAAAATGCCATGTGCACCCCGATGATGAGAAAATGGGAGTCATGTGATTGACAGGCCACCCCACAGAGAAGTAGCACAATTTTCAAGTTAAAAAAATACTAAGGTGGGTGCCTGGGTGGCTCAGTGGGTTAAGCCTCTGCCTTTGGCTCAGGTCATGATCTCAGGGTCCTGGGATCGAGTCCTGGATCAGGCTCTCTGCTCAGCAGGGAGCTTGTTCCCCGTCCCCACTCTGCCTGCCTTTCTGCCTACTTGTGATCTCTCTCTCTGTCAAATAAATACATAAAATCTTTAAAAAAAATACTAAGGTGTCAAAAAGTATCGATCCCGTATAATCTTAGTGAAATTAACAGACAAAAAGATACCTCTGAACTAAATGGCTTAAAGCAACCAACTTTATTATTTCACCCGATTTTTGTGGGTCATCTGGGAGGTTCTTTGGGTTTGGATTAGCTCTGCTGATATCTTTAGACAGCTGGTAGCTCTGCTGGCCCAGATGGCATGGGATGGTCTCATTCCCATGGCTGGCAGTTGGCAGTCTAAGGTACTGGGGGAGAGTCTTCAGCTGAGCAGCTCATCTTGGCCCTCCATTGTCACTCACACTCCAGTAGGCTAGCCTGGGCTTCTTTATGTGGTGATCAAGGTTTGAAAGAACAGTAAAAGAGAGGGCAAACCCCAGTGCAGAAGCCCTTTTTATTTTATTTTTTGTATTTTATTTTATTTTAATTTTTAAATTTCTTAATTTTTTTAATAAACATATAATGTATTTTTAGCCCCAGGGGTACAGGTCTGTGAATCGCCAGGTTTACACACTTCACAGCACTCACCATAGCACATACCCTCACCAATGTCCATAACCCTACCACCCTCTCCTGGCCCCTCTCCCCCACCCCTGCAACCCTCAGTTTGTTTTGTGAGATTAAGAGTCTCTGATAGTTTGTCTCCCTCCCGATCCCATCTTGTTTCATTTATTCTTTTCCTACCCCCAAAACCTCCCATGTTACATCTCCACTTCCTCATATCAGGGAGATCATATGATAGTTGTCTTTCTCTCATTGACTTATTTCGCTAAGCATAATACCCTCTAGTTCCATCCACCTCATCAAAAATGGCAAGATTTCATTTCTTTTAATGGCTGCATAGTATTCCATTGTATATATATATACCACCTCTTCTTTATCCATTCATCTGTTCATGGACATCTAGGTTCTTTCCATAGTTTGGCTATTGTGGACATTGCCTCTATAAGCATTCAGGTGCACGTGCCCCTTCAGATCACTACATTTGTATCTTTAGGGTAAATACCTAGTAGTACAATTGCTGGGTCATAGGGGAACTGTATTTTCAACTTTTTGAGGAACCTCCATGCTGTTTTCCAGAGTGGTTGCACCAGCTTGCATTCCCACCAATAGTGTATGAGGGTTCCCCTTTCTCTGCATCCTTGCCAGCATCTGACATTTCCTGACTTGTTAATTTTAACCATTCTTACTGATGTGAAGTGGTATCTCATTGTGGTTTTGATCTGTATTTCCCACATGCTGAGTGATGTGGAGCATTTTTTCATGTGTCTGTTGACCATCTGGATGAAGTCTTTGCAGAAATGTCTGTTCATGTCCTATGCCCATTTCCTGATTGGATTATTTGTTCTTTGGGTGTTGAAATTGATAAGCTCTTTATAGATTTTGGATATCAGCCCTTTATCAGATATGTCATTTGCAAATATCTTCTCCCATTCTGTCTTTTGGTTTCGTTAACTGTATCCTTTGCTGTGCAAAAGCTTTTGATCTTGATGAAATCCCAATAGTTCATTTTTGTCCTTGCTTCCCTTGCCTTTGGTGATGTTCCTAGGAAGACATTGCTGTGGCTGAGGTTGAAGAGGTTGCTGCTTGTGTTCTCCTCAAGGATCTGGATGGATTCCTTTCTCACATTGAGGTCCTTCATCCATTTTGAGTCTATTTTCATGTGTGGTGTAAGGAAATGGTCCAATTTCATTTTTCTGCATGTGGCTGTCCAATTTTCCCAACACAATTTGTTGAAGAGGCTGTCTTTTTTCCGTTGGACTTTCCTTCCTGCTTTGTCAAAGATTAGTTGACCATAGAGTTGAGGGTCTATTTCTAGGCTCTCTATTCTGTTCCATTGATCTATGTGTCTGTTTTTGTGCCAGTACTATACTGTCGTGATGATGACAGCTTTGTAATAGAGCTTGAAGTCCAGAATTGTGATGTCACCAACTTTGGCTTTCTTTTTCAATATTACTTTGGCTATTTGAGGTCTTTTCAGGTTCCATATAAATTTTAGGATTATTTGTGCCACTTCTTTGAAAAAAATGGATGGGATGTTGATAGAGATGCATTAAATGTGTAGATCGCTTTAAGTAGCATAGACATTTTCACAATATTTGTTCTTCCAATCCAGGAACATGGAACATTTGTCCATTTCTTTGTGTTTTTGTCAATTTCTTTCATGAGTACTTTATAGCTTTCTGAGTATAGATTCTTTGCCTCTTTGGTTAGGTTTATTCCTAGGTATCT
The DNA here is from genome assembly GCF_030435805.1 of Mustela lutreola. Taxonomy (NCBI): domain Eukaryota; kingdom Metazoa; phylum Chordata; class Mammalia; order Carnivora; family Mustelidae; genus Mustela; species Mustela lutreola. The sequence goes on along the minus strand of NC_081297.1, from coordinate 71,489,788 downwards.
TACGGTTTTGGGTGCAATTGTAAATGGGATTGACTCCTTAATTTTTCTTTATTCTGTCTTGTTGTTGGTGTAAAGAAATGCAACTCATTTGTGTGCATTAATTTTATATCCTGACACTTTGCTGAATTCCTGTACAAGTTCTAGTAGATTTGGATTGGAGTCTTTTGGGTTTTCCACATATAGTATCATATATCATCTGCAAAGAGTGATAGTTTGACTTCTTCTTTGTCAATTTGGATGCCTTTAGTATCTTTTTGTTGTCTGATTACTGAGGCTAGGACTTCTGGTACTACGTTGGATAGCAGTGGTGATAATGGACATCCCTGCCATGTTCCTGACCTTAGTGGAGAAGCTTTCAGTTTTTCTCCATTGAGAATGATATTTGTGGTAGATTTTTCACAGATGGCTTTGATAATATTGAAGTATGTGCCCTCTATCTCTACACTTTGAAGAGTTTGATCAGGAAGGGATACTGTACTTTGTCAAATTCTTTTTCAGCATCTATTGAGAGTATCATATGGTTCTTGTTCTTTCTTTTATTAATGTATTTATCACATTGATTGATTTGCAGATGTTGAACCAACCTTGAAGCCCAGGGATAAATCCCACTTGGTCGTGGTGAATAATCCTTTTAATGTACTGTTGGATCCTATTGACTAGTATTTTGGTGAGAATTTTCACATCTCTGTTCATCAAGAATATTGGTCTGATCCTTGTCTGGTTTTGGGATCAAGGTGATGCTGGCCTCATAAAATGAGTTTGGAAGTCTTCCTTCCATTTCTATTTTTTGGAATAGTTTCAGGAGAATATGTATTAATTCTTCTTTAAATGTTTAGAAGAATTCCCCTGGGAAGCTCTCTGGCCCTGGGCTCTTTGTTGGGAGATTTTTGATGACTGCTTCAATCTCCTTGCTGGGTTGGGTCTGTTCATGTTTTCTATTTCTTCCTGGTTCAGTTGTGGTAGTTTATACATCTCTAAGAATGCACCCATTTCTTCCAGATTGTCAAATTTGCTGCTGTATAGTTGCTTATAGTATATTTTTATAACTGTTTATATTTCTTTGGTGTTGGTTGTTGTATCTCCCTTTCATTCATGATTTTATTTATTTGGATCCTTTCTCTTTTCTTTTTGATAAGTCTGGCCAGGGATTTATGAATCTTATTAATTCATTCAAAGAACTAGCTCTTAGTTTCATTGATTTGTTCTCCTGTTTTTTGGTTTCTATTTCATTGATTTCTGCTCTGATCTTTATGGTTTCTCTTCTCCTGCTGTATTTAGGCTTTCTTTGCTGTTCTTTCTCCAGCTCCTTTAGATGTAGGGTTAGGTTGTGTATTTGAGACCTTTCTTGTTTCTTGAGAAAGACTTGTATTGCTATATATTTTCTTCTGAGGACTGCCTTTGCTGTGTCCCACAGATTTTTGAACCGTTGTGTTTTCATTATCATTTGTTTCCATGAATTTTTCAATTCTTCTTTAATTTCCTGGTTGACCCACTCATTCTTTAGAAGGATGCTGTTTAGTCTCCATGTATTTGGGTTCTTTCCAAATTTCCTCTTGTGATTGAGTTCTAGTTTCAGAGCATTGTGGTCTGAAAAAATGCAAGGAATGATCCCAATCTTTTGATACCAGTTGAAACCTGATTTATGACCCAGGATGTGATCTATTCTTGAGAATGTTCCATGTGCACTAGAAAAGAATGTGTATTCTGTTGCTTTGGGATGGAATGTTCTGAACATATCTGTGATGTCCATCTGGTCAAATGTGTCACTTAGGCCTTTATTTCCTTGCTGATCTTTTGCTTGGATGATCTGTCCATTTCAGTGAGGGGGGTGTTAAAGTCCCCTACTATTATTGTATTATTGTTGATGTATGTCTTTGATTTTGTTATTAGTTGGTTTATATAATTGGCTGCTCCCATGTTAGGGACATAGATATTTAAAATTGTTAGATCTTCTTGTTGGACAGACCCTTTGAGTATGATATAGTGTCCTTTCTCATCTCTCTCTCTCTCTTTTTTTTAAAGATTTATTTATTTATTTGACAGACAGAAATCACAAGGAAGCAGAGAGGCAGGCAGAGAGAGAGGAGGAAGCAGGCTCCCTGCTGAGCAGAGAGCCCGATGCGGGGCTCGATCCCAGGACCCTGGGATCATGACTTGAGCCGAAGCCAGAGGCTTTAACCCACTGAGCCACCCAGGCATCCCTCTCATCTCTTATTATAGTCTTTGGCTTAAAATCTAATTGATCTGATATAAGGATTGCCACCCCAGCTTTCTTCTGATGTCCATTAGCATCGTAAATTGTTTTCCACCCCCTCACTTTAAATCTGGAGGTGTCTTTGAGTCTAAAATGAGTTTCATGTAGGCAGCATATTGATGGGTTTTGTTTTTTTATCCATTATGATACCCTTTGCCTTTCGATTGGGGCATTTAGCCCATTTACATTCAGGGTAATTATTGAGAGATATGAATTTATTGCCATTGTATTGCCTGTAAGGTGACTATTACTGTATATTGTCTCTGTTCCTTTCTGGTCTATTATTTTTAGGCTCTGTCCTTGCTTAGAGGACCCCTTTCAATATCCTATAGAGCTGGTTTGGTGTTTACAAACTCTTTTAGTTTTTGTTTGTTCTGGAAGCTTTTTATCTCTCCTTCTATTTTCAATGATAGCCTAGCTGGATATAGTATTCTTGGCTGCATGTTTTTCTCATTTAGTGCTCTGAATATATCATGCCAGTTCTTTCTGGCCTGCCAGGTCTCTGTGGATAAGTCTGCTGTCAATCTAATATTTTACCATTGTATATTACAGTCTTCTTTTCCCGGGCTGCTTTCAGGATTTTCTCTTTGTCACTAAGACTTGTAAATTTTACTATTAGATGATGGGGTGTGGACCTATTCTTATTGATTTTGGGGGTGGGTTTCTGCACCTTCTGGATTTTGTTGCTTGTTCCCTTTGCCATATTAGGGAAATTCTCTATAATAATTCTCTCCAATATACCTTCTGCTCCCCTCTCTCTTTCTTCTTCTTCTGGAATCCCAATTATTCTAATGTTGTTTCATCTTACGGTGTCACTTATCTCTCGAATTCTCCCCTCATGGTCCAATATTTGTTTGTCTCTCTTTTGCTCAGCTTCTTTATTCTCTGTCATTTGGTCTTCTATATCACTAATTCTTTCTTCTGCCTCATTTATCTAGCAGTAAGAGCCTCCATTTTTGATTGTACCCCTTTAATAGCTTTTTTGATTCCAACTTGGTTAAATTTTAGTTCTTTTATTTCTCCAGAAAGGGCTTTTATCTCTCCATGCCTTTTTTGAGCCTGGCTAGAACCTTGAGAATCATCATTTTGAACTCTAGATCTGACATATTACCAATGTCCTTATTGATTACGTCCCTAGCCTTTGGTACTGCCTCTTATTCTTTCTTTTGTGGTGAGTTTTTCCACATTGTCATTTTGTCTGATAAGAATATATGAAGGAACAAATAAAATACCAAAAGGGTGGCAAAGACCCCAGAAAATGTGCTTTAACCAAATCAGAAGAGAACCCAAATTGTGGGAGGGAGAATGGGGATGAAAAGAAGTTCAGAAAAAAAAAATTAAAAGAGGAAAACAAATAAAGACAAAATACAAATATATATACATATATATATGTATATATATTAGACTGGTGACTAGAACAGGGTCACACACTTAATTTTGGGAGTAGTTTGGTCTCTTAGAAGAAACTTCCTCTCCAAATTTTAAAGAATGGAAACCATATATAAGGGTAAACACTATGAAGGGATGGAATATGCCTATAAAGATGAAAAAAAATTTTTTTTAATTTCTAAAAAAGGAGTTGATAAAGTATGTTGGTTGAGAGAATAAAGAAAAAGGAAGTGGAGAGAATTTGCTCAGTCTGGAGACTAGAACAAGCCCGGAGCTAGATTTAGGGTATATTTTGATCTATTAGAAGAAGTTGTACCCCAAATTTTTTAGAAGAAAAAATCCTATGTGTATACAAAAAATAAAGTTAGATACAATGAAGGATAAAATACGACTATAATAATGAAGGTCAAAAAAGATTATTATTATTATTTTTTTTAATGAAAGGGATTGTTAAGATAAACTAGTTAAAAACCATTAAAAGAGGAAAGGGTGAAAGTTAAACAAACATTTAGCAGAAGAAAAAAAATACAAAAATTAATTAACTTCAAGACTAAAGAGTCATGGGGAGAAAGCCATGAATTCCATGCTTTGCTTTCTCCTCTTCTGGAATTCTGCTGTTCTTTTTGGTAAGTGAACTTGGTCTTGGCTGGATTTCTTGTTGATCTTCTGGGGGAGGGACCTGTTGTAGTGATTCTCAAATGTCTTTGCCTCAGGCAGAATTGCACTGCCCTTACCAAGGGCCAGGCTAAGTAATCTGCTCTGGTTCGCTTTCAGGAGCTTTTGTTCCCTGAATGCTTTCTGTAGAGTTCCAGAGGACGGGAATGAAAATGGCAGCCTCCCAATCTCCGGCCTGGAGGAGCCGAGAGCTCAGGGCCCCTCTCCTCAGTGCGCCCTCAGAGAATAGCGCCCATTCACTCCCATCTCCCTGGCCTCTGGCTGTGCTCTGAGCTCACCCAGCCTGCAACCTGTTCAAGGTAACCCTGAGCTGGGAGCTCACTCCTCGGCTCTGTCTCTGTAACTGGCTTCCCTGCTCTAATACCTGGGAACTCTGTGATACTCAGACACCCTCAATCCTTCTGTGATCCCGCGGGACCTGGGGCCATGCTGACCCCACGTGGGCTTCACCCCGGTTTAGTCTCTAGAGCGATGTTCCTCAGTGGACCCGACTTTTAAAAGTCCCAATTTTGTGCTCCATTACTCCGCCGCTTGCCGGGAGCCGGCCCCTCCCCCCGCGGTCTATCTTCCTGTCGCTTTGGATTCATTTCTTCACCGGTCCTACCTTTCAGAAAGTGGTTGATTTTCTGTTCTAGAATTGTTGCTCATCTTCTCTTCGATCTCCTGTTGGATTTGTAGGTGTTCGCAATGGTTTGATAACTATCTAGCTGATCTCCTGCTACCTAATGTTGTCTCAACCTGCTACTTCTCTGCCATCTTGACTCCTTTCCCCCAGAAGCCCTTTTTAAAGCTTCTGTGTGAAGCTTTTTAAAGCTTCACATGACATGGCCAAAGTAAGCCACATGACCAAGTCTAGATTCATACTTCTCCAAAGTATGGAGAAATAAACTTCACCTTGATGTGAGGAGCTACAAAGTCACATTGTAAAGGTGGGTGAATATGGGAATAAGAATTTTGCCATTTTTTTCCTGACCTACTACAATGCTTATTCTCTCTTTACCTTCTCCTCACACTTGGTTTTGCCTTGTCTGTAAGTTTTTTAAGTTCTTGACTGTAGTCTCTTTAGCTCTTATTTCAAAAATGGGTTTGAGAAAGAGAGTATGAAAGAGCAAGACACAGAGAGAGCGAGCGAGAGAGAGCGAGTGCACATAGATAGGACTGAATCCCATTTTGTCATAAACTCTAGTATTCTGCTATGTACTCTTATGTAATTGTTAATATAATGTGAACAGGCCTTAGCATAGAACTTTGCACATATTAGGAATTAAATAACCCCCAACTAGATTATCCATCTCCTCCTGTGGTTAGGAATTATGTTTTACTTTTCCTTTATGTATGTCGAGATACAGAGTAGATGCTCCACAAATTCTTGCTGAATGCAATTGAATGGAGGGGGTAAGGAGAAATCATAAAACAAGTATAAATCAAGCTTAGTAAATTCTAATATACCAATTGTGTTTCTTTGTTTGAGAAGGACAAATTCAATGTAATTAAAAAAAATATTTATCCAGGTGTGTCTGGGTGCCTTAGTTGGTTAAGCATCTGCCTTGGGCTCAGGTCATGATCCCAGGGTCCTGGGATAGAACCCTGGGTCAGGCTCCCTGCTCAGTGGGGACCCTGATTCTCCCTCCATTACCCTTCCCAAGCTTGTGCTCTCTCTCTCTTGCTATCTCTCTCAAATAAATAAATAAAATCTTAAAAACATAAAAATAAAAATAAAAACCTATTTATCCAGAGGATATCTTGTATTTAATTGCAATTCAGAATATTTGGAATTAGGTAAATAAAAAGAGCTAGAAGAGATAAAGCAGGACAATCCAGGATATTATATAAGGACCACACAAGGCTTAGGAAGTAGAACAGAGTAGGAGAATTAAAATTCAACTGGACTTAATTGTCAAATTAGGAAGTTTTCATTTGTCTTAGGTTGAAGTTCTGTTCTTGATTTGGCATCAGAAAAAGTTGCTCTTACTATTAAAATTAGACATGAATGGGACCTTAAGTAAACGTCCCTGCATCCTTAAGTGGCACACAGTTTGATACAGAAGTCAGACATAAGGAAAACTGTCTTTCTTGACTGAGTTTTGGATTAAAAATGATAATATTCTAGAGTGAGCAAATAATACCTTCACTACATTTTCCCTCCGTGGCATAATATGGCTCCTTAGTACAACTCTTCTTTTCTTTTCCAAATTTGATAGCACTGAATTTGCATATTTCATTCCTCAATTGCCCATGGCAATGGGAGAAGGAGAATAAGTGGGGAGAAGAGCATGAAAGAAAGTAGATAATTGGTAGCAACAGATACTTTCCAAGCCTCATTACTTCATCTCATCCATTCATTTGAATCTCCACCCACATCCCATCTGATCTTTTACCAGAATTGCAACAAACAGCTCATGAACACTGTTTTGATTTTTAGTTCTTTTTTTTTTCCCACAGAAGTGATGTGGTTTTTAGAAGGTACAAAGAGATCCAAAAGCAGCTTGCCAGAAAGAGGGACCAATAGAAACATGAAAATTTTACATTGAGAGTTGCCACTGGTAGGTGTGAACCAGCTTGCTGGGACAAGGTCGGTCATGGTAACTGTATTATCACTATCTTGGTCTTGGACAACAAATAGGATGGACACCGCGTCACCTGGACAGGGATTTATAGGGGGTGGGGAATGGCAATGGCAAGACAAGCTCTTGACTAAAAAATGAGAACCAACAGAACAAATTGGATTTCAAAGACATCATGCTGAAGTTGGAGAGGACAATTAAATCAAGAATTTAACAAGAACAACAACAACAATGTGCTCCCCATTTATTGAGCGCCTACCTGATGGTATCAGGAGTCCAACAAGGGGCCCATCCCCTGCCATGAGCATGGATAAGTCAGCCCGCTGGGATAAGCATTATTACTCACATTGTCATGAAATCCAAGTCCTCCTCAGGACTGAAGAGATAAACTTTAGCCCTAATATCTGGATTCCATGAGCCCTAAGGCAAGTCTTGTTTACATCCATCAATAACAGCAGGGAACATTCGACCTTTCACAAGGGAAGCCATCAGCAGGCCATGGGTCCCAGTGACATCAGAGGTAGCTGGAGAAAGAGGAAGAGCCTTTGATGTCATTTGGAAAATCTGGGTCTAACTTAAAAGTGAGATTACTTTGCTTTATCATTACCTTGCCAAATCAACCTCTTTGAGAAGAAAGACCACGTTTTTCTTTTTATTGCTTCCCGGTTATAGGTTGCTCTGTGGATGACTGTATGAAAAAAAATGATCTTGATAATTCTGAGAGCAGCTTGCCAACAGCTTGGCACTCATGACCTTTCTTTTAATACAAGACTAAGCATTTACAAAGCATATATTGTGTGAGTAACAGGGTATTAGACCCTGTGATGTATAATGAAAGAAATATAAGCCCTTGTGGTTTTACTGAAGTTAGGCTTTTTTTAGAAAACAAAATGCTAACTTATGTCACACATACTGTATATGTAATAAAGGTTCTGAGAAGAGAATAATGTGTGGGGGCTGGGATTGTGAGGGAGTGTGCTTGAGAGGAAGATGGGGTCTGGTTTGGGTTTTAACAGGTAAATAAGGAATCTTTAGGAAAGGGAAGGGAAAGCCAAGATATGAGACTGTAGGGCCTAGAAGTTTCCTTCTGCCCAGTGGAGCCAAGGTGCCACCTTGAATTCTGGATTCAAGGATTGTGTGGGTTGAGGAGAGACCTATGTCCAGTTCTGCAGTGGCAAAAAATGCCATATGTGTTTCTCAGTGCACTGTTTCAACTAGCCACGGCTGATGTCTTTGCAACAGAGTGGACATCTTTAGACCTAGTTGACATTCTAATTGCTGACTTTCTAGGACATGTTACCCAAGATCACTGCTGTGGAGACTTATGGGTGGACAACAGAGAAGTAAAAGAAGAAAATTCTTTTCTACTTGAAAAAGATCCATCCCCCTGCTCCTTAGTTTCTTTTATCTCTCTACTCCCTTTAAGGAAAAGTAATGAGAAATATACCTAAGCTTTAAGCCAATACCTATGTTGTGCTAAGGAACTCACACCCCTCCACCTCAATTCTTTAAAGAATCCTAGAATTAAAATCTGTGTTGTTGGTGGGTCAATGGTGGTGAGTAGTGGATCAGTAGTGGGTGTCACTATTCTCTCTCTTTTCCATAAGCAGAACTATGTGTTCAGTACAAACTGGCTGGCCAAATCCATGGACCCAAAACCCAGTTGATGTGTAGGACAAATCATTCCTGACACAACATTCAAAGCTTATACAGGATACCCCCACCATAAAGACCAAGTAATGGAGTTTTCCTTATTGTGGTTTCCTTGACCTAACTCTAAAAAAAATTCTCTTTACACAGTATGCCCAGACAATTGTAACAAAACTTAAAAGATTGTTTACAAATGCTTTTAGTTATTAATAGTTGCTGAGCTACAGGAGGAATTCGATGTGACACAAACTTTTCAACTACAATCTATTCGTATCTGGTTACCAGAGGTAACTTGAATCATTAGACTCATCAAACTAAGATTTGGGCCAAATCTTATTGAACAAATTGATTTTACTTGGGTATATTTATGTTATTATCTCTGTTGGAGAATACAGGGTGGAAAACTGACATTAGAACCTTTTATAAATGGTGCAGAGCAATTTTCAGAGGCAGCCAGTTCTATACCCAAGCTGAATATTATTCCCTGAAGTTCTTTGAAAGAAAATATAAAAAGACAAGATAATTTTAGTCGTTAAATTATGGGTGTCAAGCTACACTTAACCTTTGGCTGTAACAAGTTTCTGTCATCAGATACATAGCTTTTAAATCAGATTGTTGGTGTTTTTAGTCAATTGGATAGCCTTAATGAAACACTTTGTTCAATGATGTCTCTTATGTCTCAAACCAGTGTTTCTGAGAGCTGTGTGTTGAGAGCAGGTGTTCTACTTTACTCTCCCTTGAATCCCCTGCAGCACCTGGCACAGTGCCTGGCACCGTGAAATATTCATGAAATTAAATGACTTTTAAATAATGTTTCCTGCCACAATGTCTCCTTTACATTTAATCACATGTCACAAAATTTGGTAGAATATAATGGAATATAGTGGAATAGTAGATTAAATTTAAGTAGTTCATAGTAATATAGGGAATCTAGGCAGCTGAGAATATTGGTTTCAGGTAACAATTGAGACTCAAATGTTAAAGTACACACATATAGACTAGAAAAATTTAATTACATCCTCTTATTGCAAATATGTCAATCATCATTAAGCCAAATCAGTATAATATATATGATGGAGGGTATAGGACATGCGTGGATTTATTGATATTGATTAAGGTCTAGATTCAATTTCTTGATTAGACTTTTGCCATAAAATAATTACATATATATATATAATAATGGCATATAATAATATATAGTACATATTATAATATAATTAGATATAATTATTATAATAACATACTATATATTATATTTTATACCATTTATTTATATTTACATTATTTATTTATGTTATTTAAAATTTATATTATTAAATTTTCCAGAGCTAATATAAATATGTGACCATTAAGGAAACATAAATGATCGGTGGTTTAGACTGATAGTTTGCTTAAATCAAGACCTATTAATTTGCAAATGATTAAAATTATAAGAGAAAGTCCATTTAAAAAAATAAAATTAGAAAGCTGATATTGCCATCATGTGATGTGAAATACTTAGTATTCCTACTATCTTCCTCTTCTGTGTGAAAATTAATTCTTAGTCATTAACACAACAAAAATTTATTGAGCACCTACTATGCACCTGGAGTTGTTTTGACTCTTGGGATGAAATGGTGGAAATGTCTGATTCTTAATCAGCTTTATTTTGGAAGGAGAGAAATAGACTATTAAAAAAAGGTAAATAACAGATAATTGCAGATGATGAATTGAAAATAATAAAACAGGCTAATGTGGTAGAGTGAACTTGTACATAGGGGGCTCCTATAGTTGGTATGGTTAGGGTAGATCTTTTCTCAGAGGAGCTAACATTTGAGATGAATTATTATTGCCAGGAATCATAGTAAATATTCCAGGAAGGATATTCTGGATAGACAGCAGCGAGTAGAAAGATACAGGAATGAAGTACTTTCAATGAGTACAAGGAATGAAAAGAAGGTTAGTATGGTGGAGTGTAGTTAGTTGGGGGAATGGGGTAGGGAAATTGGGAATTATAGGATGTAAGTATGACAGACTAATCTCAGTGGGGAATTACTAAATGGATATAAAAAGATTGCAGGTGGTATTAAGTATTCATTTAAAATGTATGGTTGTTGGGGCGCCTGGGTGGCTCAGCAAGTTAGAGCCTCTGCCTTCAGCTCAGGTCATGATCCCAGGGTCCTGGGATTGAGCCCTGCATTGAGCTCTTTGCTCAGTGGGAAGCCTGCTTCCTCCTCTCTCTCTGCCTGCTTGTGATCTCTGTCAAATAAATAAATAAAATATTAAAAAAAAATGGTTGTGACTTTCTTCACTAAAGAGTTCTTGTTGTAGATGTGGAACAGATAATTGATTTTACCTAACTGTGCTTTCTACAAAGGTATGAGGATAAAAATGAGGGGCAAGGTAGCTAAAAGTTTGTCGTGTGATGATTGTATCAATGAATCATGGAAACTGAGATGGGTTATGAGGACTGGTGTTTTGAGGACTGGTGTCTTTACCCCATTGGTGAGGGAGGGATTTCTGCCTTAGTGTTATGAGGATTGCTGAACACATCACCTGTATCACTGGACCGATGAGATTTATGGTGGTTTATTAGTCACATACACTTACAGCCAAGACAGAGAGGAGGATGCTGGATGCTAGGCAGGACCACACAGGGGTTGCCCTTGGAAACAGAGTGAACAACCAGTGGATGTTGGAAGCAGGTTCTATAGTAGAAACAAGAGGATAAGTTGCTCCCCTGCTTCCTGCTGGAGGGTGTGATTAGCCTGTTTTAATCATTTTCCAGGCTTGCAGGGAACTAAAAGTACTACTCAGGGATAAGCAGGAGCTATACCTGATTCCCATGATCAGGAGTGTTGCTTGGCTAAGAAACCTTCTCTGCGGCAGTAGAGTGGGGAGGGGTTCTTTTGGCCAAGCTATCTGAGGCCTTTCTTACTGTCCCCAGATGTCAAAGTGACATAAAATATTGAACCACAGTTGTAGGTCTTATATCACAGCTGGGAAGATAGGAGAGGTGCTACACAGTAACAAAGTAATAATAATGGATTGGAGATTTCCATATTTGAAAATTCCTAGAATAAGGATAATAGCACAAGTGAGGTGGGAGGTGAGGATATGGTTATCAGAGTGGAATGATTGTTTGAGATAATTGTTTGAGATAAAATGAAGAGCATGATCTTGGACATGGGTAGCTGAAGTGGAATTGGGTGGCAATAGATGATAATGGGTCTTGATGGAGGACTGGAGATGTGAAATTTTGGTGGTGACAGAGTTGGAAGGCATGATGGGGTTAGTTCTCAAATGATGTAGATGTAGGTAACCAATCAGGTTACTGTCCTAAGTATTCACCGAGAAGTTGTGAAGCCACTGGGTGGTTCTTCTAGGGGAGAAATGATCTCAAGGGAGCACAAGGGACTGTGATATCTTCTGTGGAGGCCAGGCAGAGGGATGGCCTCACTAGCAGCGCTGCAAATCCCAGATCACTTCTGCTGAGCTTCAGGCTTGGCACAGCTCCTGCCATTAGATAGAGGATGCTCAATGAATGGAAGGTACACAATGACTTGAACTGAATGTGTTAATTAAATAGGAAACTTCACCTGGTGATATCTGGAGCCTCATCTTTATCCTAGGGGCTTCTGGATTAGTTAAAGAACAGATTATTTCCTTTCAGCTCTTGTCACATTATGGGATTCTCTTGGATACCAGGCTCAAGTTAATTCAAGTACTTAACATATATTTAATTCATGTCTATTAGAGGTCAGACACGAGGATGTAATGGAGATAAGGTGGAGATTCCTCTGCCCATCTCCTACTCTTGGGGACATTTTTGTGTCCTATATATTTGGAATGTTTGGAAAAATATATTTGGAAATGGGTAATTAAGATACAGCATGGTAAGTACAAATCTCAGGAGGGACATTTAACCTAGAATTTGGGAAAGGGAAGTCTCCTTGGAAGGTACAGTACCTAAGCTGGAATCTGAAAGATGCACAGAGTTTGACTGCAGGGTTAGGATCAGGGAGTAAGGCGTAGGCAAGTGTGATCCACGGGAAGGAAAAGGAATCTATCTCAGTCCTCTTGTGTGCTTTCTTCGCCTCTCATCCTTAAAATGTTTTAATCCTTGACTTTATCTAATCAAACCTATGCATTATCTTCATTTACATGATGATTTTACAGTTTTATTCCACATATTCCCTGTGTATTCCTAACCTCTTGGCGGTCTGGCCCATCTAGTTCTTCAGAGAAATGTGGAACTGGGTGCTTACTAAATCAGGAGGCCAATAACTTCCTGTTCCCGTTGAAACTAGAATACGCACCCAACCAACAACAGCACGAATACGACATAGGAATTCCTTTCCCATAAAATGTGGAGGTTTGGGACGTCTGGGTGGCTCAGTTGGTTAAGCAACTGCCTTCGGCTCAGGTCATGATCCTGGAGTCCCCGGATCATGGGGAGTCTGGTTCTCCCTCTGACCCCTCCCCTCTCATTCTCTCTCTCTCTCTTTCAAATATATAAATAAAAATCTTTAAGGAGAAAAAAACCACAGAAAACGTGAATGTTTAAGAAAGGAAACCGACTCATGCGGACCAATTCACAAGTAAATGCTCTACCTTAGAGTTCGTGTCAACTACAATTCCTTGTATTTGTAATAAATGAAGACAAATGCAGGCTCTCAAAAATTCCCAATTTCCACACAACGTGACAACAGCTAGCAAGAAAAAGAGGACTTAATCACACAAGCTTGGAAACAGATCCTTCCCCAGTTTTCCTAGTCCAGGGTCTGGTTGAGGACATAGCCAGCTGACACTTTGATTTCAACCTTGTGAAATCTTGAGTGAAGGGTCCAGCCAAAATGTGCGGGACCCCTGAACCACGGAAACAGTGAGATGATAAATTTGTGTCGTGTTAAGCCCCTGAATTTGTGGTGATCTGTTATGCAACAATAGAACACAAATACCAAATGCTAATTACACTTTTCCCTAGGGCTGTTTTGAGGTACACATAGATAATCCCTGTGAGATATTTAGGATAACATCTGGCACACAGTAAAGTTAAGTATTAGTATTTAACAGTATTAGTTTGATTTTAGGCAAGTGATTGAATCCAGCGAGACTGGGTCTCTCTCATCCCTGATTTGAGAACATGAAACTAGAGTTAAATTTTTATAGTCTCTGAAATTTGATTCAAGATGTCTAGGGATTTGTAAAAAGCCAAACCACTGCTCAGATCTAGTGTGAAGGAATCGTATGATGCTTCAGAAACAGGAACTTCTAATATCAGCATTGCTGGTTTCATGGCCCCTATGATATGCCTTTTACCTTACAACAGCAGGGACTTTGATCATGAAGATGTCCTTTGCAGGTAATTTTATTTTATTTTATTTATTTATTTTTGTGATTGTTTATGGAGAGAACAGAAGTTAGAATACCTCATGTCCTTGGGATACTATGCTGTAAGCATTTAATAGTGGTGCGTCATTTTTTTTTTTTTTCTTTTCAGAAAATAGGGCCAGTTTTAAAAGGTGAATTCAAAAGACAGTTTCATTAGCCAACCAGTGCTGAGCAAAGAACATCCCAACTAAAGCAAAAAAGGTTACGGGATGTTTTAAAACTCTTTGAAAACACCAATTTACTAAAATAAGCCACCTGGTGCTGTGCTGAAAGGAGAAGGCACAATTTCAACCGTGAAAGTAAAAGTCAGACAGTGTATCAACTAGCTGCTAATCTAGCTTTACTAGGGCCTATACCTTCAAAATTAAGTTTTCAGAAAGTGCTCAGACTGGATCTCATTAGCCATTCTCCTGTGTTAGGACGAGACGTTAGAAATCAGTCAAGTCTCATAACTGTTTAAAAGGAGGGCTCCTGGATTTCACAGGATTTGTTAACAATGTGCAAAGATGGGCTATAAAGCCTAATAAAGCCTAATGTGTTTGGCCACGTTAGTAGGACATCCCCGCCACAATGAAACATTTTTTGCCATATGCTCATTTCCGAGCCCACATGCAGCATGCATAAGGAAGCAGTGATAAATATACCTTCCAGCAACCTGTAGTGGAAAATTCTGCTCCTTTTATGTCGGCAGCCTGGCAGAAATGGCTTTCTTAATTCCTTTGGTGGAGACTTTATGTAAGCTTTGATAACTGGAGAAAGAATCTAGGAAAAGAAGGCTTATTAAGGACATAGAGATGCTTTTTTTTTTTTTTCTTTAAATGGGCACACACATTCCAAATTCGAGAGGACCACCAGCAGTCACCCCCTCCCTCTTTTCCTGTTGTTAAATGAACTTTACTTAGGGTTTTGGGCATGTATCTGCAGTCATATTTATCTCTGTCAAGGTTATAGCCTGTTAGGTACTTATCTGTGCCTTTCTGGGGCATTCCATTGGCTGCTAAAGCCCAAGAGAGAACTGGTACAAGTGTTACTGGATGGACAGAGATCCTTCACATGTGGAGCTGGGCCCTGGAGTACGGCCTGCCATATTTATTGGTCTAGCACTTGCACTACTCCCCTCCCCTCCCAAATTAGCTCCTCTACAGCAGCTCTGATTCCTTCTTCTTCCCCCCTCCCTCCCTCTTCTTCCTCCCCCTTCCCCCCTTCCCTCCTGTAGAGAAGGGATGCAGGGCAGGCCAGAACAACATTACAGGGGGCATCTGGTAGCACTGTCCTGGGGCTGCCCATGCCAACTTCAGAAAAACCTGAGATCAGAAGCATTTGAGACTGCAGCCATTCTGATTTCTGATGCTAGACAGGCTTATTTACTGCCTTTTTTGGCTGCTGTACACTGCTTGAAGTCTCTTTCTTAAGTCAGTAGGTGAAAGGTGGTAATTTTCTTCCAACTCTACTTGTACTCAACAGGCTCACTCTTCACTTCGCACCTGGCACCCTGTATTTAACCTTTTGTTGCTCATAACATAAGACTGTGAAATCTGCATATGGAGACCACCCTGGGTTCTGAAATTAAGTGGTCTTTCTGGTTGGTGGTCTTCAGTTTAACAATGCTTCCTAGAGTTTATGTTTCTAACACGTGTAGAATGACTCTTCAGGGCTTCATAACCTATAATTATGCTGACGTCAATGTAGATGGCCCTGAACATCCTCCAAATTATCCCCCAAACTTGCTGGGTGATCCTGGACGAAGTGGGAGCCTCTCAACTGACCCCAGGAAACCTGCAGCAAGACTGGCCGTAGCCTCTCCCTCAACCATAAATCATTAAGTAGGGTCATTGCTGAGCATCACTTCAGCTTGTGGGAACAGTTGTAAACCTATTTCAGTTTGCAGGGATCTGAGAACCCAGCAGGGAAGCTTGAAACTTCATGGGGGATGGTTTTAAGACAAGCTTTGCTTACAGAGATAGGTGTATATGAAGCGGGAGCTGGCCAGGCAATACATTTTGTTTAACATTTTATTAATAATTTTGTTTAACATTTTATTTAAAAAAATAATTAAAAAAAATTTTTTTTATTGCCTAATGCACTGGGTAAAGGGCCTGCATTCATATTAGGCAGGCAGTCTCTTAAGGCAAGTTCAAAACACATTACTCTGATGGGAAATAAATGATATGCTCAGAGCCCTTAGCTATTCTGAAAGGTGGCCTTTGGACATAGGTGGTCTTTAGCAGTTTTTATTGTATACATGGAAAGCATGTATTTGATTAGTTCTGCTTCATTTGTCTGGGTATGCTGTGTTTATCTACAAACTTCTAATGGACAGTATCAGAATTAGCTTGCTTTTTTTATAGGCTGAGCTTAACTGTCTTTCATTATGGCTATTTAATATGTGTTTTTAACAAGAAAATGTGCTGATTATGTTAAGATTGTGGGTGGTGTTGGAGGAAGGGGTTTACTGGTTAGATGCCTAGTTTAGGAAAGTCAAATTACCTAGCTAGAGCATGGGGTGGGAACTCAGATGGTCTATCCAGAGGGTTAGGGACCATCATGTATTAGAAATCAGGTACAGGATCCAAAATAGAGGTAGATGGAAACAAGGTAAGTCAAGGTTCCATTGATCAGAGTATCATAGTGTGAACCAAATACTGAAGCAGTCTGGCTTAACCAGGGTCAGGCTCATGGTCTAGTCCCATGGTATAAGGTAATGCTGGCCTTCAAGTAACCCTACATAAGGGGTTACATCAGGCAGGGAGGACTATGGGAGTGGAGGTATGTTCTTAGAATGTTTGTGCCCCATTTTCCATTCTGTTTCACCTGCACTTAAGCAAGACCACCTTACTCTCTAATTTCAAGAGTAAACTTAGCTACGCATCTTCTTTAAATATTAACATGGAAGAAACTTTGGTGTTAGCAGGGGCTGACTGACAGACTGTGGCTTGACATTGTAATTATGAGTGATTGTGGCTGATATTTGATGATCACAGTTACCTTATACTCAGAATGGCCAAACCTAAACCCACTGTTATTTTACTCCAAAGCTAGTAGATGAATTCACCATTTTAGGAAACAGAACCACTATCCTCCCAGGAATTTGGGACCAGGGGTCATTTATGACCCCTGCCTTTCCTTACCCTTTATTCCTTTAGCCAATCAAGCACTAAAGTTGATTGCTCCTATCTTCTAATCTAGTTCCCATTCTGAAGCTACTACCCTGGTTTGCCTCTTGTTACCTCCAACCTGGATTGTCCCAGTATTGTCTTATGGCCTCCCTGCCTCTAGGTTGGATCCCTTACTTTTGGAGAACATCCTGCTTACCTGGGAAGATTTATACATCTTTCTTTGCTTACCTCAAAGGTCACCTTCTTAGTGAAGCTGGAAATTGAATCCTGAAACATTTTCTCACCTTCCTCATTCATCAACTGGAAGAACAAAGTATTCTATTCTTCATATTTCACTGCACCAGCTTCTGTCAAGGCAGTTATATAACTTTATTTCTTCTATTTGTGTATTTCACTCCATCCTTTTACTGAGACTGTACATTTCCTAAGGGTAGGGATTGTATCTTGCTTATTCCTCTTGCACAGTGCCTGGCACCAAGTAGTGATCACACATATTTGCTGGGGGTGGGAGGGGGGAGACTAGATTGGCAGCATATCTAGTCTTCTCAGGTATAAAAGTGATGCACTGACAATTCTCTGCGCTAATAGGCTTCTTGCATTTTTGGTAGCACTTTCTTATCAATATCTTTATATAAAAATGGTAACAGTAGGTCCCTTTCCCCCCAAAGATGAAGTGATTTGCCTTTACAAAAGTAATGGATCAGAATTATGATGATGATTTTTTAAGTTTAAATTTAGACTCTACGTTGAGGTCATGAAGAGGACGTGACCTCAGGTTGATACCTGAACTGCATCTGGGCAATGAGAGGCTCCTCACCCCCTCCCCTGTCTTTGGAACTTCTGCCCACCTTTCCCCCAGCCAGAGCCATTTCAAGGAGTAGCCTTGAGAGGGTAAGGTGTTGTTGAGACCCTCTGGATGGTAACCATGACTAAACCCAGTTAAGGCCTCTCCACAGGCTTTTAAGATTCTGACGGGTGGGGGTAGAGAGATCTGCCCATCTCGCAGCTGCCTCTGCAAGCCTTGTAGGTAAGTGGCCTTGCTAATTCTACCCACCCGGGCCCAATCTAGAGGGGCCCGCCTCCTTCATCGTCTCTCCTTGCCCTCTGCGGAGGGGGCCTGTTTGGGATTTCACAGGCTTCAGAACTCCCCGGGTTAAGAACCAACCCCTGGGGGACCCCCAGGAGACTAAAGAAATGGGGCTGAAGAATGAGCATGCGCGGGGGAAATCCCGAGTCCGTCTTCGGGCTTTGCGCGCGGAGGACCCGCCCCTGCGCCGCGTGCTGGAGGAAGCTCTGCGCCAGCCCGGGGCGCCAAGACCCCAGGGCTGAGTTGTTGCGTTTGCTGGAGAAACTGCGACGTGCAAGGAGGGAAGGGAAGGGCAGAAGTGGCCGCCGCCGTGGGCTGGTCGCAGAGGCCCGGCTGGAGGCCGAAACTCGAGGTGGGAAGCTGGAAGAAGAGCTGAGGTTCGAGGAGCCCGTGCCGGTGTCTACCACTCTGCTCGCTTCTGGTCTGGCAGGCAAGGTGGGAGGGCAGGGTAAGTAGGGAGTCTCTCCATGCAGGTTTGCCAGGCTGGAGTTGCGAGGGGTGGGGGAGGGCGTGCTTCACTCTGCAGAGGATTAAGGCCCTAGTGCTGGTGGCAGAGCCTGATTAGAACCCCACGAGGTGAGATCGCTCTGGGTGGGGAGGAGAAAGGGGGAGATGTGGTGGTGTGTGGCAGGGAAATGGATGAAGTTTCCGCGCTGTCAGACCTGTAATACAGAGGCGTGGAAGTCAGGAGAGACAGCCATTGCCTGACTCTAAGGGTGGACCAACGTGCTGTACTGCGAAGACCAGCAAGCCCGTCACCGCTGATGACAGCCTCCTCTACCGGCTTTTGAGATGGGGCGTCCCACCCGGAGGGGCGAGTGTCTTTGAACCCCTGAGAGTGAGGGGGAGCTACTCAGTCTCCACCGGGATCCTCTTGTCCTGCTGCAAGCTGGACCTGTTGAAATGCACTGTCTGGAATGAAGCCTGTGCCATGGAAAGAGGGAGAGGGTGAGGGTCCTGGTCTGCCGTATCCTGCCTGCCCAGTCCATCTCCTCACGCTTGCCAGTGCCGTCTCCAACCTCTATCATGCGAACAACTTGGTCAGTTGCTAAAGCTGCCAACCTCCCTCTCCTCAAGACCAGGCCGGGTCGTTCTTTTCCACCGATATGATCATTTGGCTGCCATCTTTGTTCCCTCCTGGAGTCTGCAGGACATGATACACATAGAAGCTCTTTCCAGATTCACCTAGGAAGCCTTAAATGACAGCCAGCAAAGTCTGTCTTTACTGAACACTGAAATGTCCCAAAAAAGGATGGCTTTGGACATTATTACTGCCTCCCAAGAAGGCACATGGGCTGTTATCCAAACAGAATGCTGTGTGCTCATACTTGACAAATCTGCTAATGTATCATTTATATTAAATCATATGAGGACACAAGTGAACACCCGAGATATCTGAGGCCCCACCCCCACCCCAGCCTAAGAGACTTAGTAAATCAGTGGCTCAGGTGATGTGGCTCTTGGTGGAACAAATGGTTGCTTATACTGAGAAACAGTATCTTAATTTGTGTTTCTCTTCTATGTGGTTAAACTGTTGCTATGGCATCTGCCTCTAGTGCAGCAAGACAGCCATCAAATGAGCCACCTCCATGCTAATAAAACCCCTTCCTGGCCACTCAGGCCACATTCTGGTGGAGGAGGAGGACATATAAGATTGTAAAAGCTGATCACTAGGGGTGGAGTGTTGGAAAAGGTCATTGAGAGGACATGACCACCAGTTGACCCATGAATTGGACCCAGGCAATGGGGGGCTCCTTACTTCCTCCCCTGTCCTTGGAACATACATTCTGTGTACTATTTCCATGCTAGCAGCCATTGCATGAATGCAGCCTTAACACCTTAAGGTGTTAGACCGGATACATAACTTCACCCAGGTAAGGCCTTTGTATAAACTTCTAAGATTCTGGCAGACGGGGATGGAAATCTATTTTGTCTTGTTGGGACCCAAGACAAACCTCCTAGGTAAGTTCCTTCTAAACCCATCACATACCTGTCTGGAGTGGCCTGCTTCTTTCTTTGGTCTCTCCTTGCCCTCTGTGTCTGAAGGCCAATTTCAGATTTCATTTGGGGAAGCCCCAGTGGTTTTGAACAAGCACTGTAGCCAAATATTAAGTGTCTTTCCAAATCCATTTTGAGTCCTTATTAGAACCTTGGATGTGTTGGTGCTAGGTTGTGCTGCCTTTCTCGATGCTGATCTGATCTGATCTGATTTTCTATGAAGCAAGTATTATATACAGAGAAAGAACATTGTGATGAATTTATATTAATTTCATATTCTCTTAGTATGTATTTTTTATGTTATTAAGGTGTGCAATGAGAAGGTGAAGTTTGAGGTATATGCTAATTCTTTTTATAAAATAAATATAGATATAAAAATGTTTAGATAATATATGCTTGTTGAATGAAATGCCTTATAGCTTTGTTTTTTTGGATACCTTACTTTGCATGTCATGATTTTGCCTTGCTCTTAGAACATTTTTTATACAAAGCTCCTCCCCCTCCACCACTTTCAGTGAAGCCTTTAATAATACCATAAAATGAAAGTAAGTTTACTTGGGAAATGTGGACTGATTTTGCTACGAATACCAAGAATTAGCAGCAAAGATCCCATCTGTACATTGTGAGCAGAGGAAAGATTATTTCAAATTTAGAACTCATTTCATCTCTCAGAGTATAATCAGTCATTTTGGACTTTAGGATTTGTTCATGAAGCTATTACTTCAATTGAAATGAAAATAATAGCCCGTCATTGCAATTATATCAATTGTAGCCATTATAGTAAACAGTTTTCATACATTTAATTTGTTTGCATCCAAGAAATTAAATCTTTTCAGCTCTTGAATTCATAGCAAGTTTATTCAGAATGGGTTTTGAGAAGATTTCCTAATTTCTTCTGTTTTTCTCCATTCTCCCTCTCCTTTACCCTACACTTTAAAAACTAAAGACCGTTATCCTTTGTCCTTTGTCTAGGGCTTGAGAAGGCTCAGTATAAGGCTGTCTAATGAGGAAATTGCCACAGGGATGTTGGTGGCAGTCACACCTCTTTGCCACTGCAGGCTTGTTCTACTTACTGGCCAAGAATTTGGACTCTTGTCTGTAGCACATATGTTCTTCTGATGGTCTCATTTGGGATAACATTTAAGAAAAGAAAAGCTTGCTATAGCAATACTCAATTGCATGACCCATAATTAGTCTGAATAATATTTTCCATTTTAAACCCTGATTTTACAGGGTTTACTACTTGGCCTATAAAATCTTGTTCCAAGCTTAAACTTGGCATAGTTTTTAGCATAAGCAGATTTACCATAGCAGTAAATCATATGCTCAATTCTTGAACCTATGGTATGAAGAGCGAACCCGTGTTAACTGACAGGGAAAAGCCCCTGCAGCTGGTTTGTAAGAGGGTCCAACATCCTCCTTGTTGCTAATTTTGCACATGAGCTACACAGTGACAGACCTGGACTGGGGAAGTCCAAGGATGGGATTCAGAAAGTGGACACATGGGTGATGCTCTTGTCCTCAAGGGAATAAAGAAATGGCTAAAGGCTTCTTCAAGAAAGAGTAATAATGACATGGATTTGGGGAAGTATCTCCCCTTTAGATTTGGTAAATGAAGACAGAAGACTTTCTGAAAAAAAAAAAAATCACAACAACCTTACATAGGACTGGTATTTTTTGTGATAAAACATGACCATTTCAGTACTAGCACCTGTTTTGTTTTTTTTTTTTTTTCTTTCCAGAAGGACATGGGACAACAGCCACTAAAATAAATAAATATTTATATTTCAAATTATGTATTTGACAAGGCCACTATGGGAGGAAGCATCAGTATTTTCGCATTGATTAGTGTACTGCTGTGGTTCTCAAAATATGGTCCTTGAGCTTCATGAGTAACAACTGGGAGCTCATTAGAAATGAAAATTCTTGGTGCCCTTTCCAGATGTACCAAATCAGAAATTGTGGGGTGAGGCCCAGTAAACTGTATTTTCTATCAGTGGTCCAATGCCTGCCAAAGTTTGAGAACTGGTGTATTGGTTAATATAATGGGTTTTATAATTAGGTAGATCTGGCTTTCTCTCTTAGCTCTGTTTTACCTTTTGCAAATTATTCAACATCCCTGAGTCTCAATATTCTATCTTATCCATCTCTCTAGATTAATGATATCATAATAGTAATAAAGATAATGATAATATCTACCTCACAGAGTTTTTGTATTTACTAAATGAGTTAATGTACATAGAACTTATAGCAATTGTTGGTAGATAATAAGTACTTAGTAACTTATTATTATATTCATACAAATAGAGGATAAAGGGAGAAGTGGGAGAAGCATTTTGAATTTATTAAGATATGGTATAAGAACCCCTTATTCCTGTTAACCCACATGACATATTTTGTGGGGATGTGGGTTTGGTAGTAGTTGGGCTAGTAGTTTATGTCCCATGTAGCTAAAGCAATTTGCCTCTCACTTTGGTTGTCGAAGGCAAGTGATTCTACCCTTATGTAACAAGAGCCCAGATAATGAGGAGAATGAAGGAAGGGTCTGGAAAGTGTATTTCCCAAATAATAAAGGCAACTCAAGCAAAGAATAGTAAAGATGTTGTCTTCCTAATGTCAGGAAAAATAATCTTCAAATTTTATTTTCATGTTAGATGAGTTCTTAGATGTTTTTCAAGTCATTGAAATAAAAGCTTATCAGTTAATGGAAAGTATATAAAGCATCAGTAGGGCATGAGGAATTTACGTGTTCATATGGTTCGTGAGGATTTTTTTAAAAGCATTAATTAGCTAATGTTTTGAAGGTGAATGTTACTATAGAAGTTACAAAAATTATTATTATGTCAAAGATGATCAATCTGTCATTACCCATAACAATTAAAATCTGCAGCTCAGCTATTGCCTGTAATTGCACATACTTATTTCATAATTTAGCGCCAAAGGAAACTGAGAACTTACTTTAAGGGTTTAAATATAACTTCAATTAAGAAAAGCTATTCTAAATAAATATACACTGTAATGGTAAATTCTTAAACAGTTATCTGTATTTGGCACATCAAAGGTTTGTCATTACTACTCTGATTAAAAACAAGAGATTTTTCACTTTGAACTTTTATATTTATATTCTGAAGTCTTTTTGCATTGTGAGATTTGTGGGTTGCCCCTTTCTCTGTACACGGACGTGCATGCGCGCACACACACACACACACAAACACGCACACGTGCATGCACAAACACACATTTCTTCCAAAGGCGAATTCTCTCATATATATAGTAATATTAAAGAGTTGTTTTTCAAAATAAGATACAGCTGACCATTGAGAACACAGGTTTGAACTGGATAGGTTCACTTACCTGTGGATTTTTAAAATAAATGCAGTATGGTAATATGAATGTATTTTCTCTTCCTTATGATTTTCTTAACACTTTCTTCTCTGTGGCTTACTTTAATGTAGGAATATAGTATATAATGCCTGGAACATACAAAATATGAGTTTATTGACTGTTTATGTTATTGGTAAGGCTTCTGGTCAATAGTAGGCTATCGGTAGTTAAGTTTTTGGGGAGTCAGAAGTTATAGGTGGATTTTGAACTGCACTAGAGTTGGCACTGTTAACCGGCATTGTTCAAAGGTCAACTGTAACTACATGGACACAATTCAAAGTTTTCCTTACTCAGTTTGGTCCCCTGAATGTGGAGATGAAAACTACTACTAATAAGAGAACCTAAGCCATTTCATTTTGGGGAACAATATTATGAACTAGATATGACATAGTGATAGAAAATGATTTCACAGATAACCCCGAGAAAGCATCATTCCCTGTGTGAATGAGAGTGGGGAGAGTATTCAGGAAGGAGATGGCTGGATTATATTGTAAAGTCCTTCCATGTTGATGGCTGAAATGTAGGAAACTCGGAAATTTCCTCTTCCTGAAGTTATGGTAAAGAGGGTGGGAGGCAGTCTCTTAGCTGAAACATACCTCTCTTTCGTCATTTTCTTCATTTCTTGAGATGCTGGGAAGTGGCATGATGTATGGGATTCAACAGGTGAAATCAGCTGGATCTAGATGTGGGTCTTCATTATTTTTTAGCTGTGTGACCTTGGGTGAGTCACTTAACTTCTTTGACTTAGATTTCTGAAAGTTGTAAAATGGACACATTGAGCTCAGATGAGATAATATTTATGAAAACAGGTGGCAAAACTACATATATTAGTTGTTATTATCAAAGGTGTCATCCAACATTATGTCCATTTCCTCTTTCTGGAAACAATTAGTAGGCCAAGAAGTGTGTTGCCGTCTCTCACCCTTAACACCCCAAGGAAGGCAGACTGGACCCCTGACCCAGTTGAGCTCATAAGGTGACCATGAAGCAGGGATATGGCTCTGGTTGCCCTGGATCTTAAATCATCATAGTTAAGGACACATACATATGCCAGTTGGGTGAATACATGAATTTTGAAATGCTAACATCAACTTAAATAGATAAAGCCTTCTATCTCTAGTGACTGGTAATATTCATTTTCTCTAACTCAGGAGATACTACTTAGGTACCTTCTAAATGCTGTCTTTGGGGTCCATGCTGAAGGGATGGAAAAACATTTTGTAGAAAGTGTCTTTTGGAATTTTGCTCAGTCTCCCTTAGAGGGATCCAAAGTGCCAGAGCTTGATGTGACTTTTCTCTGTTGATACACACACACACACACACACACACACACACACACATATGTATATATATCTCTATTGATATACACACACACATACACATATATATGTACATATATATGTACATATACACACATTTCTTTTTTAATTGAAGTATAGTTGACATTCTGTTGGTGTCTTTCTGAAGATGAGTTTTCAACACATGTTGGTGTTTTCCTTTGATCTATCTGGGGATTTAGCCAAGCCACTTTTAGGAACAAATGTACAAAATAATGACTTTCCATTTCCTCTCATTTTTTTGGTCTCACATTATGTAAATTCCAGGAAATTATCATGCATTAGAATAGGACAAGCAGGGCCTTGTTGGTCAGAGTTAGGTCATCTGTGTTAGATGCTCAAGCACATAGTCCAGCATTGTATTTTAATGTCTTCAGAAGAAGGGGGATTGAATATATTCCAGAATATCTTTAGTAAGGGAAAAACATCAGGCCCAGAATGTTTGAAAATGCAGGGCTGGGAAACAATAAAACAAAATAAAAATTAAAAAAAAAAAAAACCAAAACAACACCCCCCCCCCCAACAAACAACCAACAAAACGCAGAACATAAGGCTGAGCACAGAACGCTATAATTTGTCATTCTGGGAAAGATATCGTTAGTCATCTCATAGGAGTTTAAAGATGGAAACACTTTACACAAATTTATTAGAGAATTTTCCTTCTGGTGTTCTCATTTTTTAGTTTTTACTAATCCATGATGAAATTCTAGTTTTATGTAAATTGAATTCTTGATTTAATTATTTTTCTGAAAACTTTCTGCCAGGTAATTTTGGGGATGAAATGGGCCCGCAATGCCTTGCCTCACTTCCTTCTCTTCTATTTAAAAACACTCCCCCCAAGCAAAACTATTTGACCCCCATCTACAGCTATTAATTATCCACCATGGAGTAGGAGCTGGCCACAGTGTTAGAAACACTTATCCTGCATTATCCTATTTTAGTTTTGTAGCAATTCTGAGTGCAGATACTATTATTATCCTTATTTTATAGGAAAGGAAATTGAGGTGTAGAGATTAAATTAATTGCCCAGCCTAGGCTAGTGGAACAGGGATCAACTGCTGGAGTGCTTTGCACTCAAGATCCTAAGACCTACATGGTGCCTGATTAGGAGGAAACTAAAGACCCGGGTTGACGGCTCTGGTGACTCAGTTTCAACTTAATTTCGCTTGTGGTTTCATTTCTTGCTTCAGTTTTGCCTTTCTGCATTGTTCCTGCAGGTAACTCCTATTCCCACATTTTGTCGTCACAGTTCCTATGACTATGTTTTTATTTTATTCCCATACTAGAGTTTCTCAATAGTAGCATTATTTGGGGCAGATAATTTTTTGTCATGGGGGGGCTCTTCTGTCGATGGCAGAATGTTTAGCAGCTGAGCAGGTAGCCTGCTGATGACTTTGTTCTGCCCAGATTGTGACTGCCTTGTTGGGTCACTCTTTACTAAATCCTAGCTCTGAGCATCAAGGCTGTGCCTGTGCCATCTTAGCCCCACAGCTCTCTCTAGTCAGCTGCTTGCTGGCATCTCTGCACAGTTTTCTGCTCTGGACTCCCCATCCCCATGTTTCTGTCCCAGGGACACACCTGTTGTTCTCCCACAAGCAGCCATCTAGGTGGATCACAAATTCTCATTAGATACCGTGGTCTCGGATTTTATGCTAAATTCTCTGAACGGACTCCCTCTGACTCTTGTCACCAGCTCCATCACACCTTGCCTGACATCTCTCCCAGTGTGTTCTGTTGTATTGAGGACGGAGCCTTGGTCTTTGTTCTGATATAGCTTGGTCTCCCTGAAGCCTGCTGCACTTGAGTTAGTTTAATTAACTCTCCACTTTGATCCTTGAATCCATCTAAATTTTCATCTTCCATGTATTTGGGATTGCATATTCCATGGGAATTTGGTAGGTTCTCAAGTCAGGGGTGTAAGCAGAAATTTCCATTGTCAAGTATTTTCTTGAAATTTTCCTATGTAACATCTTTTCATCATTTTCATCTTTCATTAAGGCCAAGCCAGTCATAATTTTCTTAGGCAATGGGACACACTCCTGGAATTTAATTAGAAAAGAATGGGTTTTTAAATACTACAGTTATATTCATCGTGGCAATATACTTATATCATGAGGACATTTGGGAACCAAGACCGAATAACCTCTAGCATTCTTGCCTCTTGCCCCTTATGCTCACTCCGTGCAGGACCCTGGCTCCTGAGTGGGGGGGACAGGAGAGTCATATGGCATTGTTCATGGGGTTCCTCGCTCACTTCTTTTTTGTTGTTGTCTTTGAATATGATTGTGTTATTAAATGGTATAGTGTCATTATGTTGTAAAATATTTGCTGGGAGCAGTGGAAAAGAAGGACAGGGTAAAAGATTTGCTAACACATACCATTATTAGCCTAGTGTAGTAGCTTTCAAACCCTACTGTGGGGAGTATGGTACTTGATTCTATAATAGAAATTCTGTTTTCTTGTTTCTTCTGCTTTTTGAATTTTTGTGTAAGATCTAATTTGAGGAATAAGTTCAATGGGTAAGACAATATAAAATTGTGCAAAGCACTGATACTGAGAGACACATTGTTGATACTTATTTTCCTAATTGTTTTTTTTAAAGATTGTATTTATTCATTTGACAGAGTGAGAGAGAGAGAGAGAAAGGGCACAGGGGCACAAGCAGGGGGTGCAGAAGGCAGAGAGAGGGAGAAGCAGTCTCCCTGATGAGCGGGGAGCCCAATGCAGGGCTTGATCTCAGTCAGGAGCCTGGAATCATGACCTGAGCTGAAGGCAGATGCTTAAGCAACTGAGCCACCCAGGCGTTCCTTCCTAATTGTTTTTTTATTCATACTTTGATTAATGTGTACATGCAGTAGTTTCTAAGAATTTTAAAAACAAAATGTAATCATACTTTATATTCTAAATCTAAATTTTTTTAAAAAAAGATTTTATTTATTTATTTGAAAGAACAAGATCACAAGTGGGAAGAGGCAGGCAGAGAGAGAGAGGAGAAAGCAGACTCCCTGCAGAGCAGAGAGCCCAATGTGGGGCTCAATCCCAGGACCCTGGGATCATGACCTGAGCCAAAGGCAGAGGCTTTAACGCACTGAGCCACCCAGGTACCCCTAAGTCTAAATTTTTTAATATAACAATTTATCATGGTCATCTTTGCATGTTAGAACATATAAACTTACCTCTCTTAAAAATGATTTCAAGTATATGAAAAGACCATCACAAACTTTATTATTTATTGGATAATTAAGTAGTCTTACAAAAGCTATTATTTCAAACAATACACCAAAAGTTTTCCCTATAGATACTCAGTGTTTCTTCAGGGTAGATTCTGAGAAGTAGAACCTAAGGGTCTAATGTATATACACTTAAATTTTGAGATAGATGGCTAAGTTACCACTCATAAAGAGGGATCTAATTTAAAGTCCTACTAATGGTACGGATCTTTCCTATACCAATATCCTGAACAATCCTGGTGATTAATAGTCAATTAAATTTCTCCTGACCAACTGGGTGAAAAGGATATTATGTTATTTTTATTTATATTTCCCTGATCATTGGTGAAATTTTAATCTTTTCAAATCTTTACTAGCCATTTATATTTCTTCTGTGAATTGCTGTTTCACTTTTTTCCTTCCTGGTTGCTTAACTTTTCATGTTGATTTTCAGAAACTGTCCTCTGAATACTTTTTCCCTAGTTGCTTATATTGCATATTGTATTACAGTCTGTAGGTCACCTTCTGACTTCATGACTTCTTTACCAATGCAGAAGTAAATATTTAGGGACTCAGAGCTCTCATTCTTTTCCTGACTTTAAGGTGATGTGTTTTGCATAGGAAAGTATTCCTTACTATAACATTTTGAAAATATCCTTTTAAAGTGGTCTTTTATATTAAATTTTCTGCTTAGATGTTGCTTTTTCATATGGTAAGAATCTGACTCTGTTTTTTCCAAATACAGTCTGTTTTTTAAGACCATTTTTTGAAAAAATCATCATTTCCTTCTTGAGTTTACATGCCACGTTTCTCATGTATTAAATTTCTATATATAACTGGTCAAGTCTGAATTCTGTTTTTTGTTTATTCATTTATTATTATACCAACAGCAGAGTATTTTAATAATTTAATGTGTGTTAAATTTCCTACTTGCTGTTCTTCTTAACGTTATTTCTTGATTCTCTTCTATATTTTTATTTTCCAGATAAATGTTAGAGTTTTTCAGGTATGAAAAATATTTGGTTGGATATAGATCAAAGTTGTATTTAAATTACAAATTACTGTGAGAGAATTTGTGTTTTAAAATACTGGGATTTTGGGGCGGCTGGTGGCTCAGTCATTAAGTGTCTGCCTTCGGCTGGGTCATGATCCTGGGGTCCTGTGATTGAACCCCACATTGGGGTACCAGGCAGGAGGCCTGCTTCTCCCTCTCCTACTCCCTTTGCTTGTGTTCCCTCTCTCACTATATCTCTTTCTGTCAAATAAATGAAATCTTTAAAAAAAAAATTAAAATACTGAGTTTTCTTAATGAGAAGTATATTATCTCCATTTATTCCTGTCTTTTTTCTCAAAAGTTTCCTTCAAATAGAAATTGAACATTTTTGTTAGTTTTATAATTTTTGCTGCTATTGTGAATTGGATCCTTACAAATGTATTTTCTAGTTATATATTCCAGTGGATGCTGTTGATTTTTATGTATTTATTTTAGAGTCAGTCATCTCAATACACACCTTAATTTTTCTTGAAATAGTTCATATGATGCTTTTGGAGCCCTTTGATTCTTTTTTTCTTTTTCTTTTTCTTTTTTTTTTTTTTTTAAGATATTATTTATTTGACAGAGAGAGAGATCACAAGTAGGCAGAGAGGCAGGCAGAGAGAGAGAGGAGGAAGCAGGCTCCCTGCGGAGCAGAGAGCCCGACGCAGGGCTTGATCCCAGAATCCTGGGATCATGACCTGAGCCGAAGGCAGAGGCCTTAACCCACTGAGCCACCCAGGCGCCCCTGGAGCCCTTTGATTCTTAAGGAATGCTTTAGGTCTTATAAGTTACAAAATGATTATTGATACCCACTTGATCCCTAACTCTTTAACAATAGATGGTGTACCCACACGTTACACAAACAACAGCAACCCCCTCTCAGATGTTTTCCTCGGCCTCTCTCCTGTTTGTCTGCACTATTTCCTACTCATGCTTCCTTGCCTTTCTGTATCCTGGCTGTGACACTCTATTTAGGTAACCCTTTGGAGTCCTGTGCTTCTGTCCACCCCTTAGGCATGAGTATACCTCCAGATCCAAGTCCAAGATGATTCCTCAACCAGCCTCAGATCTTCAGAACCCTGTCCACCCCTTTTCCCCCCACAGCTGGACTGGACATTGGAATGTTCAGCAGTGAATCTAAGCAACCCTAGGTCATGCACTTTGGTTTTTCCAAATTCTTCCACCAAATGGCTTAATAGTGATGGTAATAATTTTAGCTGAGCATTGACGAGGTTCTAAACATTTACTGGGTCCTGGGGAAACCCAGTAAATAATGCAGATATGCTACTCACCCTCATGGAGCTTGTATTCTATGGGGAGTCTGACACTGAAAGGAAGTCTTCCACACTTTTCCAGGGGTTCTTGTTAGTGCTGGAATTCTCCAGGTCTTCAGGCCTTTCTATCCATCTCCCAGGCAGGATTTATCTTTACCTGTACTGTCAGTGTTTGAGAGAGTGGAGAGTTGAAACTGAGTGGAAACAAATTATTTTCATTAAAAAGAAATAATAAGGGGCACCTGGATGGCTCAGTGGTTTGGGCTGCTGCCTTTGGCTCGGGTCATGATCTCAGGGTCCTGGGATCGAGCCCCGCATCGGGCTCCCTGCTCCGCAGGAAGCCTGCTTCCCTCCCTCTCTCTCTCTCTCTCTGCCTGCCTCTCTGCCTGCTTGTGATCTCTGTCTGTCAAATAAATAAATAAAATCTTTAAAAAAAAAAAAAGAAATAATAAGCCCTACTGAAACTTTGTAACTCTGTACAGCTTTGTTATAGTATTTATGCACATGATACAGTATTTGTGAAATGTTCATATATAATATATATGTATCATATATATAACATGATATGTGTGTGTGTGTGTGTGTGTTATATAGTCACTATTCTCCTACTTGTTTGTAAATCCCTATGGGAACAAGGACTTAGCTCATACACTTCTCATTCTCTAGAGCATATTCAGGACTTCTGCATAGAGTTGATGCTCAGTAAGTATTTGTTGTTTCTTTGGATGGAGTAACTCAGTAATATTCCCCAAAGTCTTATTTCATCTCATTTAGTTGGTTTCCTAGGGCCCTTCAAGTGACAACTCACTTGTATCTACCTTGAGGTTCAGAGTTTTAAAAAAGCAAGGGTAAAAAAAATGGGCATGCTAAGTTAGGATGGCAACAATTGTGGTTTTGGGTGGCATACTTTGTTGTGTTAAATGAGAGAATTCACTCTAGTCTGTGATCTGCTAATTACTGTTTTTTTTTCCCTTTCAGAACAAAGAAGTAAGAAATATTTTCTTTTAAAGAAAAGCCAGACAATTATTATAGATCTTTTCTTTTGACATTATTCCTAAACGAGAACAGACCTAGATGGTGTCATTTTCAATTCTTACCCTAATTGATATTGTTTGATTTTTTTCTTCCAGATTGCCTTGAATTTTTGCCCAATTTAATACAGGTTTTGGGTGAATATTACCTCTTTATGGAACAACTAAGGTTTCTTAACTGTCTACTTCATACAAAATACTATTTTGTCTTCTTCTGAGTTCAATTAACAACTAACTATATGTATGATATTAGTTATCCTTTGAGTTTTTCTTTTTCTAGGGATGGACTCACATCTTAGGTCCCTAGAGACAAAGAATCCGTGGAGATTGTATTTGGAATTTTCCCCTTATGATCTCCATATGGCCAATTCACAACTCAAAAGAAAACTGGAGTTTGTATTATATGATTCAGAGATTTGTACTTTTGTTTTAGATTTTGTATGCCTTCTTTCTAGATTTTCTCTCTATCCATCTGGCTGAAGAGCCTCTTTTGGTACTAAGGAAAGTCATAGAATAAGTTTCATGAGGAGCTTATGAAAAACTCCAAAATCATTTTTTTCAACCTTCAAAAATTGCTTCAGGGATTTATAAAAATGTGAGGGGAGATTTGCTCTTTCATTTGTCATATTCAAACCAGAAACATGGAAGTTGTAATAGCTTCGTATTAGACTGAAAGTTTCTCAAAGCAGATTACAAGGAGGGTAATCTGCAAATAAATAAAATTTACAAGTGTCATTTAATATTCCAACTTGTGTTGGTCACACCCTGAGGGGTAACAGAGTTCTGGTCTTTGAGCAAAGAGCAACCAGTGGGCAGTACTTACTGAGTCTTTTCATCTTTTTTGATTTGGTTGGCTGACCTTTTTGATTTTCCGTCCTAGGATGTCAAATCCATT
Source organism: Mustela lutreola (assembly GCF_030435805.1). NCBI lineage: Eukaryota > Metazoa > Chordata > Mammalia > Carnivora > Mustelidae > Mustela > Mustela lutreola. The sequence goes on along the minus strand of NC_081297.1, from coordinate 71,457,516 downwards.
TAAGATTAGAACAAAAACATCCCGCTGAGAAAATCAGTCTTTTCAATAAATAATGACATCTATTGTGTGGCAGAGATTGAGAAGATGATGGTCTCAAGCCACCTACCTGTATGTATCTCAGGGAACCCTTCATTCTGAGAATTAACAAAGCTGGAATTTGAAGACAATGTCTGAGTATCTCGATGTGTTACTTAGGTGGGTCTCATTTTAAAAGCCGAGTTTATAAATTCCTGCTCACTTGTTTAAGTCTCTTGGCAAATGTGTTTGTGAGATGGAAAGAAAGAAGAGACACAAGGGTTTTGATTTTAAGCATTTTTAGAGGGTGTAGTCACCAAATGAATTAAAGAATAGGAGTGATAGCCAGAGGCAGAGTAGGGTACAGAGGTATGGACTGTGAACCCAGTACACATCGTTTGAAGCATGTGATCTTACCTTTCTATATTTTCTGAAGAGATAGCTAACTTATTCTTGAATTTACACATGCTATCTTATAATTGCTAAATATGATTTTCTTTCTGTCTCTTGAAAGAAATGAAATGGTTGTGAGCCCAAGTGTCTAATATGAACTTAGAAGTCAAGCGGTTGCTTAGGCAGTGCTGTGTTTTTACTGATGAAATTAAACTATGCTATCTTCCCTTCCCTACCTCCAGAGATTTGGGGGCTCTTGCATTTTGAGGGTTTTTAAAAAAATGCAGTATGAAAAGGAGGATTCTTAAATCGTTTCAGGCATTGAGATGTAGTTTCTGGAGTGAGATAATGTTAATAGCAATTACTAATCTTTATTGATACCAGGTGCTAGATAGTTGGCTCAGCATTGTATAAACATTATTCAACTTCAACTACCCTATGGTGTGTGTATTATTTTTTCTCACACTGTACACATGAAGAAACTTGGGCACTGGAAAATGAAGTAACTTGTGTAAAGCCATGCAGCTAGTGGAGGACAGAGCTGGGATCTGAACCTAGATGTAATGACTGGAAATATGATCTTACCTGCTGTAAGTGCCTTCTTTCCTGACTAACAGAGAAGTTATTGCAGAGACTGGAGCAAAAGCAAAGTCAGGGCACTTGTGTTCTCTGGTGTGATGGACACTTGGTTGTTTACCCAATAGTTGTTTCCACTTCCCACCTCATTTTTGTTCAGGCGTTAGGCAGCCAAAACTTTAAGCTCTGACCTGGCTTCTGAAGTTAAACTGTGATTCGTCTAAGCCGACGCTAGTAACTTCATTACTTTGCTATTAATTGGTTTAGGAACGGTCTTATGTCTTATTTTAAGACATAAAAATAATTCTATACGATGATGTCTGAAATAGTATACTTTGCTCTAAAAAAGTGGTAAGAAAGAGGGGACTCTGTCTTCCCTTAAGACTGATGGGTGAGATAAGAAGCTTGGAGTAGTGGCAGCCCGTGGGCAACCATGAATCCGTAAGATTGAAGAAAAAAAGCCCATTGAGGATGGCAGAAAGAACTTGAGTCCTTGTAATGTCATTAAGCTGCTAACATTAATTAATCCTGGATATTCCCTGCCTCTAAATGTCTTCTGTGGAGAAAATAAGTGTACCCAATTGATTATCCGTTTTGAGTGGAGTTTTCTTGTTTTGTAGTTCAGAACATCCTAATTGCTACATCTGGGCTCCAGACCACATCCCACTCTTCTATCTTTCAGATATTCCTCCCTTATAGGTGATATCATGTTGTGTTTTTCTTTATAGTTTGTGTTAGGCTAGAAACTGCCTACAAGATTTTCTAAACAGATGTTTGAGACTTTCCCAAATAGAGGTATTTTGAACCAAAGTGGATAGTTTTGACTTTAAGAACTAAATATTTACAGTCTCTCCAAGCCTCTAAAGCTGTCCAGGAAGAAAATTGTGAGTGAATGTTCTATCACTACATAATGGAATAAACAACATACATGAGAGCCCTCAGGGGACTGTCAAACTACATGAAATTTTACAAGCCAATCTATAGAGCCCAGTGCGAAGTGAGCTATAGGAGCTGTGAGTGGATTTGGGACCCTCACTGAGGAGTTCTCTCTTCTCTTGGGACTGTCCATCAGTGATTGATGATGCTCATCCAAAAATATGCTCTTACTACTATCATCATTAGACAGTTTATAAAAAATTCAAATAGAGTAGGCAAGTTTCTCGGTTGAAATTTAAATATTCTTGACTTTATTTACCCCCAACCCCATGTGTGTAGACCACAACTAACTGGAAAGTGTTCATGAGAGTGAAGGGCAGGTTTTAACTTTGTGGTTGTTTTCTTTTTTGAAGCATATGGCATGCCTCTCAGGAAAGTTAAAGGCATGTTGCAAGGCCTCCTCAGCTGTGGCCTGTTATCACCAGCTGTGACATGTCTTCCACGTCGGTGGTATGCATGTCGCATTTCACAAAATGGAACTCCAAGAGCTCTCTTTTGGAATATAACCCATTGGTGACAAGGAACAGTTCTTATGACTGGTTCACTTGGTTTTTGTTAGGGGGTGCGTCTCAGACTCTGTACTCGTAAATAGGCTTGAAGTTATCATTAGGATGGACTCAGACCTGGTAAATTACGAATGTTGATTTTCTCCCCCCACCCCCTCCCCAGATCCATGAAACCAAATACGATGGAGGCCCTGCCTATGGGTCTTGGAGGTCCTGTGCCTCCCGATAAGATGTCTGACTATTTGGTAAATATCTCCCCTGGTTTGTTTTGCCTCTGTTAATAACCAAGAATGGTGAGTGTTTCTCTTTGTGAGTGTGTCTCCCTCAGTAGAAGGTGGATTCCTTGAGGAAAAAGGCGCTTGTATTTTGACTTAGCACAGTGTTGGGCACATAGTAGGAGGTCATCAGTAAATTTCATAATCTTTTTTCCCCCTTCACTTGCAGGAGATGACTAAGAAAGAACTAGGATGAATACAGCAATATGTCCTACCCTGATTTTTTGCCAGAGTATAGAATGGGCTAATAATCTCCAACTCAGTGGGTATTCTCTATGCAGCCAAAGATTTCAATGGGTTGGATAGTCTCCTGGAACTGATTTGTCTTGGACAACAAAGGCAAAAAGCCAGATGTGTATTTGTAGGAAATCCATGGTGCTCTTGTTACAGCTCTAGGAGCCAAAGCAAAGGATCCCTGCCCTCTAAGCACTGAATTTTGGAATTGGCAGACACATAATAAGGCATAGCTATGGTTACTAAAGAATGGAAAACTAGAAAAATATTAAATCTAGGGTTATAATTACCTGATTAACCACAAATGGTACAAAACTTGAAAATCTAATAAGGAAGCTGGCATGGAAAGCAGGAGTGAGACTTTCATTGAACTGATCAACATACTGAAACAGAAATGTATTAAGTGTGGTACTTGTGACTTGATAAGATTAAAATCCTCCCACTCCCCAAATGCACCTAATGCAATCTGAGAGATAAGGAAATTCCCAAATGTTATGTGCTTCATTATGCTTCTCCTAGTGATCAAAATTCAGGATGCCTTTGTATGGATAATTACAAGCAGAATGTCTGTGTTGGAATAGATTATTTTATGCTCATAAGGTACTCTCCTTCTCAAAGTGCTCTGGGAAGCATATAAAAATATTAAAACACATTCCCTTGTGAAGGAAACCAACACAGCAGAATGAAGCAAGGGGAAGAAACTTGGCTCAGAAGCTGAAACTTGACTCCTGTTCTTTGAAAGGGGCCAGGGGATATTTAGTGTTTAAACAGGCCAAAAGGAGCAATCACTTTAAAATCTAAATAATTTTCCAGATCAGAATGACTCTGTAAGCACTTGGCTTTGGGATGGCGTCTGTTAATACATGCTCGGGGTTTCTTAAGCAGCTGAGGTTCCATCAGTAAAAACGCATATCTTCTAATCTATCTCCCCCGCCCCCTCCCCCATCCCCGCCCCATTGCCACATAGCACTAATTTCAGTATTAGACTTCAGTGAGCAATGACTGGTAGAAAGAAGGATGTTCAAAGATAAGATGTATTTCTAAGGTACTTTAATAGATATTTTTTCGGTATCCTCTCCTACTTCCTTCCCACTCTTGCTTGTAAAGCAGCAGCCTCCAGAAGTGGTGACGTTTACAGCCTGGGGATATGAGCCTGAAAGAGATGAGGTATAATAAAGCCCAAGGAGTATCAGTTTATTTCTAACACAGAGTTTACAGGGCAGACTAGTACGATCCAGGTCTTGAAAGGAAATCCTGATGGCTACCCCAGTCCTTGTCTTTGGCGCTGGCCCTGTTGTTTTATGTGTTTCCCTTTATATACTTCTATTTAGTCTCTAAAGCAAACTTAGTAGCTAGGTACCTGTTCTGCACGTTAAAGGCTCGGAGGTTAAAGGATAAGTAATGGGTTAAGTGACGATGACAGTGCTAGCAAGGGGTGGACCCTGGATCTGACCACAGGTGATCTGACCTGGGGCTAAACTCAACTCTCATAGTGTGGCCACTTCTACTGGTAGGATAAGATCAGGCCGTGGATGGTCTTGCACATTATACTCAATGGTTTATTTATTTTAGTTTTTATTCTGTATGTGGGTCAGTGGTTCGGAAACACTTTAAAGGTGGTGGAATGCTCTGTCACATGACATTTTGCCAATATATCAAACAGATAAAAGTGAAAGTGTCAGTATACTAAATAGGGACACTCTGTATATTAGCAGATCAGAGGGAACAATGACCTGGTTGAAGTGGGCAAGTAGGTGGGCCCCACCTAGTTAGCTGCTCTCTTTGTCATGGCCTCAGAGACTCACCCGTGGCACTCCCAAGGGCCCAAGTTGACGGGCATGGTTGTAGGCACAGGAAATACTGGAGTTTTTGAATAGAACAGTGTATGAAGGAATGGAGTTTTCTGGAAGAGTTTCTTGAGACTTGATGTGCAAGGTGGTAGGACAAGAGAATGAGTAGGCACATGACAGCCAGGCCACAAGGCCCTGCAGGGGCCCAAGCTTGATTTGATGAAGGCTTGCTCTAGGTAGAAACAGCAAGAGGTAGGTGTGAAGGCAGAATTAAGCAAGGTTAGTGGTTGACAGTGAGGAGTTATAAAAGGGAAGAACATAAGCATTTCAGATAGAAATATTTTTTATTTAAAAAGAGGTGTTGGGGTGCCTTGGTGTCTCAGTTGATTAAGCGTCTGACTCTTGATTTCAGCTCAAGTCACAATCTCAGGGTCTACGGATCCAGCCAGGTGTTGGGCTCCATGCTCAGTGGGGAATCTGCTTGAAATTCTCTCTCTGCCTCTTCTGTCCCTCCCTGCCACTCTCATGTACACATGCTGTCTCTCTCTCAAAAAATAAATCTTAAAAAAAACAAACAAGACAAAAACAAGGTGCCAGGAGTCAGAAGGCCGTTTTGCTCATTTTTTTAAAAAAGATTTCTTTTATTTATTTATTTATTTATTTATTTATTTATTTATTTATTTGAAAGGCAGAGATCACAAGGAGGCAGAGAAGCAGGCAGAGAGAGGGAGAGGGAAGCAGGCTCCCTGCTGAGCAGAGAACCCGATGCGGGACTTGATCCCAGAACCCAAGATCATGACCTGAGCCGAAGGCAGCAGTTAGCCCACTGAGCCCCCAAGGTGCCCTTGCTGAATTTTTTTTTTTAAAGCTCATTTAGTTCATTTTTCTTAAGAGCAAAATCTTTTTCATTCAAAAAATCTTTTTTATTTAAAAAAATTTTATGTAGGGGCGCCTGGGTGGCTCAGTGGGTTAAGCCTCTGCCTTTGGCTCAGGTCATGATCTCAGGGTCCTGGGATCGAGCCCCGCATTGGGCCCTGTGCTCAGCGGGGAGCCTGCTTCCTCCTCTCTCTCTGCCTGCCTCTCTGCCTACTTTTGATCTCTGTCAAATAAATAAATAAAATCTTTAAAAAAAATTTTTATGTTTTGCTTCTGTATTTCATTTTAAAAGGCAGGTTTAAGATGCAGGATATATAGAACATGTTGTAATCCGTAAGCACTCGGGCATTAACTAAAAAAGCACTTGATTAGTTTAAATCTCAAAATGGTCTGTCACTACTCCCTGATATCAAACAAACACGAGATTGATAGAGAGCACTAGACCCACAGAGGGAAACCCAAATGTGTAGAGTGAGTGACAGGATTGTGGTTCCACAGACTTGGCTGCAAGGAATGTGCTCCTGCTCTCAAGAATCAATAGAACATTTATGTTGATTATAACAGGCTCTTAAATCTCTTTCACCTCTTGATGTCAACCAATCAGATTATGGAATTTTTGAAAAATTTTTAGTTCAAAGTTAGATGGATATGTTGCTATGTAGATGGATGGACTTTCCCCCAAATGACTACATTTTAGACCCAGAATCATAAATCATTTTTAATTGACTAAAGCTGGTCCCTGAAGAAGAGTAATCAAAATACAGTGCTGGCTAATGAGTCCGCTGTGCAAGACAGTTGTAGCACTTCTGAAGGATGCCATTATTTTTAAACCTCCACTATATTGTTTCAATTAAATTCCATTTGGATTTATGAATAAACGTTCTATTTTCCTTTGGGCTTTCCCACCTGTCTTTGGCTTAGAAAACTCACCTCCGTTCCACCAAATCTACAATATTTTTTTTTCCAGTGATATGATTTATACTTTAATGACTTTCTGATTTCTCTTTTTTTTTTTTTTAAACCTATCTCCAGGGACATCTTGTTCTTGGGTGGTTAAAGCAGTCTATTGGGTAAAATATATGAGAATGACTAATAGTAGGAGACGTTAATGTAAAGAGAAATTGTGATTTAATGAGCTCTTTTGAAACAAGTTAGAACATTGACATTGTTGGGGGGGGGGGGGACTCCCAATACACTCTTGGCTTCAAGACTCTTCCAGAAGCTGTAGCGAAGTATTTCTTTAAACCACAAGAGTGTGAAATCTTTCTAAAGCTTCTCTGAAAGCAAAAGGGGGGATACTAATGAACAGGAACTAGGATACAATTCCAATTCCAATTTTACAGCACACTTAACATTGCTGATAGCATCTTAGAGCATAATTAAATCAAATCGGGAGATTCTGGTAGGGAATAGTCTTCCTGGCTGAGAAAGTGAGTACTCATTTAAGCATTATTTATTCTAGGTTGACAATGTGCAAGCCAGCATCATGACGTTTATATAGGGGATTGCAAGAACCTATTCAAACTGTTTTGAATATTTGGTGATTTTCTCTGTAGTATGAAGAAACATCTCCTGTGGGATGAGAGAAGGAAAGGGGCAATATGTTTGCACACTTAATTTCTCTCAGTAGAGGACTAAAAAAGGCAATACTACCCTGGAAATATACCACATAGTTTTCAAGTAACAACTTGCTTAAATTAACTTAGGGAGCATCCTTCTAGAAGAATGCATCAACTTTTAGAAGAAAATTTTCCCGAGTACTTTACTTACTTTTTCTCTCCTCTTGAGCTTCATAAAATGAAGAAAAACTGGCACACAATTTCGTCCCGTGACCTCCATGTTATAAAATGCTGGTTAAAGAATGAAAAGAGGGGCGCCTGGGTGGCTCAGTGGGTTAAGCCGCTGCCTTCAGCTCAGGTCATGATCTCAGGGTCCTGGGATCGAGTCCCACATCGGGCTCTTTGCTCAGCAGGGAGCCTGCTTCCTCCTCTCTCTCTCTCTCTGCCTGCCTCTCTGTCTATTTGTGATCTCTCTCTGTCAAATAAATAAATAAAATCTTTTAAAAAAAAAGAATGAAAAGAAACATCATTAAGCTTTGGAAAGAAAAATCAGGAAATCTAACCATATAGCATCAAATTAATTACTTATGAAGCTTCCCCCTCACTGTGATGACTTCCCCGGAGACTGACAGCTCGGCCTTTATCTTGTTGGCTGCTGTCATACCTTTCAGTTAGCAGGGATCCTTGCTGCTGGTTCCACAGGAGTTCCTCTGAACTGAGTCAGACCCCTCAACGTCTTCTCAGTGTCCCCTTCTCCAATCAGCCTCAACAGACAGCAGTTGGCTGGGCCATATCTGCTTGGGAAAGGGAATCCAAAACTGTCCAGCTCTTCGTGGTCTTTCTTCATCCTGTAATTCATTCTGTAAGTGTAAGTTTTGGACTTGGTTTAGGTCCTAGAGCTTCTGATATATCAATCAAAGCAATTCAGTTAAGGACAACAGAAATATAAAATGGGCTTATATCAGCGAAGGAGTTAAAGGAGACATTTTCCAGGCATTTGGCCTCAAATTAGCACTCTGGAATGTGGGGAATGTTTTAAACATAAAAAAGCTGAGTTGTATATTATAATACATGGTAACGTTTGAAATGTTAGGGTTTCATATCACAGAACATACACACTGGAAATTAAATGACCCATTGTTTTGAAACTTCTGTTGTTCAGATACTTACCTAAGCACTAGTTACAGCTGACTTAAAGATGGGGTGGGGACCTCTGAAGACTTGTGTGTGATTTGAGGTTCTGCTTCCATTACTTTTTGTAAAAGCCTGGAGGAGCCAAGTTCCCAAATGTTGGTCTGAAGATTTAGGGCTCATTTTACCCTTACCTTTGAATCAGGCGGGTGTCTTAATTTCTTGGAAGGTCGGAGAAAACAAAATACTTGAGCAAATAGGGTTACAAATTGATTTTCAATCTGCCCTTTGTTGCAAAACCTGTTTTTGGTACATCAGGTAGGTTTCAAAGTATGAGATTTCCACTGTGGAAAATTAGACTCTAAGCTCTTTGAGAATATGAAATACATCTTACGCCTTTCTTGTAAACCTCATAAAATTTTTTTTCCTTTTAGAGGAGGTAGATAGAGATCTTTGAAGAGCAGCAGAGAAAACCTTTTGATGGTGCAGCCACCCAGTCAGTGGGCAGGATGATAGTTACCCAGAGGCGATGGCTTGAAAGGACCACAAAGCCTGCCTTGTTCCAGAATGTCTCCCCACACATTGCCATTCTTGTCACCCACCAACCTCCCCTTGCCCCTTTCCAGCAATTGCTTCTTCATGAAGGTAAAATTCCCTGCAATGAAGGTTTTCCCTGAGTTGCTTCTAGAAGGCCACATGGAGCTAAGTCCCGGCCAAAGAGGACCTAGAGGGGATCAAAATTTTTATTTCTCTCTTCTTCCCCCTTTTCTCCTTCTCCTATTCTCTTTCTTTTTCTATTCTGGCTCCTTCAGAAAGTATATATGATAGTGGTTCTTTCACTAGCTTATTGACCTGGAATCTTTCGAGAAGATTAGGTGAGCAATGGAAGGAACAGAAAAATCCAGGGCAGGGGCTCTCCCATTAGTTTGGCCTCCAACACATGAGTAGACACCTTCCTTCATATGGTCAGCTCTTCTGGGTTTTTCTTCCAAATGATCCAGATTTATCATGGGTTTCCCTATGAGAGAGGCTAGTAAGCCACTGAGCAATGAGAAAGTGACAGACTTCTTTTCTTTTCTGTTTTCTGGGGGAGGCTTGATAATAAAAGCTGCAAGCCTCAGTAGTAGAAAATGGAAGTACCCTGAGTGGGAAGTTTCAGCCCCTTCAAAATAAATATGTGTTGTAGGAGTGGCTACACAAACTCTGCATAATTTTCCTCTGAAGGTACAGCAGCTTCAGTTACTCCAGGATTATGCAGCGGATGAAAGGAAGACAGTTTGGGTAGCTCGGAAGCTCACTCCCAGGGCCAAAAGAGATGCAGAATTAAGTGATATCATAGGAAAGAGGATCTTACAAGATATAACTAAGTATGTTTTTTTTATTTTTTAAAGATTTTTTAAAAATTTATTTATTTGACAGAGAGAAATCACAAGTAGATGGAGAGGCAGGCAGAGAGAGAGGGAAGCAGGCTCCCTGCTGAGCAGAGAGCCTGATGCGGGACTCGATCCCAGGACTCTGAGATCATGACCTGAGCCAAAGGCAGTGGCTTAACCCACTGAGCCACCCAGGCGCCCCATGACTATGTCTTAATGCAATGGAGTCTTTCAGGCATCTGCCTTGTATCCTTAGGCAGAAATTCTATAAATAAACCAGAACACTCTCATCTAAAATTGTCGTGTTTATTTAATCACACTTCCATTTTGGGAAGGTAATAGAAAATATCAGAACATTTGAGAAAAGGACCTAAATAGATCAAATTTGTTGTCTTATACAAGATTGGTATCTATCTGTCATCCATTGGTTTAATTTCTGCTGTGAAGCTAGAATACTTGAAGACTTCAAAGTTGTTCCGTAACCTTATGTAACTGGCATGATGTTTCTCCAGACATATTCTATGTTTTGGACTTTAAGACACCCTAGAAAGTTTCCCGCTCCTCCCTTAAGATATCAGCAGTCACTCTGGCCACTGTTCTAATGCATGAACTTTATTATTCTTGCTGTAGTATGATTGAATTTATCAAGAACTTTCCAGAGAACAGGATTAAAAATGGGAAGGGTAGAAAGTTGCTTGGAGGAGGTGCTAAGTTTCAAGCAAGAAAGAAGTAAGTAAAATGGAAATTGGGGTTTTGTAATATTTCACTTTATAGTTGTTGTGTCAATGCCTATTGGCATAGTTATTTGATAGGAGGATAAAGAAAGAAGTTAAATAATAGATAATCTTACATGCCTCTTTGTACCTACTAATGCAGAGGAAGCACATCAGTAGAACACAGATTACCATGAATTGATATGGTTTTTGAAGACCTCTTTGCTAAGAGGAGCCTTGGTTTAAAGAGATGGGAAGGTAGTTAAGGAGCAATGTTCTGTCTTTTGTTTCTGTCACAATTAGGGAGACTGAGGTGGGAATATGCAGGGACCAGAGACCAATCTTTAAACATCTTGTGGGTACAAAGACAAAAACTTCTCTTCTGCAGTCCGGGTTCTAGAAGAAATGTCAGCGTAACCATGGTACATAATAACTATAATAATAGGTTCCTGAACCATTTAACAGTGTTTTCTTACTCCTTTGTTCTTGATATTAGTTTTTTTATTCCCTGTTAAACATTTAATTATTCATAAGCATAGGCTTGATGGTTTAAATACCAAGCTAAATCATCGAGCAAATCTGTCACTAGAATAAATTTGTAAAAGTGGAACTTCTGGGGATTTTGATGCTTATTAATAATCTGCAATCCAGCAGGGTTGTACTGATTTATTTGATCAGTAGTAGTGTTCCCCCCCCCCCAATAGTTGCCAATAATTACTCTAATTCTTTTCAGTATTTGTCAGTGTGAGAAGTGAAAGATTTGATATTTAATTTAATTTAATTTCCTTAGACTTTGAAGTGAGTACTTTATTTTCATTTGTTCTTATTTACCAATAAAGCATCCAAGGCTACAAATTTTCCTTCAAGTGCAGCTTTTGCCGTATCTTTTCATAGTTAGCTCCCATTGTTTTTCTTCTTTAAATAGCTTATACTAACAATATAAAGATTTTTAAATTTTTAGTTCAGGTTACTTATGAGTATTTTAAAATTGCTATGTGGTTTCCATTAAAATATAAAACATTTTTACAAAGTCACACAATGAGGTTCATATTATGTTACTTTTTGAAGTTTTTCTTACAGCAATTTATTTTATGCTTTAGTAAACATTCCAAGGACATTTTGGAAGCAAATGTATTCTCAATTTGCAGAGGTTAGCAGGCATCTTTTATTAAAGCTTTTATGCTATCCAAGACTTTTATATTCTTATTTATTGTCTATTTAATCTGTCAAAGATAAGCCCACTTATAATTGTATTCCTAAAAATTACTTGTTGTATTTCTAGTAGCTTTTGCTTTATATATATATAAAATAAAAAATTAAATATATATATTTAAATAAAAGAATTAAAAAATTAAAAATTAAATATACATATATTTAATTTTTAAAAAATTTTAAAAAAGATTTTATTTATTTGACAGACAGAGATCACAAGTAGGCAGAGAGGCAGGCAGAGAGAGAGGAGGAAGCAGTCTCCCTGCTGAGCAGAGAGCCCGATGTAGGGCTCGATCCCAGGTCCCTGAGATCATGACCTGAGCTGAAGGCAGAGGCTTTAAACCACTGAGCCACCCAGGTGCCCCTGCGTTATATATTTTTGATATTTGATATTTGGCAAGTCTATATATAGTTTTTATAATATCTTCACTGTAGGATATACCTTCTGTTGAAGTAAAGTAATTTTCTTTATTTAATGTTTTTGACCTGAGTTTTACTCTGATGTTAATTGGGCTACTTCTTTCTTTCTTTCTTTTTTTTTTTTTTTTTTTGAACATTTTTATACCATTTTAATTTAGGTATGTTTTGTGAATAGCACTTGTGGTTTTTTGTGTGTCTTATCTTATTTTTTTTGGTTTATTTTTATTTTTATTTATTATTTACTTATTTATTTATTTTGTTTGATCAGAAAGCGTGTTTGGCTTCCATGGAGAACTTTACTTATTTACTTTTCTTATGATAACTGATATATTTAGCTTTACTTCTGACATCTTACGTCCGAATGCTGTCTTCTCTCTTGTTCTTTTCCTGTCTTTGCTTTATTGATGAGATTTTCTTAGTTCTTTTTTCTTCACTGCTTTGGAAGTTATGAGCTCCATATTTATATAACTAATGGTTATCTTAAGAATTTAATAATATTTCAGCCTATATAAACATCAAGAATGAGACAGTGTCTATTTATTATTTAATAGCAGCATAAGAAAATTTTGTGTTCTAAAAAACCCATGGTCATCAGTTTTTCTTACAACTTTCTGGGTTATTAGATCTTCAAGCAATCCATATCAAGGCATAATGGAGAAATACATAAGATCTAATTAAAGAGCTGAAATTGTTTGTAAACAATGGTGGAGTTAAGAATGAAACATGACGTTAGGTAGCTGGAGCAGTGGGGCTAATTTAAGGAATAATCTATGTGAATAAAATTAAAGAGTTCATTATTGCTTTATGTTGAAATGAGTGGATGCATTGGGTTTGTTTGGGATGGTCTGATTTAAAATAGAAGACATGTGGTAGGGTCCCCAGTGGGAATCACCTAAATGAGTTCAGCTTCCAGAGTGGTGGCCTTTGTGGGTTTGTGACCAAGGTGCTTGATGAAAGCAGATGTCGGTGAAACCTGACCTACGATGAGCAGGAATAGGGATCCATCTAATTCATGATGCCCAGTGAGCAGCTCAGAATAACTCACTAGAGTAGGAGTTGTATTATACTCTTGGGACCAAATGAACCTGCTCCACAAAGCCTAGAGTTAAGACTGGGTTTAATTAGTGGCAAAGAACATATTGCTGATTCCTAAGAAGTGAAATTTGGACCAACCAAATTTTATAATGATTCTCTGCCTCCATTATGTCCTTAGAAGGTTCTGAGAGCAATCACACATTTCTTACCCTTGTGATCACTTTAGAAAATGTCCTCCAATATAGGATTAACGGTATGCACAGGCAATATCACTTCCACAAAATGCTTTGTTTAAATTTTAAGTACGGGGATTTTAATTCCACACAGATGGAGTTCTTATGAAGCCTTCTACCTACTAATGAAAGAATCATGGTTTGGGGCCATCTGTGGTACATTTAGGTGTACTTTGTGTAGCCTGTTCTCTGTAAAACTAAAGAAAATTTCTACTGTAATTATTCTGATTTTATAGGCATCTCTTTAATCTGCTAATAAGATCTATCTTGAAACTATAACTTGCCTGACCAGTCCTCTGTTTACTGAAAAGGTTAACAAATGATCTAAGAACATTGCTTTGGAAAGGAACCAATGCTTGCCTCAGGAGTTGTCAAAGTAAATGGGAGAATCTGGAAATATCAGTTAAGTGCAGTTAGTGGATATATATGTGTGCATGGGGCTGTGTAGGCAGGGGTATGTTCTTAATTGATCTTAAGGAAAGCAAGTGAAGAAGAAAGAAGGCCACTGCATTTAATTTCAGAAAAACTTGGCATGTATAGTGTCTATAACAATTAGAAGCAGAAAACTTCTGAGACTACATGGAAATTTCTAAGCCACAGCTGCTATTATATAATATAACGGGTATCCTACCAACTAAATGCTGCTCCTTCTCCTTGGTGAGGCCTTCTTTGATTCTTCAAATCAGAGCTTTTGTCCTTCCTTTTGATTTCCCATATGTTGCTTGCATACCTACTGTAGCATTTTATGAAGTGTACTTTACATACAATAAAAGTGACTTTTTACCAATACAGTTTCATGAATTTTGATATTTTGATATATTTTTTTCATGTAACTATCACTACCATCAAGATACAGAACATTTCTGGGGCATAGGCTGGCTCATTCAGTTGGGTGTCTGCCTTCGACTCAGGTCGTGATCCCAGGGTCTGAGATTGAGCCCCATGTCTGCCTTTTTGCTCAGGAGGGATCCTGTGTCTCCTCTGCCTGCCGCTCTCTCCACTTGTGTTCTTTTTCTCTCCTGTCAAATAAATAAATAAAAACTATAAAAAAAAAGATACAGAACATTTCCATCATCCCCCAAAGCCTCCTCAAGCCCCTTTATCATCAGTCACCTCCCTCTTAACCCCAAGACCTCAGCAACCAATGATCTTTTTCTGTCTGTACAGGTTTTCTTTCTTTCTTTTTTTCTTTCTTTTTTTGGTATTTTAGGATGGAAGTATTTTTATTGTGAAGCAAAGCATGGCTTGATTAGGTATTTCATAGATGCTGCATGATACTGGAGTTACGAGAATGGGCTTATCACTTTAGTTTTACCTTCTATAGAATGTCTTATACATAGTCATACAGTATGTAGTCTTTTCTGTCTGGCTTTCTCTCCTTTAGTATAATGCTTTTAAAAGCTATCCCTGTCCTTGCATGTATCATAGTTCAATCCTTTTTGTTGTTGTAGTATTCACTTTTATGGATATAATCTGTTTTGTGTTATTTGTCTTCATTAACAAATAACCTAATTACCTGTAGACACATGTTCAACACTTACTGTATGGTAGGCCTGTCATGGATCCTAAGGGTAAAAAGATTAATTAACTTACAGTTCTGATACTTCTGGAGTTTTCTGTAAACAGATGATGTTAATACAATAAGGCCGGACCAAGATAAGTTATGTCTGGGTCTTTAGATAAGTTGAGCCTTTCAAGAGAACAAGAAGTAGCATCAAAAAAGAAAAGAAAGATGGAGAAAGGCAGAACAAAGAAAGGAAAGAGCATGAACAAAGGTGTGAAGACAGATGACAGAAATGATAAGAATTTTACTACAGCATGAAGTTTAAAGCCTGAGCTGGCAAAGAAGCCTAAAGAAATATGTAGTAGCCAGATCATAGAGGACTTTAAAATATCACAGAAGGAACTTGTCTTTACTGTGTCATGTGAGGAATCTTTGAGGTGCTTTAAGATTGGAGAGACAGTCTCATTTACATCATAGATTCCACTCAGTGTGGCAAAGGAGTATGAGAGAAGAGTTTTAGGTGGTCTTTGCCCTATTGGAGGCCTGTGGTAATGAGGACCCAAATCAGAACAAGAATCTTAAGGGCAGAGAAGCAAGAATCAGTTTGATAAATATTTAGAAAAGAAATACCTTGGTGACTGAGAGGTTGCTCGTCATAGGACGCAGAGAAATGGAGAGGACGACTTCCGTGTTTCCAGATATGACGTCTAGATGGATGTTTGTGGAGGTTTGAGAAGAGGAGGTGATTTTAATGTTGCACATAGTAGGTCTGAGGTGCCTATCATATATTCAGAGATTTTTCGTAACCACTATGTGTATGAGCCTTGACCTCGTGTGTGAAGAGAAGTTTGCATTTAGGAATAATTAGCATAAATGAAACAACATGAACATGGAAAAGCCAAATTCTTGGAGAAGAAGGATAGAAATCCTATCTTCATGGCTCACAGGACAGAACCTAAAAGGCAGACGATGCTCCAGAAATATCTGTTGAATAGACGAATGAGTAGATGCTTCTTTTCAAATTAAATTCTGTCCTATGTCTGGCATGCTGGAGTTCATGGGAGTTCACAGGAATTAGACATATAGCTAAGGTGTGGAATTGCATGACCTGTTTAAAGACAGCCAGGTAATACTCCCTATCTATGGCACATAGAGCTTTGTGCAATGAGCAAACAGTAACCTTTTAGTTATTTTTTATTTCTGGGTTGTCGAGGGCGAGAGAGAAGGCCACCTGGAGCCCGAGTTGCACCGATTGCCAAACCACCACGATGTCTACCAGTTAGTTTTACCCTGATTAAGCCAGAACTGGGTAAATGAATGTTTCAGCTTGCATTTTCCCACATAAACAGATGTTTTCACCCACAGACAAATTTAGAAAACACTGTGGTTTTAAAGAAAAGGGAGGTTATTTTTCCATTTAGGAAAAAGGTGGCTACTTATCATCATTCTTAAAGCCATGTTTATTTTTCAGAACTCGGGTAACAACTCCCAACTCTTCCAAGAAGTCTTCCCAGATCTTGCCAGTTGGAATTAATCTTTATTCACCATTTACACTCATACTTTAAGTTTGGGAAGCCGCACGATACATCAGAAAGGTCATGGAATTTGGAGTTGGGTCCTCATAGGTCCAATCTTGGTGTTGGTCTTTACACAACTTCTCAGAATCTCACTTTCCTTGTCTGCAAATTGCCTATAATGATACATATTGGAATTGGATTGGAGGGGGCCGTTAAATAATATTGTTTTCCATTTCTAAGCTCCAAACCTAGAGAGATAGATACAGGAGATAGATTGACACAAAATACTAGTTATTCCTCCCTAATTCATCAGTCAGTGTTCTTCAGGGTATTGAAGAGAAGCTGCTAGTGTGGGTCATATACTTTTCTTTCTTTTAGGTTAGAGTAGAAGTGGGGAATAAATATTCCTTCATAAAAATACCTACTTTAAGGCTTATCTGTCTGAAGGGCTAGAAAAAACATATGAGGGGAGTGGGTAGTACAGAAGAGGGGTAGGGATGCTACAATCTGTCTTTTTTTCCTTAGTGCTCTATAGAGCACTAAGTATAGGGCTTTAATATAGTAGATTATCATTTGATGTTTGTTGAGTTGAGTTAGAAACAAATCTCACTTTTTCGTTAATATTACATGTTGAGTTGCTTTCCAGAATTACTGTACCTCTTTTCCCATATGATCTCTAGATATTACTGGTCTATACAATTCTTTCATTTTTTTTTACTTAAAAGTAATTTTTAATCTGAAGTGTGTATATATGTATATTTACATATGTAATATATAAAATATGTGTATATATATGTACGAAAGTACAAAAATCACAAATACACAACTTGATGGATTGTGACACATTGGATCCACCTGTGTAACTGTTATCCAGATGAAGTGATAGAACATTGAAGCCTTCTAGAATACCCTCTTGAGTCCCCTTCCAAAGGTAACCATTAGCTTTATTACTAACACTTATATTAACTTTGTCCATTTCTGAAGTGTACATGTATGCGGTCTTATTCTGCCCAGGTTATGCATATGAGTTACATCTATGTTGTTTTGTATAGAAGTAGTGTGCTCATTTCTATTTGCTATAGCATTTTCCATTGTATTAAAGTATCACCATTTGTTTCTCTATTCTACTGTTGATGGACATTTGAATTGTTTCTGATATTTTGCTGTTATTACTGAAGTTGCCGTGAAGACTCTTGGACATTTTTTGTGTATTTACCTTGGGTATATACTTAGAAGTAAGATTTCATGGACACAGGGTAAGTGGATACTTAGCTTTGATAGATAATGCAAAAACAATTTTCCAAAGTGTACCAATTTATATTACCATGAGCCTTGTATGAGGACTCACCCTACACATCACCAACACTGGACAATCTCAGTTTTCTCATTTGCTGCTCTGCTGATATGTAGTGGTATCTCATTATGGTTTAAATTTGCATTTACCTGATGATTAATAAGTAACCAAATTAATAAAAAATAATTAAAAATAAGTTATTAATAAAATAAATAAAAATAATTAACAAGGTTACCAAATATACATCATGGATAGTCTATCATGTGAAGTTTCTTTTGATGTTTTTCATCTATTTTTATGAGGTTATTTGTATTTTTATTACTAATTTGTAGTCTAATTTATAACTAATTTTCTTTAAGATTAATGCTTTTTTATGTCTTAGTTTAATGAATTATTGTCTGCCTCAGGACATCAAGATACATACCTCTGTTATTTTCTGACAGCTTTCCCTTTCCTTTATAAATATATGTCTGTGGGGCGCCTGGGTGGCTCAGTGGGTTAAAGCCTCTGCCTTTGTCTCAGATCGTGATCCTGGGGTCCTGGGATCAGGCCCTGCGTCGGGCTCTCTGTTCAGCAGGGAGCCTGCTTGCCTGCCTCTCTGCCTACTTGTGATCTCTGTCAAATAAAAAAAAAAAAAAAATCTTAAATATAATCAATTCCACCTGGAATTGATTTTTTGTGTACGGTATGAGATACAGTCCAGATTCATTTTTCATTTGGATATCCAATTGCTTAGGACTCTATTAAATTTCCCCATTGTTCATTAGTATCTTCTTCATCATAAATCAAGGGTCTGTATATATAAATTTGCTTCTGGACTAATTTATTTTATTGTTCTTTCACTCTGCTCTTATATTAATACCACAGTGTCCTTTTTTTTTTTTTTTAAAGATTTTATTTATTTATTTGACAGACAGAGATCACAAGTAGACGGAGAGGCAGGCAGAGAGAGAGAGAGAGGGAAACAGGTCCCCTGCTGAGGAGAGAGCCCAATGCGGGACTCGATCCCAGGACCCTGAGATCAGGACCTGAGCTGAAGGCAGTGGCTTAACTCACTGAGCCACCCAGGTGCCCAATACCACAGTGTCTTAATAGCTTTAGATTTAAGATGTTTTGATATCTCAGGACATAAATCCTCCAGTTTTTCCTTCAAGATTATCTTGACTATTTCATCCACAGTATTTCTGTTCAAATTTTAGAATTATCTTATAAATTTCTGCAAAAAAAATCTGCTGGGATATTTTTATTTTTATTTATTTATTTTTTTAAAGATTTTATTTATTTATTTGACAGAGAGAAATCACAAGTAGTCAGAGAGGCAGGCAGAGAGAGAGAGGGAAGCAGGCTCCCTGCTGAGCAGAGAGCCCGATACGGGACTCGATCCCAGGACCCTGAGATCATGACCTGAGCCGAAGGCAGTGGCTTAACCCACTGAGCCACCCAGGCGCCCCAAACTGCTGGGATATTTTTAATAAATGTTCTATTTTGGAGTAATTTTATACTGACAGAAATGTTACATGAAAAATACAATGAGTTCTTGTATATCTCTGATCCAGTTTCTCACATGGTTAGCATAACTTTTCAGCTAGGTCCCAGTGTCCCTCTGATATTCCTTTGTTTGTGGAGCACTTCCTTAACTTTTTGGCACTACAAGATGATCTGGGCCTACCTTTTACATTCCCTGACCCAGTCCTAGAATCAGTGATCTCTTCAATGAACCTTTGTTCCTTTTAGTGGAGAATGGTATTTAGAAACCAAGATCTGGTCATTGGGTGTGCTTATTGTTACCATTGCTTCTAGGCCCTCTCAGTGGGCAGTGCTAGCATATATACAGTATATTTATATATGTATACACAAATATATGTGTATATGTGTATGTATGTGTGTATGTATCTATATCTATATGAATACTAACCCATGTGTACATGCATTTTTATAAGTTGTTCTGTATCATTCCGTATATATATAATATATATTAAACTAAACATGAGTTTATACAGATATCTAATTTAGTGCTACCAGGTACATTCTAGCCTTCCTTGCTGGTAATCCTTGCTGTAATCCTCCCCTGGTGAGTAACCTGGCATTTACCATTATCTATTTACTTATTTGTTCAACTCTACTATACAAGTAAAGGAGTTTCAGAATTGTTAACCTGGATCTTTATCTCTGTAGAAAGAAATTCACCAACTAGAGTACAGTAATTATGTATAGTTCCTTTTCTCTATGGTTTTATAATTTTTAGTCAAAACATTGTTTTTCAGATGGTTGGTTCCTTTTTATTTTAGTTTGCACATATTAAAGTTCACTCTTTGTAATGTATAGTTGCCTGCATTTTTAAAAATGCTTAGAGTCCTGTGTCTATCACCCCAGAACAGCTGCTTTACCCAAAAAGTCCCTGTGTAAGTCCCTTTGCAGTCAAGCATTCTCCCTTCCCCAACCTCTTGACAACTGCTAATCTGTTTTCATTCTTTATAATTTTGACTTTCTCAACATGTCATATAAGTGAAATCATACACTATGTAGCCTCTTGGGTATAACAACTTTCACTTAATACAATGCATTTAAGATTCATCCATGTTGGTGTATAAATCAAAAGCTCATTTCTTTTTGTAGCTGAATCATATTTCATTGTATGGATACAAATCATTGTATGGACTTCATCGTATTCATTTTCATTGTTTATTCATTTGTTAAAGGACATCTTGGATGCATCCAGTTTTTTTTTTTTTTTTAATGTTTATTTATTTAAGTAATCTCTACACCCAACGTGGGGGTTGAACTCAACGACCCTGAGATCAGGAGTCATGCACTCTTCTGACTGAGCCTGCCAGGCACCCTGGAGGCTTCCAGTTTTTAGCAATTAGAAAAGAAGCTCCTAGAAGCATTCACATACAGGCCTTTGTTTAGACATGCATTTTCAAGTTACTTTGGTAAATTCCTAGGAGTGTGATTGCTGGGGATTATGGTGAATCTACGTTTAACTTCATAAAAATTGCTAAATGTTTTCCAAAGTGGCTGTATCACTGTGCATTCACACCCACAATGAATGAGGGTTCCTCTTCACTTGCATCCTTGATGGCATTTGTTGTCATTTTTTGGATTTAAGCCTTTCTAATATGTATGCAGTGGTATCTCCTTGTGGCTTAAATTTGCATCCCCTACCAGCATATAATGTTGTTTATCTGTTCTTTTCATTTTCATTTTTCATTTGACTGCTATATATCTTTTCTAGTGAAGTGTCTGCTCTTATCTTTTGCCCATTTTAAAAGTGGGTTGTTTCTTTTTCTTTTTCTGGGTTTTGAGAGTTCTTTACATATTCTAGAGAAGAGTCCTTTGTTAGGTTTGTGATTTAAATATATTAATCTGTGGCTTCTCTTTTCATATTCTCGATCATGCCTTTCACAGAGCAAAGTTATAATGTTAATGAAGTCCAACCTCTCATTTTTTTTCCTTCTGTAGATTGGGCATTTGATTTTTTTTTTTTTTAACATATAATGTATTATTTGCTTCAGGGGTACAGGTCTGTGAATCCTCAGTTTTACACTATTCATAGCACTCACCATAGCACATAGCCTCCTCAATGTCCAAAACCCAGCCACCCTATCCCTCCCATCCCCCAGCAACCCTCAGTTTGTTTCTAATCTAAGATATTAAGAGTCTCTTATGGTTTGTCTCCTTCTCCAGTCTCATCTTGTTTCATTTTTTTCCCTCCCATCCCCCAAGATCCCCTGCCCTGCCCCTTAAATTCTTCATATTAGAGAGATCATATGATAATTATCTTTCTCTGATTGACTTATTTTGCTCAGCATAATACCCTCTAGTTTCATTCATGTCCCTGCAAATGACAAGATTTCATTTATTTTGATGGCTGCTTAGTATTCTGTTGTGTATATATATACCACATCTTCTTGATCCATTCATCTGTTAGTGGACATCTAGGTTCTTTCCATAGTTTGCCTATTCTGGACATTGCTGCTATAAACATTTGGGTGCACGTGCCCCTTCAGATCACTGCATCTGTATCTTTAGGGTAAATACCGAGTAGTGTAATTGCTGGGTCATAGGGTAGCTCTAATTTCAACTTTTTGAGGAACCTCTATATTGTTTTCCAGAGTGGCTGCACCAGCTTGCATTCCCACCAACAGTGTAGGAAAGTTCCCTTTTCTCCACATCCTCGCCAGCATCTGTCATTTCCTGACTTGTTAATTTTAGCCATTTTGACTGGTGTGAGGTACATTTGATGTTTTATTTAAAAATACATCACTAAAGGCAAGTCATGTAACTTTTCTCCTCTGTTTTCTTCTAAAAGTTTTAAACTTTGTGTTTTGTATTTAATTCTGTGATTCCTTTTGAATTAGTTTTTGTGTAAGGTATGAGTTTTGTGTCTACATTCTTTATTTGTGTGTGGGCACTCAAGTATTTGAGCACCGTTTGCTGGAAAGACTTTTTCCCCCCCAATCGAATTGCATTGGCCCCTTTTCAAATATCAGCTTATGTGGCTCTCTATTTTGTTTGTTGGCGTTCTGATTGGAAGTATATGAAATCCATAGATAGCTTTTGACAGAATTAACATTCTTATAATGAGACTTCTACAAATATGGTTTGTCTTTACATTTATTTGGTCTTTTATTTATATCAATATTTTTCAATGTAATATTCTTGCACATAATTTTTGATGTTATAGTTAGTATTAAATTTCCATTCCTAATAGTTTGTTACTTGTATACATACAGGCACTTGATTTTAAAAAAATATTAGTTTTGTACCCAGCAACCATTCCAAGTGAAATTTCTCATATATTATTTCTCATAGTTTAATTCTCTTAGTTTATCCATTGATTTAAAAGAAATTTTGACCACGTAGACATTTTGATGTGAATAGTGATGAGTTTATTTTTCTTTCATTCCAATCTTTAATTGCATTGGCTACAACTTCCAGCAAAAATTTTAATAGAAGTGCTGAGAGCACATCTCATTGTCTCAAGAGCTCTTTTAATATTAAATATTTAATACAATGTTTCTTCTGGATTTTTAAAAAAGATAAATTTTTCAGGTTACATAAATTCCTATTTATTCCCAGTTTGCTAAGAATTTTTTAGTTACAAACACATGTTGAATTTTTTCACTGCTTTTCTGCATTCATTATCTTTTGGTAATTGGTGAATTGCATTGATTGATTTTTGAAGGCTAAACTAACCTTTGATTCCTGGCATAAATCCCTCCTAATCACATTGTATATTCTTCCCATTTATTGCTGGATTAGATAGGAATTCCATTAAGAATTTTTGTATGTATATTTTTTAGGGATATTGGTTTGTATTTTTCTTTTTTGAATATTTTTGTCTGGTATTTATATGTAGGCAATGATAACCTATTTAAATGAGAAGGAAAGCATTTTTTTCTCTTCATTACCTTAAAGATTTGAGTAAGATGGCTACTATTATTTCTTTAATTGTTTTGGTAGAGTTTACCAGTAAAATAATCTGGACCTGGAGGTCCTATAGTCTACTGCCTGTCTCTGTTTTTCTTTCAATCTCTCTCTTTGTGTGTGAAAATTTTTCATTATGAATTTAATAGAATTTTTAAATTTCCTATAATATTCATATTTATTAGTATAAAGTTTATAATCCATTTATTAATGTTTGTAAGATGTATACTGATGCCTACATTTTCATTCTTACTATATTGGTAAGTTATGGTTCCTATCTAATTTTTTCTTGAATAAGTTTACTAGAGTTTTATTGATTTTAGTCATCTTTTTAATAAACCAGTTTTTGGCTTTATTGATTCTATTGCATGTTTGTTTTATATAATATTATTAACTTCTGCTTCCCTCTTCATTATTTTTTCTCCTATTTAAATATTTTTTTCCTACTAGCTTGTCAAAATGGATATTTAGACAATTGTTTTTAGACTTCATAACATGATTTTTGTTTACCATTTAGTTGGAAATAGTTCCCAATTTCTTTTTTTTTTAATTTTTTATTAACACATAATGTATTATTAGCCCCAGGGGTACAGGTCTGTGAATCGCCAGGTTTACACACTTCACAGCACTCACCATAGCACATACCTTCCCCAAGGTCCATGACCCAACCACCCTCTCCCTTATCACCCTCTCCCCCGGGCAACCCTCAGTTTGTTTTGTGAGATTAAGAGACTCTTATGGTTTATCTCCCCCCACCCAATCCCGTCTTGTTTCATTTTTTCCTTCCCTTTCCCCCCAAAGACCCCACTTTGCCTCTCAACTTCCTCATATCAGGGAGAACATATAATTGTCTTTCTCTGATTGACTTATTTCACTAAACATAATACCCTCTAGTTCCATCCATCTCGTCACAAATGGCAAGATTTCATTGCTTTTGACTGCTGCATAGTATTCTAGTGTGTGTGTGTGTGTGTATATATATATATATAGGACTCCCAATAGTTCATTTCTTTGAAAACAATTGATGATATGATATATATATATATATGTATATGTATATATGTATATGTATATATACATATATATATACACACACACACATACACACACACATACACACACACTACTTCTTTACCCATTCATCTGTTGATAGACATCTATGTTCTTTCCATAGTTTGCCTATTCTGGACGTTGCTGCTATAAACATTTGGATGCATGTCCTCCTTCGGATCACTACATTTGTAGCTTTAGGGTAAATACCCAGTAGTGCCATTACTGGGTCATAGGATAACTCTATTTTCAACTTTTTGAGGAACTTCCATGCTATTTTCCACAGTGGCTGCACCAGCTTGCATTCCCACCAACAGTGTAGGAGGGCTCCCCTTTCTCCACATCCTCGCTAGCATCTATCGTTTCCTGACTTGTCAATTTTAGCCATTCTGACTGGTGTAAGGTGGTATCCCACTGTGGTTTTGATTTATATTTCCCTGATGCCAAGTGATGTTGAGCACTTTTTCATGTGTCTGTTGGCCATTTGGATGTCTTCTTTGCAGAAATGTCTTCTACCCATTTCTTGATTGGATTATTTGCTCTTTGGGTGTTGAGTTTGATAAGTTCTTTATAGATTTTGGATCTTAGCCCTTTATCTGATACATTGTTTGCAGATATCCTCTCCCATTCCGTCAGTTGTCTTTTGGTTTTGTTGACTGTTTCCTTTGCTTTGAGAAAGCTTTTGATCTTGATGAAGTCCCAATAGTTCATTTTTGCCCTTGCTTCCCTTGCTTTTGGCAATGTTTCTAGGAAGAAGTTGCTGTGGCTGAAGTGGAAGAGGTTGCTGCCTGTGTTCTCCTCAAGGATTTGGATGGATTCCTTTCTCACATTGAGGTCTTTCATCCATTTGGAGTCTGTTTTTATGTGTGGTGTAAGAAAATGGTCTAGTTTCATTTTTCTGCATGTGGCTGTCCAATTTTCCCAATACCATTTGTTCAAGAGACTGTCTTTTTTCTATTGGACATCTTTCCTGCTTTGTCAAAGATTAGTTGACCATAGAGTTGAGGGTATATTTCTGGGTCTGTTCCATCGATCTATTTGTCTGTTTTTGTGCCAGTACCATACTGTTGTGATGATGACAGCTTTGTAGTAGAGCTTGAAGTCAGAATTATGATGCCACCAACTTTGGCTTTCTATTTCAACATTCTGCTGGCTATTTGAGATCTTTTCTGGCTCCATATAAATTTTAGGATTATTTGTTCCATTTCTTTGAAAACAATTGATGATATTTTGATAGGGATTGCATTAAACATGTAGACTGCTTTAGGTAGTGTAGACATTTTCACAGTATTTGTTCTTCTAATCCAGGAGCATATAACATTTCCTGTTTCTTTGTGTCTTCCTCTTTCATGAGTACTTTATAGTTTTCTGAGTACAGATTTTTTGCCTCTTTGGGTTAGGTTTATTCCTAGGTATCTTATGGTTTGGGTGCAATTGTAAATGGGATTGACTCCTTAATTTCGCTTTCTTCTGTCTTGTTGTTGGTGTAGAGAAATGCCACTGATTTCTGTGCCTTGATTTTATATCCTGACACTTTACTGAATTCCTGTACAAGTTCTAGCAGTTTTGGAGTGGAGCCTTTTGGGTTTTCCACATATAGTATCATATCATCTGCAAAAAGTGATAGTTTGACTTCTTTACTGATTTGGATGCCTTTAATTTCTTTATGTTGTCTGATTGGTGAGGCTAGGACTTCTGGTACTATGTTGAATAGCAGTGGTGATAATGGGCATCCCTGCCATGTTCCTGACCTTAGCAGAAAATTTCTCAGTTTTTCCCCCTTGAGAATGATATTCATTGTGGGTTTTTCATAGATGGCTTTGATGATATTGAGGTATGTACCCTCTATCCCTACACTGTGAAGATTTTGATCAAGAAAGGATCCTATACTTTGAGAAATGCTTTTTCAGCATCTATTGAGAGTATCATACAGTTCTTATTCTTTCTTTTTTAAAATATTGATTTATTTGAGAGAGAGAATGAGAGAGAGAGAACACGAGAGGAGGGCAGGGTCAGAGGTAGAAGCAGACTCCCCACCAAGCAGGGAGCCTGATGTGGGACTCGATCCTAGGATCCAGGATCATGACCTGAGCCGAAGGCAGTCGCCCAATCAACTGACCCACCACATGCCCATTCTTCTTTCTTTTATTAACGTATTGTATCACATTGATTGATTTGCAGATGTTGAACCAACCTTGCAGCCCAGGAATAAATCCCACTTGGTCATGGTGAATCACGACCAGATTGTACTTGATTGGCTAGTATTTTGGTGAAGATTTTTGCATCTGTGTTCATCAAGGATATTGGTCTGTAATTCTCCTTTTTGATGGGGTCTTTGGTTTTGGGATCAAGATAATGCTGGCTTATAAAATGAGTTTGGAAGTTTTCCTTCCATTTCTATTTTTTGGAACCGTTTCAGGAGAATGTGTATTAATTATTTAAATGTTTAGAAGAATTCCCCTGGGAAGCTGACTGGCCCTGGGCTCTTGTTTATTGGGAGATTTTTGATGACTGTTTCAATCTCCTTACTGGTTTGGGTCTGTTCAGGTTTTCTATTTCTTCCTGGTTCAGTTGTGGTAGTTTATACGTATCTAAGAATGCATCCATTTCTTCCAGATTGTCAAATTTGCTGCCATATAGTTGCTTATAGTATTTTTTATAATTGTTTATATTTCTTTGGTGTTGGTTGTGGTATCTCCTCTTTCATTCATGATTTTATTTATTTGGGTCCTTTCTCTTTTCTTTTTGGTAAGTCTGGCCAGAGATTTATCAATCTTAATTCTTTCAAAGGACTAGCTCCCAGTTTCATTGATTTGTTCTCCTGTTTTTTGGTTTCTATTTCATTGATTTCTGCTCTGATCTTTATTTCTCTTCTCCTGCTGGGCTTAGGCTTTCTTTGCTTTTCTTTCTTCAGCTCCTATAGGTGTAGGGTAAGGTTGTGTATTTGAAACTTTTCTTGTTTCTTGTGAAAGGCTTGTATTGCTATATATTTTTCTCTCAGGACTGCCTTTGCTGTGTCCCACAGAATTTGAACAGTTATGTTTTCATTATCATTTGTTTCCATGAATTTTTTCAACTCTTCTTTAATTTCCTAGTTGACTCATTCATTCTTTAGTAGGATGCTCTTTAGCCTACATGTATTTGGGTTCTTTCCATATTTCCTCTTGTGATTGAGTTCTAGCTTCAGAGCATTGTGGTCTGAAATATGCAGGGAATGATCCCAATGTTTTGGTACCAGTTGAGACCTGATTTATGACCCAGGATGTGATGTACTCTGGAGAATATTCCATGTGCACTAGAGAAGAATGTGTATTCTGTTGCTTTGGGATAGAATGTTCTGAACATATCTGTGATGTCCATCTGGTCAAATATGTCACTTAGGCCTTTATTTCCTTGTTGATCTTTCACTTGGATGATCTGTCCATTTCAGTGAGGGGGGTGTTAAAGTCCCCTAGTAGTATTGTATTATTGTTGATGTATGTCTTTGATTTTGTTATTAGTTGGTTCATATAATTGGCTGCTCCCATGTTAGGGGCATAGATATTTAAAATTGTTAGATCTTCTTGTTGGACAGACCCTTTGAGTATGATATAGTGTCCTTTCTCATCTCTTATTATAGTCTTTGGCTTAAAATCTAATTGATCTGTTATAAGGATTGCCACCCCAGCTTTCTTCTGATGTCCATTAGCATTGTAAGTTGTTTTCCACCCCCTCACTTTAAATCTGGAGGTGTCTTTGAGTCTAAAATGAGTTTCTTTTAGGCAGCATATTTATGGGTTTTGTTTTTTTATCCATTCTGATACCCTGTGTCTTTTGGGGCATTTCAGCCCATTAACATTCAGGGTAACTGTTGAGAGAGATGAATTTAGTGTATTGTATTGCCTGTAAGATGACCCTTACTGTATATTGTCTCTGTTCCTTTCTGATCTACTACTTTTAGGCTCTCTCTTTGCTTAGAGGACCCCTTTCAATTTCCTATAGAGCTGGTTTGGTGTTTACAAACTCTTTTAGTTTTTGTTTGTTCTGGAAGCTTTTTATCTCTCCTTCTATTTTCAATGATAGCCTAGCTGGATATAGTATTCTTGGCTGCATGTTTTTCTCATTTAGTGTTCTGAATATATCATGCCAGTTCTTTCTGGCCTGCCAGGTCTCTGTGGATAGGTCTGTTGCCTATCTAATATTTTTACCATTGTATCTTACAGACTTTTTGTCCCAGGCTGCTTTCAGGATTTTCTCTTTGTCACTAAGACTTGTAAGTTTTACTATTAGATGATGGGGTGTGGACCTATTCTTTTTTATTTTGAGAATGGTTCTCTGCGCTTCCTGGATTTTGTTGCTTGTTTCCTTTGCCATATTAGGGAAATTCTCTATAATAATTCACTCCAATATACCTTCTGCCCCCATCTCTTTTCTTCTTCTGAAATCCCAGTCTAATATTGTTTTGTCTTATGGTGTCACTTATCTCTCGAATTCTCCCCTCGTGGTCCAGTATTTGTCTCTCTTTTACTCAGCTTCTTTATTCTCCATTATTTGGTTTTCTGTGTCACTAATTCTCTCTTCTACCTCATTTATCCTAGCAAGAAGAGCCTTCTTTTTTGATTGCACCTCATTAGTAGCTTTTTTGATGTCAGCTTGGTTAGATTTTAGTTCTTTTATTTCTCCAGAGAGGGTTTCTCGATATATCTTCCATGCCTTTTTCAAGCCAGCTAGCACCTTGAGAATCATCATTCTGAATTCTAGATCTGACATATTACTATCATTGGTATTGATTAGGTCCCTAGGCATCGGTACTGCTTCTTGTTCTTTTTTTTGTGGTGAGTTTTTCCACCTTGTCATTTTACCCAGATAAGAATATATGAACAAGAGAATAAAATACTTTCAGAAAGTGGTCAACTTTCTGTTTCTAGAATTGTTGCTTTTCTTCTCTTAGATATCCTGTTGGATTTGTAGGTGTTCGGAATGGTTTGATAACTTTCTAGCTGATCTCCTGCTACCTAATGTCATCTCTGCCTGCTACTCTTCCGCCATCTTGACTCTTATCTGCTATTTCCCAATTTCTATTATGACTTCTTCCCTGGTCCATACGTTCTTTAAAAATAAATTGCTTAAGTTCTTAAAATCACATCTTAAAAGAATAATCTTTTTGTTGTGTTCTAATTTAATTCTATATATTTCAGTATGCTATTTTGACTATTAGTTTTTCATACCAATTAGTTATTTTACAATTTTCCACGTAATGTAAGGACCTCAGAACATTTTAATTCCATGTTCTCCCTCCCACTTTTTGTTATTATTGTCATGTATTTTAATTCTATGTATTTTTAAGCTCAGGATGATATTTTGTACATTCAGTATTAACTTAGATGTACTTATGTTTCTACCCTTTCTATTACTCTATATTTCTTCCTGCATTTTCATGCTATCATCTTGTTCTTTCTTCTTGAAGTACTTACTTTAATTTTCCTTTTAGTGTAGATCCATTTTATTGATTTTAAAATTAATTTTTTGCCTTTGCTTTGAGGAACATTTTTGTTGGAAATAGAGTCTAGATTAGCATTTAGCAACTATTTATTTTCTTCCAGCACTTGTAGTTTTCATTATTGTCATATGGATTATATTGTTTCTGTGAAGTAGTCAGGCCTCAGTCTTATTGATTCTCTTAAAATAAAATATTTCTTCCCCCTCCCCTGCCCCCCAAAGCTCTGGTTCCTTCAAAATTCTCTTCGTGTTTGGTTTTCTGCACTTTCACTATCATTTGCACATACAGTTTTCTTCAAATTTATCCTGATTAAGATTTGAAACACTTTTTCAATTTTGTGGCTTGCTGTCTTCTTTCAGTTCTGCAAAATTTAAGACTATTATTCCCTCAAAATGACTTTTGAAATGTTCTTTCTTTCTTCTCCTTCTGTGACTCCAAATATTTTCTTGGAATACCATGTCCTTTACTACCCGCACCCAGTATTTTTTTATCCTTTTGTTTCCTATGCTTTAGTCTGAATGTTTTCGTTTGACCTTTAGTTTCATTAATCATCTCTTCGTGTCTGTTTCTGCTGTTAACCCATCTATTAAAATTTTAATTTTAGCAAATGCATTTCTCAGTTTTAGAATTCTCATTTGTTTCTCTTTTTAGATAAAATTATCTATCTCCATTTACTTTCTTCAACATATAAATGAGATATTTTAAAGTACATGTCTAATAACTTAATATCTCTTTTTCTTCTGTGGGTCTGTTTCTGCTTTATTTATCTTGGTTTTTGGCCACATAGTCTTACTTTCTGATATGCCTAGTCATGTTTGATTGACCACAGGACCTCAGACATGAACAATTGTGGAGATAAATTGAGACTTTTGATGTGCTTTCTGTATCCCTAGAGAATGAATGTAGTTTTGCATCTGTCAAGCAGCTAGGGTATGGGTCAATCACCTTAACCCAATCAGTGGTTAATTCAAATCTGGAATTCAGTCTTGTGAGCACTGATTTAATTTAGGTTTTTCTCTATTCCTAAAGTTAAAGCCTTTTGTGTTCTGAAATAAAAATCTGGGTAGTTTAATATGGATTTTTCCTTCTGAACTCCAACTTTTGTCCCTCTTATAAAACTGTAAAAAGTTTTACTCAGCTTTTTAGCTTCTTAAGTTGCCATTTTTTTAATTCACCATCTTGATATCTTAATAGTCACTTGGGAGTCCAAAACTGATTCAAGGGCAAAAGCAGTACCAAGAGTTGGCATTGCCCCTCTAAATTTCCCTTCTTCTTCTTTTTTTTTTTTAAGACTTTATTTATTTATTTATTTGACAGAGGGAGACATAGCGAGAGAGGGAACAGAAGCAGGGGGAATGGGAGAGGGAGAAGTAGGTTTCCCACCAAGCAGAGAGTCTGATGCGGGGCTCAATCTCAAGACCTGGGATCATGACCTGAGCCGAAGGCAGATGTTTAATGACTGAGCCACTCAGGAGCTCCTCTAAGTTTCCCTTCTTTTTGGGATTTTGGCTCCATAGCCCTCACAGCTTTGAGGATTAATGTCTTTAAAGAAATAATATATATATAGGTATACATGTACATGTAGTTCAGCTCTTGTTTTTCATCATGGAAAGAGATGTCTGCAACAGGCTTGTCCATCATTATGGAATGAAGTTACTAATCCATATAATTTTTGAATATCATATTAATTACTCATATTAATACTGAAGTTTACGGTGAACATCTAATTAGATCATATGTGGGAAAGCACTGAGCAAACTGGAAAGCTCTATGCAAACACAAACTATTACTATTATTATAATACAGAACATAATCTCTCTGAAACCTATAAAAATATGGCAGAGAAGTATTTGATAATTTTGTATTTATTATTATAATTTTTTAAAGACTTCATTTATTTCTTTAAGAGAGAGAGTGAGAGAATGAGTACACAGAGGGAGAGAGAGAAGCAGACTCCCTGCTGAGCAGAAAGCCCAGTGTGGGGCCTGCCTAATCCCAAGATCCTGAGATCATGACCTGAGCCAAAGGCAGATGCTTAATGGACTGAGCCACCAGGCACCCCAGTATTTATTATTTTTTAAAATCTGGATTCTCTTAAAGGGCTTGGGTCATCTAGTAAATATGCTGCTCAATGTAGAAGTTGAAGACCTGTCAAAATAGGGAGTCTTATGCCAGTAAAACTGAGAGATGTATTTCCCCAAGACAACCCAAAAGGAGAAACCATCACTTGATAGGAAGTTTGATAGTCCTGGCTGATGGAGGTGGGATGTCATGGGATGTCCAAGGTGAGTGCTACCAATACATCCTTTTCTCTTAAGGTCTTTTTGTCAAGATTTCAGTGAAGAATGGTGCCAGACTAATCTACTCCCCCTGTCTTCTCATTCTTTCCACACTTGCTAGGGGATTTCACTGTAGGAAATCCTCTACTTATCACTCCCTTCCTTCATACCAGCCCTAACTTCTTTGTGAGCTCAAGCTTTAAAGAACAATAGTTTTCCAAGGCAAAAGATTGGGAATTAGTGTTGGTTTCATGCCAGGCACTATATCTTGATGTACAGTTATCTCATAAAGTGTGAAGACATTTCCAAATAAATCTTACCAATTTTTTTTTGTAATCCTCTAACTACCTATTTTTTTAATTATTATTATTTTTTAATTTTTTATAAACATATATTTTTATCCCCAGGGGTACAGGTGTGTGAATCACCAGGTTTACACACTTCACAGCACTCACCAAAGCACATACCCTCCCCAATGTCCATAATCCCACCCCCTTCTCCCAAATCCCCTCCCCCCACCAACCCTCAGTTTGTTCTGTGAGATCAAGAGTCACTTATGGTTTGTCTCCCTCCCAATCCCATCTTGTTTCATTTATTCTTCTCCTACCCACTTAAGCCTCCATGTTGCATCACCACTTCCTCATATCAGGGAGATCATATGATAGTTGTTTTTTTTTTTAAAACAGATCTTATAAATAACTGTAATAAGACTGTGTATTAGCTTAGGTTGAGTTGAAATATGTTCTTATATAAAGGATTATAAGAATAGTTCAAATTAATTATTCACAGTTACCTCCAATGATGAACAAAAGTCCATGGTAATATAAGAAACAGAACTAGTGATTGAGAATGAGTATGGGAGGTGGGTCCTAGTGTAAGTGCATTATTTGTCGTAAAAGGGAGAAAATAGATGTGGTTTTATAAGTCAAGAAATAGAGATAAAAGCATTTAATGTCACGTAATAATGAAATTTTCAGAAGAACTAACTCTAGAAATCACTGGGTTATTATCTCAAAGAGGGAGGCTTTGTGTGCTAATGGAATAGAGACTCGTTAATTTGATACCATTCTGTACTCAACGTTTTTATTTACCAAGTAAAATTTTTCTTTTATAATAGAAATAGTTGTAGTTTTTTTAAATGAGAGAACAAATCTACACCCTTATTTAATTACTCTTCAGTAATTTAAATCCTTGAGGGATACAGCACCACACTGATTCTCTGGCCAATGTCTTTAGCAGGAAGGTCACTTTGGAATTTGACATGAGTCATGTTGCTGTTTCCATGAGCATGAGTTACTTTTCCCCAGATGACTCTGGTTTTGTTTGGTTTGCCACCAGGAGTCACTGTGTTGTTCTTTGCTTTGTAATAAGCATATCTCTTGCCTAGACAGAATTCAATCTCATTTCGCGCATAAACACCTTCAGTTTTAAGAAGAGCCATGTGTTCCCTCTGGTTCCAGAGACTCCACTCATAGCCAGCAAAAATGGCCTTGGACCACAACCTTTCAGACATAGTTTTTCTTTTAGGAGCTCTGTTCTTAGCAGCCTCCACAGGATCCAAGATGGCAGAATGAGAAAGACTTCTTTTATAATAAAAATAGTTTTATTTTAAGTGGATTTATTAGGCAGATACATATAATATCTAATGATAGCAATATTGATAGAAATTAACATTTTAAAAATTTCAAAAACTAAAGACACGAAAGTGAATACGGACATAATTTCTTTGGTTTTAAAGAGGAAATCTAAACCAAATTTTTAGTACTTTTCAGAAATGACAATGGTCTTATTGTGTAAAAAGCTGTACTGTGTAGTTATTGATTATAATGTGGTATAAATATCCATTCCATTAATTGGCATTTGGTTTGGTTTCAGCTTGGAGTTATGACATCTTATTTATTTGCCCACGTAACTATTGTTGACAGTGCTCTTCATCCCTTTGTTAGATGCATATTTCCATCTGGCATGATTTTCATTCTGCCCAAAGGACTTCCTTTAACATTTTTTTACAGAGGGGTCTGCTAGTCATCAGACCCCTGTTTACAACCTTTGGATGTCCTAAAGAGTCTTTATTTAACTTTCATTTTTGAAAGGTATTTTCATGAGGTATATAATGCTCGCTGTATACCTAGTTGACAGTTATTTGCTTTTAGTACTTTAAAGTACTTTAAAGTTTCTCAACTATCCTCTTATTTGCATTGTTTCCAGTGAGAAATCTTTTGGACTTCTTATTTAGGTTCATCTTCTGTAACATGCCTTTTTTCCTCTGAACACTTTTAAGGCATTCTGTCACTGGTTTTGAATAATTTAAAGATGATGTACCTTGGTATAGTGTTCTCTATGGATACTTCTGTATTTCTATAAATATTATTGAACCTGGCTAAAGAAATTGTGCTTGGATCTATGGATTTATAGTTTTCATCAAGTCTGGAAAATTCTTGGCTATTAGTTTTTCAGGGATTTTTTTGTCCCTTCATACTTATTCTTGAGGAATCTCATTATATACATATTTGGCTGCTTCAGAATTTCTCAGCATCCTTAATGCTCTATTCCTTTTTAAAAAAAATTCTGTTTTTTGTTTCATTTTGGATAGTGTCTGTTACAAATATGTTCATGTTCACTAACCCTGTCCTTTGCAATGTCCAGCCTTCTAGTCATCCCATCCAAAGTACTATTCATATCAGACAGTAGTTTTCATCTTAAGAAGTTTAATTTGTGCCTTTTTGAACACATGGAATCAAGTTATAATAGTTGTTATTGTTCTTGTCTGCTAACTCTGCATCTGTGTCAGTTACTGTTGATATCGATTAATTCTTTTTTTTTTTCTTCATTAGGGCTCATAAGTTCCTGCTTCTTTCCATGCTTGGTAATTTTTAATTGGATGGAAGATATTGTGAAATTTACATTGTTGGATGCTGGATATTCTCGTATTCCTATTTGGGTCTTTCAATCATTTTTTCTGTATCATGACCTAACTTTTTTTTTTAAGATTTTACTTATTTATTTGACAGACAGAGATCACAGTTAGGCAGAGAGGCAGGCAGAGAGAGAGGAAGGGAAGGAGGTTCGCTGCTGAGCAGAGAGTCTGATGTGGGACTCAATCCCAGGACCCTGGGATCATGACCTGAGCCAAAAGCAGAGGCTTTAATGCACTGAGCCACCCAGGTACCCCAGTGACCTAACTTTTTGAACATAATAACTTTTAAAATGTTTTCATGTGCTCATTCTAGCATGTGCATCAGTTCTCAGTCAGTTTTTTGATTGATTGATTGATTCCCCACCCCCCGCATTTATGGTTCATATATTACTGCTTGTTTGCATGCCTTGTAATCTCTGATTGGATGGCAAACATTATATATTTTGCTTTTTTGGATACTAGGTACTTTTGTATTCTTATAAACAGCCTTCAGCTTTGTTCTTGGGTGTAATTTGGTCACTAGTAATCAGTTAGTCCTTTTGGGTCTTGTTTTTAAGATTTGTTAGCTGAGACCGGAACAGTGTTTGATCTGGGGCTCATCATTCCCCACTGCTGATGCAAAGTCCTTTCTGAGAACTCAGTGCCTGGTGAAAAGAAGGTTTTTCCAGTCTGGCTAGTGGGAATGGGTGCTAATTATTGCTCTGTGTAAGTGCTGTGTAATCCTGATCCCTTAGTTGTTTTTGTCTTGCCCTCAAGTAATTTTTTCACATATTTATGCTCATTGGTGGACTGCTGATTAAGGGTTACTTCTGGGACCCTCTAGATTTCCTTCCTGTACAACTCTCTCCTCCATGGGCAATCTACGTTGTATTGTTCACTCAAATAGTCCATTGACCTCTGCCTATTTTCCCCCATTTTTAAAAAAAGATTTTATTTGTTTATTTGAGAGACAGAGATCACAAGTAGGCAGAGAGGCAGGCAGAGAGAGAGGGTGAGGCAGGCTCCCTGCTGAGCAGAGAGCCCAATACGGGGTTCAACCCCAGGACCCTGAGATCATGACCTAGGCTGAAGGCAGAGGCTTTAACCCACTGAACTACCCAGGTGCCCCATATTTCCCCCCCTCCTTTTTTTTTTTTTTTTTTTTTTTTTACCAATTTCTGGAAACTCCCTCAAGGATGTCAGTAAATTGGGGCAATCATAGTCCTTACTTCGTTTGTTTTCCAGCTCTGCTCTGATGTGCATGTCTTGACAACCATTGTTTCATAAAATTTTTCTT
This sequence comes from Mustela lutreola, assembly GCF_030435805.1. Classification (NCBI taxonomy): domain Eukaryota; kingdom Metazoa; phylum Chordata; class Mammalia; order Carnivora; family Mustelidae; genus Mustela; species Mustela lutreola. The sequence continues at coordinate 71,421,493 of NC_081297.1, read as the reverse complement.
TTTCCTTCTGATTGTTTTAAGTAGCAGGATAAGTCCAATCCTTCTTACTTCATCTTGGTGAGAAGTGGAAGAAATTTGTGTTAAAGTGTTACTTTTAGAAAGAATGTTAAGAAAGATCTCCTTAAATAATAAATAGCAAGAGAGGTATGCAATCTAGCAACTGATACAAAATCATTCCAGAGTAGGTTTACTGCTGGCTGTTTACTTTTGTGAAGACACAGAGTTCATACCATTTTCCAGGTTTCAAAAAAATGATCTGTAATTACTATGGTTCTGACAGTAGAAGTTAGAGTAATATAAGGGATTATTATTTGAGCATATAAGTATAAAAACTGATATCACAACTTACTTTAAGGATCAAAATATCTAGATTGAAAAAAGAAGTCTGGTTATGCTCCAGGCATCTCATTCTAAACATCAATCTCTTTTAGAAATATTTCTTTTATAATTCCCTTTAACACATTGCCTTTGATTTATAATATCTGCTGATAACACTAGATATCCAACACATTTATTAGTTTGACATTGCTTTAGGATATTTTAGGAGCTTTTTAATATATATGAAGTAGAAAGAGATAATTTGCGGCACACCCTATTGCTTGTTATGTGTGTACACAGTGAATCCAGTTTTGATCTTTAATAATGGATTGTTTTCATTTAGTCACAAAATTTACACTTTTTAATGGGTTCTGTGCGAACTGTAGGATAAACTTGGAATGTGAGACATCACGTAAAGTGATAAATCATTCATCAATAATTGTAAGGAATTATAGTTTAAAATCACGTTGGTTTTAAATACTTCTGAGTTAAAATAGAAAGTGAAACAGACCCATAACTAGAACAAACTAACGGTTGCTGGAGAAGAGGAGGCTGGGGAGGAGGGCAAATTGGGTGAAGGGGAGTGGGAGACACAGGCTTTCAGTCGTGGAATGACTACTAAGTCATGGGGAGGAAAGGCACAGCATAGGGAATAAAGTCAATGGTAGTATCATAGCTTTACATGGTGACAGATGGTAGCTACACTTATGGTGAGCAGAGCGTAACATATAAACTTGTCAAATCACTGTGTTTTATGCCTGAAACTAACATAAAAGTGTGGGTCAATTGTACTTCCATAATAACTAACTCACTAACCAACTGCTTCGGGGTTAATACAGATAAAAAGTACTTAGAACAGCACATTAGTCTGTTTAGCCTAGAAAGCAACGAGTTCAGTACAGGTTAAAAATTAAATGATTTTCTTACTTTCTGAATTTTGGGGGGGGATGTGTGTGTCTGCGGGGTCACTGAGGTAGTTTCACTGGTTCTGTAAGTAACTGAATCTTTGCGCTGATGGTGCTGCATTCGTTTCCTGCCGCTCAGTGTCTGACTTCAGAGGGGAGCAGAGGCAGCCACAGGCCAGTGTGCCCATGTTTGAAGCTCCCTCGCTCTCTCTTGATCGTTTTTCATTTGAATTCCTGCCATGGTGGAGCTTCCACTCAGAAGGTCCCTGGGCAAGGAAGAATGAGAAGAGAGGGAGCTGGGGGTGGGGCGGTAGGGAGGGTGCATGAAGCCCCTGGAGTCCCGGCAGGAGAACACACCAGGTGGAGAACACACCTGGAATCAGGAGGAAAACTTCCGCAGAAGAGGCAGGGGAGCAGCCTAGAATCAAGACACATGCCCTTTTGTGTTAACTTTGCCAGAGACTTCTCTGGGGAAATGCTTTCCCTGGAAATACAGTTAGGAGTCAGAGAACCAACAGGAATTTAAAACTGGAGTGCACCTTGAAGTCTGTCAGATAAAAGCTATTTAAACGAGCGTAGACTTGGCTAAGAATTCTAGTGAGAAAATTAGTACAAAAAGCTAGCAACTCAAGAATAGCCCCACTGGCTGAGCTCGTACTAGATGAAAGTTGCTTCGCTGTAGTTATAAATGATAATTACAGCATAGTAGTTCTTTAAGTAAATCTCTTTGGTTATTTTTATTGTGGAACAGATCACACATGATCAGTAAGGCAGTCATTACTGACATGAATAACTTTCTGTTCCATTTTAGATACCGGTATTTTCCAAAAATAGGAATCCACACCGTAGCATTGTCAAAAAGTAATCCTTGAAAACGTATAACCATCATTTGATTTTTGGACAGCTGTAGGGCTATAGATTCTTCTGTATACTGACCTTAATTATCTCTCTGTTGTAGTCATCCACTGTAGTTCAGTTCTTTGGAGTGAAACAGAATAAGCCTTATCCATTGTAGGTATTTGAAGACAGTTTAGCAACCCCAGTTCTCCTTCAGGTTTTCATCACATGATATAGCCCTTTTCCCCTCCCAACCCCGATTATCTTGCTAGATACAGAACCAATTGCCGAGGTCTATCTTGTGAATAGAGATAAAAAAGAAATATAAAATGTGCTTGCTACCACTAAAGTACTTATGAAATATTGATCCCCCCCCCCAATGCTTGTCATGTATCTTTATGCCCAACCGGTATGACAGGTTAACAGCTATGAAAGAGAAATTTTAACAAAATCAATTGAAGGGTCCTGGTGGGTTAGAAGTGACAGTGGGTTTGGTTGGAGCATCTGTTGTCCAGACATTCACATCGCATTAGAAAAGGAAGGATGCCGATTAACTAGTTTATTCAAAAATTATTTTATGCAGCTATTCAGTCTTGCAATGTTTCTCAAAATGTGTTCTGGGGACCAATTTGCTGAGAAAAGTTTTTTTGTGGTTACATAAACTCTGCATACTATGTTGCTTCTTTGAGATTTTGTGCGATACATTTCACATAAGGCATTCTGATCAGTCCTGTAGCAAAAGAAACTCCTTTAAAACAGTTTTGATCAGCTTTTCCAAACTTAATTTTGCTATGGGAAACTTTATATGTAACATTCATTGACTTCTTCTGGAACATATTTTGGAAAACACTCTCTTAAAGCATTGAACCACAGAATTCACTGGACTTTTTATTCCAAACATTTCAGTATAAGTAGAACCATATTCATGAAAAATGGTTCTCCTAGGTAGACTGAGTGGCATCTGAACTTGACTTGTTTCTCCTGAAGATTTATCACAAAACCCTGAGGGGAGCTGAGTGAGGCATAAGGAATAGACAAAGTATACTGGCATGTGATTTTGAGAGAAATTCACAAAAAAGCTAGAAGGTGGAAATATTATAAACTGGAAGGAAACGAGAAATTTTTGTCTCTGTTCCATGGCTTCTTAAACTAGGACACTATTCATTAAACCATCATCCATCATGAATGTATTCAGATTAAGTCAGAGTATTTACAGATCACTAACTACAAGGTGATATAAATAGAGACAAAACCATTGTGCCAAAGAGCTTATAATTTAACCACAGAGAAAAGCTATATATCCACAAAATAATCAGATAATGATACAAGGCAGTATGTAATTAGCTGTTGAGTTGAGTGGCTCAGATTATAAATACTCTGGAGTGGAGAGAAGGAAGTTATCCCTGTGAATGGAGTTCGAAAAGGTTTTCTATTTTTAAGGGCTCCTCAAAAGGAGAGTTTAAGTTTATCTTAGTAACCATTGTTGTAAGAGAATAACTCTCTCGATGTTCATTATGTTCAACAGAACTATTTACTGCTGTATTCATACAAATTTCTCTTGGGCAGCCTTCAGTAGGAATGGAGAAAGGATATTTCCTAATATATTAATAAGATTACTGCGAGGAGAATACTTTTATGAAAAGACCATTGCTATTCTTCTTTGTTAGTAGAGGGGTTTACAAAACGTTCAGATCAACAACACATAAGTGTGCAATTCAGGGATCGCTTTGGCGCGAGATGATTTCAGAGAACAGTTGGGAAAAAACCAGAAGAGTTATGATAAGAAATAAATAAAAGATAAGATAAAATCTGACAAGGGCAATGTGATGCAAGCATCAGAAGGAAAAGAGTTAATAGGGAATGGGTATTGAAATAATAGGAGATAGAAAAAAAGGCATACAGGAAGCAGGTCCATGGCACAAGTGGATGGCTGAGATTAACATGTGGAGACCAGATAGCAAGGATGGGTCCAAAGAGAGGAATAGCCACCTGGGGATAAATACAGCAGCAGATAAGAAGTGGAAATACTGGATGGGAGGGGTGGGGGGCAGTTTACTTCCTATTTTGGAAAGACAGTGGGGAAGGAGCACTAGCCACTTAAAGCAGTTTAAAAATTAGATACTTCCCTCTTTCTCAAAAGGATTATGTAATTTGTAAATGCTAAAGCAGACCTTTAAAAACACTGGCATCACTCTCCATGTTATTTTTAAGCACCTTTTTCTTTCATTAAGCACAATTAAGCTATCAAGTCCTCTGTTTTCCCGGTGCAGAACACAGTTCCCACAGCCAGGAGCACAGTGTATCAGAAACATCATGAACAATTCTGAACTTGCACAAAATATAATTGGCCAATTTGGAGACATTGTTTTGCACAGTATGACGTGTCTCATACATTTTTCATATAGAGGCAATGCATTTTATGAGACACACAATAAGCATATGGAAATACATGCATTTTCAGGAGGCTGAGAGGAACAGAATGGGGGATGGGAGAGCGAGAACTGAGCTGAGCTGTGTGATGAGATTGGTGGGCTCTGAAACTTGACAAGCTTGGAAAAAACTATTCTAGGCAGGCTTTCCAAGGCACTTACAATGCTAATTATATCTGGTGCCCTCCATTTTTTCCCTTGCTATAATTTCTTTACTAGTTTTAATTAAGTGCTTTTAATGTCTATTAGCAAGGTGGAGGAACAAGGAGGGTGAGAATTTGCTTACCAGACAAGTTTTGCATTGTCCTCGCTCATTTCATGCCCTACCCAACCTGTGTCTTTGCTAATTTTTCATGTGATTACCTACATTTCTACTAACTGATGGGTTTTTATTCTCTTCTTTCACTAATTTTACAAATTAAGGTTCTACTTAAATGTTGTCAAGTTCAATCAGTATCCTCTTTTTAGGAGTATTAGAGTAAATGGGTAATAATCTTCTGTTGATTGACATGTGGTAATATTAAAAATTACGGATGCAGCTTGAAAGTGTCTTTGTAGAGAATATTGAGGAACCACTGAAATGTGGTGGAAAAAGCCTCCAGTGGAGAGTGAGCTCATATTTGCACAGACAGACTTGGGTCTGGGATGGAGAAGGAGCACACGGCTCCATTCACTCCTGCTCCTGCTGAGTCAGCACGTACTGACCGCAGTGTTTGGTACAAGGCACATTTATAATAACTTGCTTGAAAATTTAAAGCTGAACATTCGCATTCTAGCATTTAATTTGCACAGGCCAGTTGTATTTCAAAACAAGAATAAGTCCTTTTTATTCATTCACCTAATCACTCCATATATATTGGATACCTTTCTAGTATGTAAGGCACATGAGTTGAATGTAGAAATAGATGGAATGAGACCACCTCAGGAATCTTACATTTTGATGGCAAGAGAGAGTAAGTTTAGAAATAAGACCCATCTATAGGCACCCATTTTTAATTTTTCCATTAAGCCTGTATTATTTGCCTACTTGGTCAGGATCTGTAATAGGAGATAAAAATATGAAGATGAAGAGAACACATATTTGTTCCCAAATGATTTGGTAACTGGGACAGTGGCACAGACTTGTAAATAAGCAATTATAGCAATGGAACAACTGTTATTATATAATTATGTACAAGTTGTTCTCAGCACCCTGAGAAAGAAGTATTGAATTCTGCAAGGAGTCAAGCGTAGTGTTCTGGAAGGAAATGGAAACCATCTTGGTGTGGTTTGAGTCTCTGGTCCAGTTACATCTCACTTTCTTGTTCTAGATTATGTGAACAAACCAATAATCCCCTTTCCTTTTATTGCTTAAGCAAGTTTGAGTTTGATTTCTGTCCCTTACAGTTTAAATAATTCTGTAAACCTCAAAGCCAAGTGGAGCCTCACACATATTGTTGCAAAAGTGTTAAGAGAGTTACTAAGGAGCTATCAGAGTTAGATACTTGTTTTGTCTTTTAACTAGTAAGGTTACTTCATGTACATTTAAATTATCTTCTTGCGCATTTTACAATTATCTTCCATATTTTTGTTTTGGAATTTATTACTACTATCTTATTTTGTGTTTTCTATTTACCATTTCTTTTTAAAAATTCTTTCTGCTTTTTCCTGGATTAATAACATTTCCATTATTTCTTGTCTTCTTTTACTTACTTGAAAGTTAAACAATTTATTTCTGTTCTCTTTGTAGTAACATCAAGGGCTAAATAAAAAATTAAACAGTGTATCTATCCTCCTTCTGCCCAATACAGGTTCTTTAATGCCATAATGTTAATCACCTTTCTCTTCTATATCCAAAATCTTTATTTGGCATTGTCCTCTCCTGCCATTGTTACTATTGTTGTATATACAACCTATACTTGTGTGGGTTTACTAAAAAATTATAACTTTATTGCTTGCTAATTTATCTTTAACCCATTATTTTCTTTTGGCTTTCTTTCTTCTTTTTGAAGTTACCAGCTATTTCAGCTGTCTGGAATAGTAAAATCTTTCAGTCTTTTGGAGAATCTTTATCAGGATCTCAGATTTGAAGGATAGTCTGGTTTATGCAGGATTTGATCAAGACAGTTTGCACCACCTGGACTCATTTTCCACTCCTGTATATCCTTCTCAATGACCAAGAGACTGAGCTATATGGACTGAATAGATGTCTCTTTGGCTTACAAATTAGAGAAAATCATGGGAGACTGGCAGGAGAAAGACTGTAAGGAGGTGAGGAAGATGGGGTAACTTATTTCCTCTGCTCCTCTCTGATGCGTCACTATAAGCTGACTGCTTCCCTTGACCAAAGGCCAAAGCTATCATTAAGTGGCCTTCCCCACCAACTTTCTGCTAGTTCCAGTCATTGCTTATTTCTTCAGGTTTAGGAGTTGTATCATTTCTAGAAGTTAGTAAGTCTGTTGTATTACAGCGTCCCTTGATGTTTTCTTCTAAACCCTACTCTTATTAATACTTTGTATCTCGTTTTTTCATTGAGTTCTCCTCAATTACTGAGTTGAGTGTAACATCTTTTTCCTCCCCGTTATAACAAGTTATTTTCCCTCTACATTAACAAAACCCTTTTTCCATTTTCTTCCAGCTTTTATTATGATTGGTGGGAGGTATGTTATCAGACTAACTCTTGTTCCTTTTTAAGTTATCTGTCTCTTTTCTGTGGTTGCTACTAAGATTTTTATTGCATCGTTGGTGTTTTGTAGTCTCATCATGAATGAAGGAGATAGTTTTTACTTAGCCCATTGGTATGCTTCTTAAATTTGAGAATTGATGTCTTTTGTCAGTTCTAAAAGTTTCTTAGTGATTATCTCTTCAAATATTCCCTCTCTTTCTGCTTATTCTCTCCTCTTGTAATTCCTATTAGATATATGCCGGACCTTCTATTCTGTTCTCCAGCTAGATAAGACTTCAGCCTTTCTTTTCCACTTGCCATCTCTTCATTTCTCTGTGCTCCTTTATGCATAATTTTCTCAGGGCCAAGTTCTAGTTCACTATTTCTTCAACTATGTTTAATATACTCTTCCCCAGTTCATTGAGTTCTTACTTTCAATTAATACTTTCATCTTATGAAGCTGTAATTGTTCTTTTTCAATTATTTTCAATTATTTTTGTATTGCCCTTACTTATTTTTTCCCTTTTTCTTTCTCTTTTAATAGTTTTAAGGAGGTAGTTATATCGTCACTTCCAGCTTACTTTATCCTATATTCTTGATAGTATCTATCTCTTTGTTAACATTTTCTGATTTGTTCAGCAAACCATCTCCTCTTGTTTTTGAACTCATTTTTATCATCTATTTATTTATGAGGGTATCATGTGCATGCTTTGAATGGTAGAAGGTTACTCTAGAGTCGTTTTGCCTTTGCTTCTCTGAGGTGCTCCAAGGGTTGTATTGATCCAGAAGCAATCTTCATATTAAAATATTGTCATTTTGCAGATTCTCTCAGGATTTTGGTAATACAAGACTATATTCACAGTGTGGGTTAAAGGCCTGAAACTTCAGTTTCCCATAGGAGACTTTATCTCCATAAAACCTTGAGCAGATAAAATCTTTCTTGACAATCTCCCAAAGCTGATGACAGTCTTTCTTTTCCTGAGTCCCAGTTAGAAGATTTCATTGCCAGATCCTCACCTCGCATGGCCTCAAGGCTATATTTCCTATCACTGCTTGGATATTTGCTGTATGGCCAAATAGAACCGATATCCCCCAGGGCGTACTATCGTTTTAGGACATGAGGTTAATGTGCTGGCTTTGGATCCTGATTTGTTTCTGGTAGATTCTCCTTTTTATCTTTTGAGTTCAGCTCTGTAATAACAAAATAAAATATTTTGTTGTATTTTATTTTTTATTTCTAAATGTTTGCAAAGCAAAGGATGTTCTCGCTTCTGTCCTCTGTTTGAAGTTCCTCCCATGAAAGAGTGGAAAGATGAAAATGCCAGAGAGGCAGACACAGGAATTTAAGAGAAAGGAAAATTAGTCAGCAACCATGTACCACAAATCACCACTGGAACAATGAAAACTCATGAGATCAGAAGGTTGTCTCAGACAAAAGTTGCTGCAAGGCCAAGGGTAGACCTTAGGGAACAAAAGGGAACTAGATCCTGTGTCTCCCTTCTCCCCAGTTCACAAGGCTGTTTTATCATAAATTCCTTGCTTATTGTAAGTAGGAAGGATGCTCAGCTTTCTTCATGCACCTTGAAACCAGTTGTGGTATAAGTGAGATGACTTAGTGCATCCAGTCCCTGTGGAGGTCCAGCCAAATTCAATGGGTGAAGATGCTTTGGGAGAGCATGCCAGCTCAGCTCCCATATAATAGCATTTTTCACTAGTTTTATCTCCTATCAGAGGCATGTGGGAGGTTATATTAGTGTTCCATCATGAAGCATGAAGAACTTAAACTGCCACAAAATAAGACTGCCTAACATTAGAAATGCTAATTTTGTAATTGGGTCATTTTAATCTTACTCACTGATGTTAGACTCCAGCTATTGGTGGAGAGGCTTCTGAGCACGTAGGTTAAAATACACACACACACACACACACACACACACACACACACAACTCTACTGAGGTCATCCCCCACCCCGATGCCTGCTATGCTGGAGAATCTGTGGAAACCTCCAATGCAACAGCGGTGCCCTTCCCGTTTCCATTTGGACCCCAGGCAACAGTAAGACCTAGTTAATCAACTATTCAATTGTGGGGACTTTGCCATTCCTCTACTCAGCAAAAGACAATTTCCTCTGTGTTGCAACTCTATATTTGGCGAGAGGATAGGAGGGTTGGCACGACCAGAGCTGGCTACTAAAAGCAGGCACAGTGAAACCCCACAATGGTTTGCCTCTTTTTCAGTTTGGCACAGCATGTTAGCGGCTGGAATAGAGAAACGTTTGTAATAAATTGCATTTGGGAGAAGGGTGATGGTGCTTCTGTAGAAGTCCTGTGTTTCTTTTCCCTCTTTTGGTGGAATAGTCATGAGCCTCACTTTTGTTTTTCATATTTTAAATTCAGCCTGTACTGAACTTGCCACAGAAATAGATCTGCACTGACACTCCCACACTCAAGCTGCTGGTGCTGCAGACACAGGTTTTGACATTGCTTGAGCCAACCCAGAAACTAGAAAGTTGAAGCAGAATTAAAGAGGTTCGCTTCATGAATAGACACAGTTCCTGGTTGGAAAACCTGGATCATATTTTATTTCTGTCTCTGACACTCTTATAAACCTTGAACATCAACACTATGCTTGTCACAGAACGATTGCCCACATTTACAAGGTCTTGCTAAAACAGGAATTGCTTTATGACACAGGCATACTTTTTTTTTTTTTTTTTTTCTCGAAGGCTACAGTGGGAATTGTCCTCACTTAGACAACCTCTGCTGTGGATGCCTGATCTCTGGAAGTCAGATTGATGGAACCATTGGGTTAGGGCCAGCCATCTGAGTGGGAGGTCAGTATCAGGGAGGCCTTGAGGGAGGCAACAGGAGTTGCTGGCAGGTGAGTAGGACCAAACATCAAAGGTGGATTTCTGAAAAGGCAGCCCAAGTTGTCAGGGAAACTTGTCAGGGGTGGGGTGAGGGGGTCTAATTGTAGGGCTGAAAACCGGAACAGCCCTTAAGCTCTTGGAAGAATGCTAGGTTGGAGTGGAAGGAACGAGAGACCCTGGAGACTAGTGATATCAGTTAGCATGTACTGAGCAAACAAGCCAGGCACTTGGCTAACGATGTTCTGTACACCAGTCACAGTCCATATCACAGTGCATTTCATCTGCTTATTCACTTCTGTATCTCACCCACTGGATTGTGAGTATCTTGAGCAAAGAACAAAGAGCCCATGACTTGATCACTTAACAGGGAGCCTGGCATCCAGAAAGCACTTGGTAAATACTTGTTAATTGATCAAGGGAGAGAACTTGATCTTTCAACAACCCTACAAGCTATTACTAACCCCATGTTTCAGTCGACAGAACCAAGTGTCAGAGATTAAGAGACTTGCCCAAGGTCACATACACAGGTAACTGCAAAGTCAAGTTTTGAATGTAACTTACATTCAATCATACTGTTCAGGGGACCAAATCAGAACTTAGGAATGAAGGGACAAGAGAGGTCCCAGATTCTGAAAATGGAATTTAGTGTGGGGAGTTTTTCATACTGGAATTCTATAGGTGATGAAAGCAGAACCAACATGAGGACTGATCTGCTATAAAATCCTTGAACTACTGGTATTAAGCGAACCATCCTCCCTATGCCCTATCCTCATGTCCTGCCCCTTCTTGCTCATGTGATAGGGATAAGGCCACCAGACAAAATTTAAGACACTTAGTTAAATTTGAATTTCAGATAAATATAAATTATTTTTTAGTATAAGTATACCACAGAGATTGCATGGGCATACATATATTTAAAAAAGTATTCATTATTTATCTAAAATTCAAATATAACTGGTATCCCATTATCTTTTTTTTTTTTTTTTTTTTTTTTCCTGAAAGAGACACTTGGGTTGCTTCCTTCGTAGGGATCTGTGGGTATAAACAGAACATTTTGTTCTGTCTGGTTCACCCAGCCTGTTCAGTATGCCAATACTGAACTAATAACAACCAACACACTCTACCTAATAACAACCAATACACTCTAGTCACAGTAATGATAGGGTGATTCTACAATTTGTTATCTAAACTGGGATTCTTGGATGCCTAAAAGGAGATGCTATTCATAATGCCACTAGGATAAATTATATAAACTTGAATGTATGAACAACATAATTTTTGTGAATAGTAAGTATCCTCTAGAATCTCCTGATAATCCCCAAATGCCACTTTTTGGTCACAGTGACTGTAGTACCCAATCAGTTGCAATGCGCCACTGTACTGCTTTCTCTTAAAGTGGTTTATCAGGACAGATTCTATGAGATTGTCTTCACACATCTGAGTCACATAATATTTTGCTGAGAATATTTCTGTCTTCATAACCTGATTGGGCTATCTTAGAAATGATGGCCCATGGGGCACCTGGGTGGCTCAGTCAGTTAGGCATCTAACTCTTGATTTCAGTTCAGGTTTTGACACTGAGCCCTGCCTTGGGCTCTGTGCTCAGCACGGAGTATACTTGTCTCCCTCCCCCTTAAGCCCTCCCCCCATGAGTGAAAGAAATGATGGTCCTTGCCATTTACCTAGCATCTGGTACATTTCCTGATGTTTAGAAAATGTACTTGTATCAACTGCAGTAGGCTGTTACATTGTAGTAATAGACTACCCTCAAACTTAGGTCGCTTGTAAGAGAAACAATTACTTTCTTGTTCACACCAGGCATGAACTGTTGGTCAGCTTGTGCTCAGTTGCACATTTTACTTAATCTGGAACCCAAACTGATGAGCAGTTTTTATCTGGGATGTTGCAGGTCTCATGGCAGAGGGAAGGGAGACAATATGGGGTCACAGACTTAACTCAGAGGAGAGTAACTTCCTCTTGTATTTCATTGCCAAAGCAAACCATACAGCCAAGTCTGCTCCAGTGGGGAAGGGAAGTATGATTCTCTCATAGGGAGAAATAGCATGTGTTTGGAACACTCGTACAAAATCTACCACAGTCCCTGGTAAATGTGAATGGAACTGAACTTAGCATTATTATTGAAGTCTATATAGCCTAGACTTTCTTGACACAAAGGTAGAGTGAAATGGGATGCGGTGGGCATGGGGAGGGGAAAGAGCGCATTCTTGTGTGTGATGCTGGGGGAGCCCAGGGTGTATGCTCGTCTTTCTGCCTTCCGATCAGGCACATTTGCACCTGGGACAGATGAGAGAAAGTTCTAGTCTTTCCCTCCCCGTCTATAAGGATTATCCTTCTCCTTCCACAGGTTCATGACTGGGAAGAGAATCTAGCTATCCTAGCAGGAATAATGAATAACAGCTCTCTGATTCCAAACCATTCTAGCTTTGGGGCTATAATAGGAATTGCTCTAATTAATGGACACCTACTGAGTACCAGGTGCCAGGCCCTCAATAATATAAAGGTTTTTGCCTTCAGGCAGCCGGCACTTTAGTGGAGGACTAAGATACAAGCAGCTAATTCTAGATGAGGTAGAATGTGTCAAGCCCATCCTGCTTGGAGTTCCTGTATTATAGCCCACTTGACTTTCTCTGATTTTCCATGTCCTGGCCAGATTCAGTTCAACCAGACGTGCCAGCTGTAGTTGGAGTCCCCTGGTTATTTTAGTAAATTCTGCTTCTCCTGGAAGCCTTTCTCAACTCGAGCAGGGAAGACTTAGTTCCAACAAGACTCAGTCTGACCTCATTGTTCCCTCTACTATGCTGTCTGCTCAGAATGAAATTATAAAGATAGCTGATTGAATTATATATCTGGTATTTGGGTGTCTCATAGCCCTGTGATCCAGGGCTTGTATTTCTCCTGAAATACAAGTATACAAATAACAATGATATTTTTCTTAGTGATCTTACTTGGGAATGGGGGAGGAAATCTGGTCTCAGTTTAGGGCAGACCATTTCTATCCAGAGGAGCCAAACAGACAGGAGAGGCATGAGCAGGGAGTCCTTAGAATCTGCTGGCAGACTACAGACATTATGAGCCATGGCAGTTCCTTTTCTAAGGCCATCCTGAAGACCATAGCACTATCACAGAAAGTCTCTTAGGTCCTAGGTGAGCCATTTTTTTGCCAGCCATGTTTCACTAAGTGGTTTTGGGAAATTTAAGAATTATCTAAGGTATTGAGACACATCTCTTAAAATGATTAAGGTTCAGCTCTCCTTCTAAGCACACTTCTCAGCAGATTCCAGAACTGTGATCTATTACTTTTCTGATTCCATGTTGACATCTCAGACTTCTGTTTTACATGAATAACTGAAGTTCAGGGAGATTCAAGAATCTGCCTAAAGTCACACACTAGATTGACTAAAACATTCTACAACCCTAAAAGGCTGACACTATGTAGCAACTGGAACCTGTTAGGATAGTTAGGACAGTTGATGGTGAGAAGGATGGCACAGGTTTTCCCGAGTTCTGTGAAGACGTCTCTTTTTAGATTTTTCAGTTTGTAAGTGTCATGTAAATAAGGTAACTCTGGGGAGCATGGACTGCTGGTTTCACAATAGTCCTGGTTCTTTAAAAGTCAGATTTCTGAATCACAGTGAATAACTCTTCACATAAACAAAACTTGAATCTGGAGGATGGAATAATAGGGGCAAACACAGTGACATCACAGGTCTCTTCTATAAAAAGTTGGAGAGGCCCAGAAGGGAAGTGTCTCCAGGAATTAAGGCAAAGTTGAATGTTGAGCATCACCCAGTTGTGACGATAGTGAAAGAACAATCAGATTTAGTGTACCTGACAAAATTAAAATATTGCCTTTAATAAGCAGCAAAGTGCTAATGATGTGAAATTGAACTACTTAACAGTTAAAACGAAACTTGATTATAAATTCCACTTTGCTGGCTCCATGGAGATCATTACTTACACTGCTTGGATTCTTTTTGGACCCTTTTACTCTTTCTTTAGGAATCAAAATACTGCACATTTTTCAGGACAGACTCTTAATCCTGAATTTTTTGATCCCTCTGGTTGTAAATAACTTTTCTGTCCTTGGCACTGTAACAGCAATTTGAATAAGTGTCCTTTAGAGCCCTCGTCATCCTCTAGCCACGCACATGTAATAATTACCTTCACATTTAATTTCCTCCGCTGTGTAATAAGCCACCTGAAGACAGGGATCATGTCTTTTCTCTTTTGTGTTCTCTCAAGGTCTAGCACTGTGCCAAATACATATTCTACATTCTCCAAATGTTTGTGCAATTAAATGAAACTGAATTACATTAGCATTGATAGAGCCATGGTTGAGACCAAGCCTGAAAAACACTGTCTATTGACATAAAAGAAACCAAAGAAATGTTGAGAATTTTAAACATCAGAGTTAAGATAGGGGAACATGTACTTTCTAAACTTGGAAATATTTTTCTTTTTTGTTCATTGTGTATCTTGTAGGACATCAAAAATGAGTTAAGTATATTATGTTTTGTGCTTTTAAGAAAATATATTTGCTTATAAAAATAGTAGAAAGGCAATAAAATATTATTTTCCCCCTTTTCTATGCTTATATAATCGTGGATAATACAAAGGGCACATTAATGACGTACATTAGAAAGTTGGCTTTTTAAAAGATCGATATAGGAATTTTTTAAAAATTCAAATTCCACTTGCAATCTTGATAACATTTATTCCTCATCCCTTTTTAACGCTCTTTCTTTAGTGGTGAAATAGGGGGCCAGACCGTGTAGAAACACTGGAATATTTTATGAGTGGACAAGCCTGGGGCCAGCTCATCCTGGGGTGAAGAAAAGAGAAAAGGGACAGAGACCAGCCTGTGACACACTATCAGCCTGTGGGTCTTGGGTCAATGCCTGGTGATGTAGTGCATAGTCTCCACAGCAGATTCCATGAGTAGATGCATTACTCTAAGTCTAGGGTGACATTTTGTTTAGATTGTGTACACTTCGCTTGTTTAAATAAAGAAAGATTTTATAGAATTTGCAATTTACTGATACTCCAGGTAGTACATATATGTGTTATAAAGGACCAATAAACAAGGGGGAGTGGATAAAGAAAATAATATTTGCTGAGTATCTCCCATGTAGTAGGTAATGTGCCTTTAAATAATAATATAATATTAATATATTATATATTATATATAATTAATATATAATATAATATTATTATATATAAAATATACAAAGTTAATAATAAATAAATATAAAATAATATAAAATATATAATATAAAGATATTTTATACAAATATAAAATATATAATATAAAATATTTTATATAAAAATCTAAAATAAAATATAAAATAAATATAAATATAAAATAAAATAAATATATATAATTATGTTTATATATATAAATATAAATAAATATAAATATAAATATAAATATAAAATAATAAAAATGAGAGTAAAAATGCTAAGTTATTTTTTAATAAATGCTTACTCTGTCTACATACTGGACCACTTAATCCTTTCATCAGATCTTACAATGCATTCTGTCCATTTTATAGATGAGTAAAGCCGCTCAGTGATTTTAAGTAACCTGTTTAAGGTCACTGAGCCATGTGCCGATCATGCCAGTGCCAGAATTTGATCTGATTTAGCTAGGGATGGTTTGATTGCAAGATTAGACTTCATCTCAGTGTAGTTGAAGGAGAAAAATAGGGTGCTTTTTTTTAAAATAAAATTTTTATTTTAGGTTATTGCTAATGTACTAAGTGTAGTTTGTTTGTTACAATTAACAAATCAATGTTGACATATTGTTATTAACGGAACTCCATGGTTTATTCAGACTTCCTTAGTTTTTACTTAATATCCTTTTTCTGTTTGAGGATTCCACCCAGGATACCACATTACATTTACTCATCATGTCTGTTTGGATGCATCTGAGTTGTGATAGTTCTATAAACTCCTTGTTTTTCATGACCATGGCAGGTTTGAGGAGTTCTGGTCAGGTATTTTGCAGACTGTCCCTCAGCTGAGGTTTGTCGTGTTTTCCTCATACTCTGGGGTTATACGTTTTGGGAGAAAGACCACAAACATAAAGTACCACTGTCATCACATCATAGTGAAGTTATATGCTGTCAGTATGACTTATTGTTGACAGTGACCTTGATCGCCTGGCAGAGGTAATTTTGTCAGGTTTCTCCACTTTAAAGATACTCAAAAAAAGTTTTTTGTTGC
The DNA here is from genome assembly GCF_030435805.1 of Mustela lutreola. Lineage (NCBI taxonomy): Eukaryota > Metazoa > Chordata > Mammalia > Carnivora > Mustelidae > Mustela > Mustela lutreola. The sequence goes on along the minus strand of NC_081297.1, from coordinate 71,405,244 downwards.
TGAAATAATACTGAGATATCTCACAGAAATGAGTTATAGGTTGTTACAAACAAATTGAAGCTTACCAGGAAGCAGCTATCTCTAATTTTCTCTCTTTGGGTCTGTAGGGTCTCTCATTTCCTTCACTTTGGGTGTTTTCTCCATTATCTCTCCTTACTTTTTTACTAACTGATGATAGATTCCTGGCTCTCGGTAACTCTGTTTCCTGATATTTCTATTCTCTTCTCTCTCTGCTTTTTGACTTGGCTCCCAGCAACCTGCTCCACATCCCTCTCACCTTTTCCTAGTCTTGGACCTGCTTTGCACGGGTCTCACTTTCTTCTGGTTTCTTTTCCCCATTGCAGGTGCCTCTTGATCCCAACTAGTGCTGGTCACTGCCCCCAGGCACTTGTCTGTGAACTATTTTGGGCATTAAAACAACCCTATGAAGTAGGTAATATATCTCCATTTTTTAGATGATGAAATTGGGGTCCAGAGAAGGTTAAGAAACTTCCCTGAGTTTCCATAAGTGTTAGATTTGTCCTTGATGTCTAAGTCAAAAGTCTAAAGGCAGACCATCACGGTTGTCACCATTCTGTATTGTCACAAAAACTCCCAACCATCCTCCAAGGTTAAGTGGCTTGCCCGAGATTAGCCAGTTAGTAAGTGGTAGAGCTGGGCCCAGACCCTGGTTTTTTATAGCCTGAAGTCCACCACACTGCCTTGCCTTCCAAAATATTGCAATATATAAATTAAGCTGATGGATGTCATTGTTCTAGGCTTTTTCTGGGGGGGAGGTGATAATAAAAATGTGAAAGCTTTTATTGTCATCATGTTGCCTGTGAAGTCCTTGTTTCTATAGATTGTTTCTGTATATCTCTGTTCTTTATCACTCTTGGGGTGTTTCTCCTTTTATAGAACCCCCCCTTAATATTTCTTGCAGGCTGCCTTAGTGGTCACACATTCTTTCAGACTCTGCAGGTTTTAGAAGCTCCTTATCTCTCCATCCATTATGAATAAGAGCCTTGCCAGGTAAAGAATTCTTGGCTGCATGTTCTCATTTAGTACCCTGAAAATATTCTTCTCATGTAGTACCCTGAATATGTCTTGCCTGCCCTTTCTGGCTTGCCAGGTCTCTGTGGACAGGTCTGACATTATTCTGATGTTCCTCTGTCTGCATGTAAGGAATCTCTTCCCCCTAATTGCCCTTGAAATGGGTTTTTTGGTTCTAAGATTTGCAAGTTTTACTATTACATGCTGGGAAGATGGTCTATTCTCCTTGTTCTTGGGAGGGGTCCTCTCTGCCTCTAGGACACAAATGCTTGTTTCATTCCCCAGATTAAGGAAGTTCTTGGCTACAATTTGTTCAAATATGTCTTATAGTCCCCTCTCTCTCCACCCCCTCAGGGATCACAATAATTCTGACACTGGGATATTTCATGGCATCATTTATTTCTCTAATTCTGTTTTCATAGATTTTAAGCTGTTAGTTCCAGGCCTCCTCCTGGTCCTTCTTTTCTACCAGTTTGTCTTCAAGATCACTAATTCATTCTTCTGCCTCATTTACCCTGTTAGAGTAGCTAGATTGGAGAATCAATTCCATTTATAATAGCACAAAAACCCATAAGATTAGAATAAACCTGATCAAAGAGGCAAAGGATCTATACCATAGAAACTATAAAACACTCATGAAAGAAGTTGAAGAAGACACAAAAAGATGGAAAGGCATTCCATGCTCATGGATTGGAAGAATAAGTATTGTTAAAATGTCTCTGCTGTCCAGAGCAATCTATACTTTCAGTGCCATCCTGATCAAAATACCAACAACATTTTTCAAAGTGCTGGAACAAACTATCCTAAAATTTGTATGGAACCAAAAAAGACCCCGAATCACCAAGGCAATGTTGAAAAAGAAAAACAAAGCTGGGAGCATCACATTGCCTGATTTCAAGCTATATTACAAAGCTGTGATCACCAAGACAGCATGGTACTGGCATAAAAACAAACACATAGATCAGTGGAACAGAATAGAGATCCCAGATATGGACTCTCAACTCTATGGTCAATTAATCTTCAACAAAGCAGGAGAAAATACACAGTGGAAAAAAAGTCTCTTCTATAAATGTTGCTAGAAAAATTGGAAAGATATATATAGAAGAATGAAACTTGACAATTCTCTTACACCATACACAAAGATAAACTGAAGTGGATGAAAGACCTCAGTGTGAGGCAGGAATCTATCAAAATCCTAGAGGAGAACATTGGCAGTAACATTTTTGACATTGGCCACAGCAACTTATTTCAAGACACGTTTCTGAAGGCAAGGGAAAAGTGAAATGAACTTTTGGAATTTCAACAAGATAAAAAGCTTCTGCACAACAAAGGAAACAGTCAACAAAACAAAAAGACAACCCACAGAATGGGAGAAGATACTGGCAAATGACACTACAGACAAAGGGCTGATACCCAAAACCTATAAAGAACTTCTCAAACTCAACACCCAGAAAACAAATAAGTCAAAAAATGAGCAGAAGACATGAACACACACTTCTCCAAAGAGGAAAAACAAATGGCTAACAGACACATGAAAAATGTGCATCATTAGTCATCAGGGAAATTCAAATCAAAACCACATTGAGGTACAGCCTTACACCAGTTAGAATAGCAAAAATTGACAAGGCAAGAAACAACAAATGTTGGAGAAGTTGGGGAGAAAGGGGAACCCTTTTACAGTGTTAGTGGGAACGCAAGTTGGTGCAGCAACTTTGGAAAACAATGTGGATATTCCTCAAAAAGTTAAAAATAGAGCTACCCTATGTCCCAGCAATTACATTACTGGGTATTTACCCCAAAGATACAGATGTAGTGAAAAGAAGGGCTATATGCTTCTCAATGTTCATAGCAGCAATGTCTACAATAGCCAAACTGTGGAAGGGGTTGAGATGCCCTTCGACAGACAAATGGATAAAGAAGTTGTGGTCCATATAACAAAATGGAATATTACTCAGCCATCAGAAAGAATGCTACTCAACTTTTGCATCAACATGGATGGGACTCGAGGAGATTAGGCTAAGTGAAATGAGTCAAGCAGAGAAAGTCAACTATCATATGGGTTCACTTATTTGTGGAACATAAGAAATAGCATGGAGGACATTAGGAAAAGGAAGGGAAGAATAAAGGGGAGGGAAGTTGGAGTGGAAGATGAACCAACAGAGATTATGGACTCTGGAAAACAAACTGAGGAAAGGGGGTGATAGAATTGGTGAGGCTGGTGATAGGTATTAAGGAGGGCACAAACTGCATATGGAGAACTGGGTGTTATACGCAAACAATGAATCATGGAACGCTACATCAAAAACTAATGATGTACTGAATGGTGACTACATAACACAATGAAAAGAATAAATAAATAAATAAATAAATAAATAAATAAATAAATGTGAAACCTGTAATACCGATATCTCTGAATAAATCAGTTCAGATCATGGCTTTGGCACTCCTTGGTGTTAACCTTGAGTAAATACTCAGTATAGATAAGGGAACTGTGGATCTGGACCTTGCAATTCAAGTTTGTACTAGGAATTTTGCAAGGCTAGTGTTTGGGAAGATCAGACAGATCAATACACAGAAAAGAACACTGAACCTTCTGTAGGTGACAGATGTGTTGTTTTGTGAATCTTAATGTGCATGTATAGGACACCTGGGTGGCTGAGTGGGTTAAGCCTCTGCCTTCGGCTCAGGTCATGATCTCAGCGTACTAGGATCGAGTCCCACATCAGGCTCTCTGCTCAGCAGGGAGCCTGCTTCCTCCTCTCTCTTTCTCTCTGCCTGCCTCTCTGCCTACTTGTGATCTCTCTCTTTCAAATAAATAAATAAAATCTTTTAAAAAAATGTGCATGTATAGTTTGGCCTAAGGGATCAGTGTAAATGGCAGGGAGCCATGCACATTGAGGGTGTTTCCCCTTACACCTGATATTCTGGAATACTGAATGATTGCCATGGCCTTGAACTTATAGGAACAGCTCCACTTTGTCTTGATTTCTCCTAGTATGGCAGCGGATATAGTAAAGACAAAGTAGTAATGAAGGTGAAAGATAATGGCAGCTTAGGTACCAAAGTAAATAGTTAATGGTTTCAATATACCAAATGGTATATTGACTATACCCCCTAGAATGAATGGTTTCAATACACCGACTGTGAATGTAAAGAAGTGGAAGTTGTTAGGGATGATGGATGGGGGTCATGTCATTTATGGAGATAGAGACACTGGCAGAAGACCATATTTGGTTGAGGTGGGGTAGGGCAGTTATGGCTATGGATTCTTCAGATGACCAAATGGAGACATCAAAGGTAAACTATTAGATATATGGTTTCAACTTGGGAAGAGGTCTGAGCTAGAGATATGCGTTTGTGAGTCATTTGTGTATAGGTAAGAAACACTATAGGTATTGTCCAAAGCTCCTGGAGAGATCAAAGAGTGATAAGAGGGTCTAGTGGTTAAATAATGATTAATTTGTAAAGGAGAAAAATAAGTGGTAGACTAATAAATTGGAGACAAGCTGGAAATAAAATCTAGGCAAGTATGAGAACTGGAAATAACCCAGGGTTAGGAAAGAGACTATTTCAATAAGAGATAGATTATAGATTAACAGACCATGAAGTCATTAGCTAATTCATCAGTTAATCAAACAATTACTGAGAAATTCTTCTCTGTTAAACAATAGTTGAAAACAGGTACTAGAAAGACCATTAGGATCCCAATAAGCTCAGCTTTTTGATATAGGTCATAGACCTAGATCTTGAGCTGAGTCAGGGGCTGGTTATAGTTATCTATGTTAGCCATTCTCCTCTTGATTTCTTCTACTGTTTTATTTTTCTCATTTCTTTGCTTCTCAGCACTTCCATCAAACACTGGGCAGCAATAGGGAATGGAAGCTATAACAAAAGTAGTCATTTTTCTGGATGCTTCATAGCGCTGTTATATACTTGATGGTATAGGAATAAAATCTTGGGAACCTCAGGGGTTTTAAAAATTCCCTGTTTTTTATTTTTGTCACTGAATGTCAGAAGGTTGATGTTACTTAAACACGACTGCAGTGTCTCTAGCTCCATATATTTTTCTGATCAGAGTCATGTAGCATTTCAAAGTAATTTAAGCAAATATAATGCATCAAGAAAAAGTAAAGAAGCTAATATTAATGAGGCTATATACACTTGGCAACTATTTAACATTTCAATATCTTTTTATGTCCAAAACCACCTAAATATTTAGAAGACAATAATAATGTAAACTTAAATAGAGGGTAGTATAAAACAGTATCCTATTAACAAAAGTAGTTATTTTCCCTCCTTAAATGATTGTTACCGCAGAGGAGGAAAAATCTTGATATCTCATAAGCCCAATGTTGTTGCATTGGGATGAGATAATATAAAAACTCAGATTAACTTGAAAATGCTTTTAATTAGAGAGAAAACAGAATTCATTTTGTGAGAGCTCTTTATCATTGAGAAGCTGCTTATATTCTTAATGTATCCTGACTATCACTAACTAGACATTGGCATAAACTGATGCCATTCAGACTTCTGTATCTTTTGGGATGAAATGACACTATGTGATACAGAGGCATCTGTCTGCTGCAACCACATCATTTAAATCAAGTACGTGGTCTGTCTTACACACGAAACAGGCATTAGGTGCCATGGGGGGAGCAAAAGCTTAGTCTAGGATTCAAGATTTATTCAAATGCTGTGTGCCCCCCAAATATCACCCTTCACCAGCTGTAGTACTAAGCATTTTCCATGACTCACTCCTTCAAATAAGAGTGCTAGTGTGCAAATGCTCTCCTGGAGTGACTATATATATATATATATATATATATATATATATATATATATAACATATATATATATTTTAAGATAAGACACCTGGTTACCTCTTGGAAATAAGACATTTGGACCAAGTAAACACTCAGCGCCCTGTTAGGCATCCTGGACAATACAAATGTAGTGTATCTGTTCCACATTCTCAGGCACCGTGTATTCCTATTTTAAGCTATACCAAATAGAAAAAGTGCTAGGTGTTCATCTTCACATCGTGAAGACAAAAGGAGAAAGGAGAACCAGGTAACATGTGTTCTCAACACAAGGAAAAATGACCCCAAAATACTCTAAATTTGAGCTAGATATTTTAGTGGTCTTTTAAGGAGAAAAAAAAAAAAAAGTAGCCAGGAACAGGAACTTTAAAGTTCCATTCTAATGGCCCCACAAATTTGTATTTGGCAATATATTATTACTCTTTGTTTCCTGGAGCACTCATTAATTTTTCATATTTTACTTATTTACATCTGTGGCTTGTCTATCTCAAAAATTGATTCCCAGGTGGGATATACTGTGGAATTTTGCTTTTCTTGCTGCTTGTGATCCCTCAGCAACCTGTCCCATCAACAGTCTCATTCAACCTGGACCATAACTGAGGTGCTAGAACTCTAGATGTAAAGTGACACTCACACATGGGCCTGCCTGTGCATGAACAGAAGGGGCCTGCTTGACAAAGAATACTGTCGCTACGTTCTCAGGACCCGGGGCTTTACTTTTGCCAGCCTCACCCAGCTACGGACCTGGTAAATAAGAAACTTAAATTTTTTTTTTTCTTTCTTACTTTCGACCCTCCTGCCCCTAGCCCTGAGGTTTGTCATCGGATGCCCCTAGCCAGCTGCTCATTATTCTTGGGTCCTACTTCCCTCTCGTGGGACTTAAGACATTCATCTGCTGGACTGGCTCCTACATGTTCTGCAGTGTCATTCTGGATGGTTCTGGTCACTAACCAAAAGTTAGACAGCCGGTGAGTCAGAGCATATCAGGAATGCTTGGAGAAAAACAGTTAAAGAAAAATTACTTTGTGGGAGATTGAAGTCCAATATGTTTTGATTTGATTTGGCGAAGATAGTATAGTATTAAATTATCCAGTCATCCATATTTATAGCCAAAAAGTCATTTTTGTGGTAGCTAAATCTAAAAGAAATCTGTAATAAATAGACATCCATAAATAAAATCAGCTGCCTTATAATTTTTATTGGCTACAATGAGAGGATAACATAAATAGTGTTTTGTTTCTATCATAACACAGTTATTAAGGCAGAATAGTCAAACATTATTGTAGTTCCTCCTAATTATATAATCGCTATTATATAAACCAATTTCCTTTTTGCTGGTTAAAGAAAAGACTGTCTTTTCTTATAGAGGTTCAACAATGTCACTTGTGTCTTAAAACACTATTTCTATCATTCAGGATTCCTCTATCATTTTATACTGACAAAATTTTAATCAACATCATCATTACCTCTCTAAGGAAGATAAGAATTCCTCCCTCTCCCCCCAAAAAACCCAGGCTTGCCTCTTCTTTGGGTGAGTTTTTATTAAGAATTTTTTTTCGTGCAAAATAATTGAAGAACAAATGTACATCGGCATATCTAGTGTGTTCTTTACGGATTATGCATTTCTAGCTTCATTCCTTGACTTGCATTAGAAAATTTATCCTGCTTTAGAAAGTCTATTGCCTTGAATTTGGGTATATTTAAGATGTTCTTAGGCCATCTATAATCAGATAAGCAGAACAGGTAATATTTTAAAAATAATAACATTCTTATAGTATTTGTTTATAATTCACTGTAATAAAGACTGCAGATTTCCTTCCCTTTACTTCTTGGACATGGCTGGAAAGGCCACTTGCTTTTGTGGAGTCAGGAACTCTGGCTCTGTGATGTCAGGAAAGACATTCAATATATTTGGGTCTCCCTTCCTCCTCTGCAACGTGAGAAGCTGAATGGGATGGTCTTTGAGTTCCCCTTCAATTGTATGGGAATTGTAAAAAGCGGAGGAAGCTGATTTTTAATGCGTTTTTATGACGGTTCTTTGAAACAGATGATGGAGGGAAAAGTAACAGAACAGTGGAGGAAGAAAAACTAGAGTGGAGAATGTGTAGGAAGATGGGAGGGTGGCTCCTCATGGCGAGCAGCCTGGCTCCCCTTCCTCCCTCTGTTTCTGAGAACTTTCTCCATGTACACTCGGCATGATCTCACACCAAGAAGAAAGTCTGGGTGTGGGCTGAAAAAAAGGGGGTGAATTTTATTGGTTGAGAATGCCAAGCTTGATCTGAATTGCACTAGTTGATTAAGTGATAGTTAAGATGGAGGCACATTAGGTCAGAGGGGCAATGGATGAGACAGGCAAACATGTCAGCTCATCCAGAGTTCCCCTGTAAGGTCATTTGAGGCAGTAGTTTACCAGAATAAAAAGAAAGGGTTTAGTTATATCATTTCTATGGTAAACATATGTCACACCCCTAAAACATATGCTTCTCCTGAAAATGCTGCTCAGAGAATGTTTTTCTCTCCTAAATTTATATCTTTGCCATTCTTTCATTGTGTGTATGTTTCTTTTCATAAAGTCACCTGGGAATCTTTGATGGTCCCAAATTGGTCTACCTGCTGACGTACACACATCTCCTCCTTGGCCCTGTGTTTCCTCCAGCTCTGTGTTTGCCACAGTGTGTTGTGGTGGTTTGTCTTCATTTCACTGTCCCTCAACAAGAAAAGTCCCCTGAGGACACAAATTATATCTTACTATGTTTTCCTCAAACCGAAACTGTCTTTGACTCAGAGCGGATCAGGTATAGTGCTAGGGTAAGTGATGGGAAGATGCAGGTCCAAATTTATGCTTATAGTTCAGTGAGGAATCATGAGTGAAAAGTGTCTATGCTATCATCCTACTGCCATAAATACTCTGACTGATATATGGCTCAGGAGACATAAAATATTTGGTTGCAAAGCCAGAAGATTGAGAGAGAATGGTTGCAGAGCAGTTCACCTGATACTCACTGAACAGTGGACTTTCCTCTCACCCCTAGACACAGAATCACCAGGAGGAGAAATGCAGAATTAGAGGATCAATTTCCTACTTCCAATAAGATGATGATGTCCCGGAGCTCTACACAAGTGCCACAGGAAGTGAGGATTTAAAAAATAGAACAACAGGCAATTACCCCCATCTTGCCCCTGACTCCAGTTATCTGCCTGACATTGCATACTTGGAGAAGCTGGATCCACCTCTAGCCTCTGTCCACACAGTTTATTCTCGAGATCTGGACATGCTTCCCTCCGCTTCCCTGCCTGATAATTTCCCACACATCTGTGAGAGATTAAAGATGGCTGCTAATCTCTGCGAGAGATTAAAGGTGGCTAAAGATGGCTGCTCTCTCTCATTGAGAGATGGGTCTGTATCCCTTCACTCTGAATCTGCTTAGGCTCTTCAACTGCTTCAACAATAGACTATGATGAGTCCAGACCTTGGAGACCAGCAACTTCTACTTCTTGACTCTTGGAATGGAGACCAGCAATGTCTACTTCCTGTCTCTTGGAATGCTAGTTCTGGAGGAAGCTAGCTGTCATGTAACGGGTCTGGCTGTGCTGAGAGTGCCATGCTTATGAGAATTCCAAGCCCCATGGAGAGGTCCTACAGGATGAGATGTCATGTGAAGAAAGAGCCAGGCCAAGGGTCACTGAGGGACAGACAAGGGAAAGAGCTTCTTGGGAGTGGATGCTTTTGCCCCAGCTGCCTCAAGGACACCACTTGGGTCAGAGGTGAACCATCCACCTGTGTCCTTCCTGAGTTCCTGACCAACAAAATCATGAGCAATAGAAGACTGATATTTTAAGGCAGCAAGTTTTAGTTTAGTTTGTTACACAGAAATAAATACCTGAAACAATATCCTTCAAGAGGTGGTTCACATATTATTCCCCTGGACAGTAATTGTCCTGTTTTGGGGGCAGGATTCGGATTAGTCTTTCTCTCCTCTTCTATGCTCCTATGTCTAAAGTGGCAGCAGGGGTCACTTCTTGTTGAGTATCACCTATGTGTTAGGGCACGTGGTGGTCTACATACATTTTCTCACTACTTCCTCAAGTCTGTGAAGAAGATATTCTCATTATATTGATGAGGAAGTTGGTACTTATAATTATCAAAGGTTATTGAAGATCACACAGTGGTCCATTGTAGAGCCAGAATCTGACCCTAGTTCTGCCTGACTCTCGTCACTCATTTATTGTTTTCTAGATTTTGGTTATCTTCTTATGTGCCTTTCTCCCTATAGCACCCATGCAAGGGAAAGTTGCCGTTCATCAGGACGCTTCCCAGCATGGAATGCTGCCTCTCATGCTCAGTCAACATTCTTTGAATGAGTGAATGGGCTGCAGAACAATTTCTAGAAATCAAATACAAGGCTCTATTCATGTAAAAACAGAGTTGCTTTCCAGTGAAAAGGTAACAAGTCTTAGCAGCCCTTTGAAATCGGGATTCTGTGATGCCCACCTACTCCATCAGAGAATGTCACCCATGATAACAGTCTCACTTTTAGCCACAGGCCCACCCTGTCTTTACCTGAATCTTGGAGAGACAATACCTCATTGGGTTCCCAGGGAGCTAATATTGTTATCTTCAGTTGCTGTGAGAAACCCCTCTCTGAGAAAGAAGCTTGCTTTGCACAATAGTGAGCTCAGTCCCCTCAGCAGCAAGGATGTCCTTCTATCTTTTGCTGCTAAAGCTCTGGGAATTGAGAATGCAAGGCTGGTGCTTACTTAAAAAGAGGGAGGCAGATAAGTAGTGTGAGATAAGGCAGCTCAGGCTCGATAGAGATAAGATGTTCCAGAGTTTAGATGTTCCAATTTGCCGGTGGTGCTCCCACTCCTATTTATTAGAGACAAGAATTTTCCCTGGGTCCCCTCAGTCTTGCTGCCGCTGACTTTGTACTCCCTTTGACACTTTATTGGGTGGGCTCCATAAGCATTTTCCTAGCAGGGTTCATCAAAGAAGAAGAGAAAGCAGTACAGCCTGACTCCTTTTGTGAAAGCAGGGCTGATATAAGAGATTTCCAAGCAGAGCAAGGCAAATAAAATGCCGGTTTAGAGCTTAAATCCTGCCAGATGATCTGAGATAACTTACAAAATGTGCCCTTTTCACAAGCATGTTTGCATGCAGGAATGGCTACAATGAGGAGTGAGAAAGTGTCTGCAAAAGAGATTACTCTTGAGATGTCACTTGCTGTGTGGTGTGGATCCCCCTCAGTGTGCAGTGGAAGACACGTGAATCATTTAAGCGAAGACAGAGATTTTGTTTAATTTTGTCGGATGCTGGAAGAGAGAAATGACTTCCCATTATCGTACCTTTACGTTTTGTTAATGGATTTGATCAAAGGGAAAGATTTTCTGATGGATCGATTTTTCATTTGCTTTCTGTCCCATTCTCTGGGGAAAATGAGGTTTAATAAAAAACCCAACCCAACCCAACCCTGCGTCTTCCTGGGGTCAAGCAGCTCTCATCTTGTGGGTTTTCTGATGGGCAGGCACCCTTTGGCTGGCCATGTGTGGGTCTGTACTGTCTGTCATTCACATGTCGCTGTTGTCTCCTGTCTGAGGAATGTGTTTGAAACCCAAGGGGAAAATAGGGATCATCCACTGCTTGTATTATATTTCTTTCTTTGCATGTCTGTCATTTTCATTGGAACATTCAGTGAAATTAGGTCAGTTATGGTTTCAGTTAGCAAAGCAGCTCTTGTGTTGTACACAAATCAGATGATGTTTCTAATTATCTCTGCTTTTTAACATTGATCTGAAACCAAATCCTGAACTATGCATGGCTTAGAGGTGTTTCCCTCTTCTTCTCCTCTCCTTTTTTGCTTTGGCTTCTTTCTGGGGGCAAATATGAAACCTAATCTTGCAAAAGCAAGATATAATATATTTTGGCTTTAAAGGCAACTTGAATGCCTAGGGTTAAGAGGAAAAGAAATGGATGAGTCCTGGATGTACGATTGTATATGGAAATTTTTGTCATAATTAATTGGGTGATTCACTACTCTATTCCTAAAGAGTGCTATGATGCTTATCTCCGTACTTTATAGCTACACAGATGAGCCTTTGGAAGTCTCAGTGGTCTGCCTTAGGCCAACAGCTCTAGATTTTCTGATTCTTGAGCTGTGTTCTGTTTCCAAAGGTAGAGAAGCAACTGGAAAGGATTTCTGAGGGTCTTAGCATATGGGGCTCTATACAGTTGGCAGAAGGAGGAAAACCTGGGAAATGCAGCATATTGTATAGGAGGACGCTAGCTGTTTTTGTTTGTTTTGTTTTTTGTTTTCCTAAACTGAGTACTAATGGGAATGGCCTCATGAAGGGAGGTTTCAAAAGTATGTCTCTGTTGGGTTTTAAAAGCAGGACTGATTCTCCTCAGTCTGGTTTATCAGATGGCAGGACAATCTAACTGTGCAGATGTGCCTCAAGGCAGAGACTAAACTACTTCTGAATACTTTCAGATCTACAGCCTGTAAACAGACAGGAAAACCTTCAGTATCACCCTGCCATTTTGGGTTGGTCCTTTGTAGTTAAGAGTCTTAGGTGTGGAGAATTCTTGCAAGCCTAAGGGCTGAGAGAAGCTGCATGTGAGGAAAATCGAGACAGCGTCGCTCATAAACCATTTGCTTTTCCCTTCCTTCTTCACACATGTACCCTACTAAGTACTTATTAAGTACTAAGTAAGTCCCAGCACCTACTGTGGGGATTGTTTAAGAAAAAATTATAGGAAATGGTTCTTGCCCTCAGGAAGCCCACAGGCTGATGAAGGAGACATACATGAGAACAAATTTTTAGGAAACAGTTCTGACAGAATTACTGTAGTGGGTTGGATTTTGTCCCACAAAAAGATACGCCCAAGCCCCGACCCCTAGTACCTGGGATTGTAAGCTTATTTGGAAATAGCGTCTTTGCAGATATAGTTAAGTTAAAGGTCTTGAGGCAAAATCATCCTGGATTTAGGATAGGCCCTAAATCCTTTACTGATGTACTTATAAAAGAAAGGAGAGGGAACTTTGAGACACAGAGACATACAGTGAGAAGGCCATGTGATGGCAGAGGCAGAGATGGGATATATGCAGCCCCAAGCCAAGAAATGCTTGGGTTTCCAGCAGCCATGACAAACCAGAAAAAGGCAGAGGGGATTTTTCCTTAGAGCCTCCAGAGTGAACAACTCTGCTGAAACCTTGATTTTGGACTTTGAGCCTCCAAAACGTGAGAGCCTAAGTTTCTGTTATTTTAAGCCACCTGTGGTAATTTGTTATGACAGCCACAGAAAACTATTCCAGGTATATATAAAATGCTGTACAGGAAGCAGAATTGGTAGCTGTGTCTAGATCAGAGAGGGTGTCTCAGAGAAGGTGCTGTTTAAGCAGAGTGTTGAAAAGAGAGTAGTGCGCCATGTGCACAAGGGGGTGAAAGATATTTCAGGCAGAGGACATGATAACAAATTCAGTGTTAATAAACATGGTATCTTCAAGAAATGCTGTGTAATTCAGTATTACTGGAGTATATGGTGGGATGTGGGAAATGAGCGACAATAAGAAAAAGTGCAGCAAGATTATGAAGGCCTTGCATGACATGCTAAGGAGAATTAGATTTTTCCACAGGCTCTCTGTCCTTAATTTCTATGCTATGATGCAGATTGCCTGTTAGATACAAGTTATTTATTATGAATAACAAAATGCTGAAGTTTTCTAAAATAATTGGTTTTACTCTCAACTAGAGAAAATTTTGAAGTTGCTCAGGTAAATAAATATCTCATCTCTACCTGTCTTTCGATGTGTTTCTTCATTGGGAGAGAGAAAGGTGGGGCTGTGACAAACATCCAGAGAATTGTATAGGACTGTGATCCACTGGCACACGTGAACATCTGCTTCATGTGTGGCAGGAAAGAGGTTGACAAAACCTGCTTTAGGCAATAGGGATCCAATGGAGATTTGGAAGTTGAACAGTGAGAAGATGATTTTGACTATTGAGATGACTCTGATGGTGACAGTGAAAATGCACAGAAAGAGGAACATGTTTATCCCAGGGAACTGGTGTTAGCAGTTGTAAACAGAATCAGTGGAAGCAGTGGTTTTTAACAGTGGCTTGGGGATAGAAAAGTAGAGGGTTTGAAGAAATCTGTCTGAGGTAGAAGTGACTACTTTATGTGATAAGGATGATTTCTTTGAAGCTTTGGAAGAATGATTAGATGGTGATGATGCCATTGATTGAGGGAATAGGGGAAGAGGAACAAGCTTGTTGGAGAAGATGAGTTTGAGTTTGGATGCATTTGGTTTGAACTGATGGTAGAACATCCTGGGTTCTTGCAGAAGATAGAGTCTAGGTAATATCACCTATAATGGAGTCTGATACTGTGGTGGGGAATTGCTCAGTTGAAGAAAACTGTTTGAGGTGTATAGAAGAAGTCCAAACACAAAGCTTTGCAGGAACATTTCATTATAGAAAATAAGGGATAAGCCAGTGAAGGGGCCTGAGAAAGACAGGTCATATATATAAGGATAAGAATGAAGCAAAAATAAAAGAGCTCTTGAAAAACAGGGAAGAAAGAGCGTATTAGTTCCCTATGGTTGCCATAGCTTATTACCATAAACACAAGAGAAATTCCTTCACACAGTTCTGGAGACTGAAGTCTGAAGTCAAGAGGCCAACCCTCTTAAGGCTCTGGAATAGAATCCTTTCTGGCCTTTTTTAACTCCTGGGATCTCCTGGCATTCTTTAGCTTGGGCATCACAGCTCCAGTCTCTGCCCCTGTCTGCATGTGGTCTTCCTTTTGTCTCTGTGTCTTGTATCTCCCTCTTCTTTTCCTTATAAGGACACCAGTCATTAGGTTTGGAGCTCATACTTAATCCAGGATGCTCTCGTGTGGAGATTCTTAACTGTATCTGTAAAGACCCTATTTCCAAATAAAGTTACATTTTCAGGTACCAGAAGTTAAGACTAGGGATATATGTTTTTGTGGATCACAGTTCAACCCACAATAGTAAATCATAGCAAATGTCTAAAAAATGAAGACTGGCTATACAATTGAATTTGACAATAGGAAGGTGATTGATGCCTCAAATCAGAGCAATTTCAGCAGAATAGTGGTCTGAAAACCAAATTAAGGGGTGAGGCAGATGATAGGAAATTATTTATCTTTCAAGATATTTGTTCAGGTCATGACTTGAGAGACCTGTAGGTATTGATATGGTCTAACGTTCCATCTAGAAGAAAGCAACATCAAGAGTGCAGCAAGCAAGACCACCCAGTTTACAAATGATGGGGCAGAAGACAAAAAAAGTTAAGCAACTTGTCCAAGGTCGTGTAATTTGAGTTCAGCCTAGAATACAAGCTTTCTACCTTACAGAGTTATGCTCATATTTATTTATTTTGAAAAATCCTGAAAATTACCAGGAAAAGTAAAAATCATTCATAATTCCAGAGCTTTAGAAAATAACCTGAGAGAGGCTTAGTGAGGTAAGTGTTCTACCTGGGGACTGATGGGGCCCAAGGGACAGCATAGTCAACCACTCCTCATTTGCCCAGGCCTGCAAGGGTTCCTAGGACATAGGTTCCAGGGACAGAGGTGGCAGAACAGAAGCAAAATGTAGCAACTGCAAAGCCAAGGCCCAGCAGAGAAGGAGTTGGCTGGGGGAGGTAAGGAGAGTGGGGTACAGAATTGGGGAGTAACTACGCCATCTTCTCTCTCTTCCCAGTCTCCACTCTGCTGATTTAAGTAGCAGATTAAGGAGCCTGGGTTTGCAGTCCATCAAGATTATTCTCCAGAGCACTTGAGAGGCAAGAGAAGGGCTGAGAATGGATATGAAGGAACAAACAGCAAATAACCACCAGAAGTTTCTACTACAGGCTAGACATTGTGCTCAGTGCTTTGCATAAGTTATCTCTTTTAATCCTGAAATCATTTTGGTAGAGGTCATTTATCCTAGCATTTGTAGGTGAGGAACCTTACATACAGAGGAGTCAGGTAACTTCATTGATAAATGCTTTCTCATAACAGGTCACAATACAGTGTCTCAATTTCCCCTTTTAAATCACACAGTTATCCTGGTTCCTCAGACTTGACTTAGCTACTTCCGAATCTACGCATTGGTAGCTGCACATTAATCAGTAATTTCCAGCATGACTTTTTACATATCTCTCCCTTCCTCCTTGTGCAATGAATTTGAATTATGTCATTAAAATATTTACAACTCAATAATAAAAAGAATAGCAAAAATATAGATTTGAAAAAAGTCGGAGACTGAGGGAAAAAAGAAATAGAGTATAGATACTTAGATTGCAAACTATTATCAGTTGCTATAACCGGGTTGAAAATTTACCTGAATTTCTTGGTGGTCAAAATGAAAAGACAAACACCGGTAGTTACATGGTTTTTATTGTTCAAAAAAAGAAAAAAAAAAGGGGACATTTCTTAGGAGATGAATACTGTTCTAAGTGCTTATATACTTATTTTATATGACATCCTCCACAACCCTCATTTACAGATGAGGAAAAAGAGGCACAGAGAGGTGACGTAGTTTGTCCATGAGCATATAGCTAGCAGTTGGTGCAGCTGGGTTTCAAACCCAGACCATCTGACACCAGGGGCTCACTAAATGTTTCCATATTCATGAAATACCTTGCTTTATTTTATGTAAATACAAAATATAAGCCATGTGTGGATGTGCTATTATGCTAGTGAGGAGGACGAAGAGAGAAAAAAGGAAGAGCTGAAGGAAGGCTGGTTCTTCATAGAAATGCACACCAATGCAAGGAAATAAAATAACCAGGGTCTGGAGGAGGGATTTGGTATGTTGGGCTGAAAAGCTTTGATGATAGTAGTCAGTTGATGCTTTTGCCTGGAGATACGGAATAAATTCATGGATCTTAATAACACTTTGTCATGACTTATTTGACGTTATGTCGAAAGGTCTTTGAACCATGACAGATGTCTTGTGATCTGTCCCAAGGCATTTTGTCATTAGAACTTTTCGGGAATATAATCAAAATCTCTGAATGCAGAGAAACAGCCATTTTGACTTACAGATTTTTCATGTCATGTGCATAGGATTTAGATCATTTTAGGTATATGCACACTTGGTTACTCACGGGTGATTTGTGAGCATATAAAACAATTTACAAGGAGTTCACACTATTTTGCTTGGATTAAAAATATCTGGCATTGAAAGGCTTTAAGTGCTTTTTTGTGAACCCATTGTCCAATCTGTATGATTATACATTCAGTTGGTCATAGACTTATACTTCAGACATCAGTCAGAATGGTTATAGTTTCGATTTATTGACTTTTGTTGAATCAATTCTGTTTTGAAGAAGCTGTTTATCTTTTCCTCGTGGCATGCCTATCTACTACATACCCACTCTTAGAGGACGGAAGACCCAGAGCCTATGAAATCCTTGGCAGAGGAGCTGGCATAACCCAGGTTGTTGACTACTAGAAATATTTAAGCTGAAAATACATGGTGCAGAGAGGCAAGGACATTGCTGTTCTTCACTTTTTAATGCACTGATTTTTTTTTTTTTTTGGCTTTTGTTTTGTGTCTAAATTTAAATGTGGGAGGATCTTGTGGGTGTGTGTATACTCTACATGAAAAAAAAGTTGTTTGATCATGCTATGAAATTTTTATTTCTTCAGTCAGGTACACAGCAGTTCACATGGTCTCAAGCCACAAACATTACCTCATAAATGGCACCATGGAAATGTGTCAACAAAATTCAACCTACTCAAATCAGCTCTTAGAATAACAGCTGCTGGTGCTCTGGCTCAAGAAGCAGGTGTGAGACCACCTACGGTACCAGCTCAGAAAGCTTCCTGTCAGTAGGAAAACGGCATGGGTTTCCCCCAAGGTGCCAAATAACGCAGCAGATAGGGTAGCAACATGAAGATAAAATGTTAATACGATTTACTTTTCCCAAGTACTTGGGTTAGTGCCAGAGGGGGAAAAAATTAATTCTAAAACAACTGCTCAAACCAAAGCATTCAGCCTGCAGCTAATATACCAGGACCTGTTTCTGAACATTTATGTTTTCCATTTATGGATTACCAGGCTATGAAAATCCCCATGGAAAGAGGTAGGGAGGAGATAGGGTTGGTTTAATCCATTGTAGGACAGCACTCAGCATCTGTTTTTACAAGAAAGAACATGTAATATAAACCGTGTATGTGTGTGCTTGGGGTGGGCAGTGGGGTGGTGGTTGATTAAGAGTAGAAAACAGAGAGAGCTATCAAACCGGGAGGGAGTGCCTCGGTCAGGGAGGTCCAGGGTTTTATGGCCTGAGAACTGTGTAACCTGCTGCCAAAGGGGAAGTGGGCTCCACCCTACCTACTCAAAAGAAAGCTGTGAAAGCAAGGAAAGCAGGGACAAGTGGAGAAGCCATTAGCCAGTCTTTGTTTAAAACATAGGAACAGCATGAATGCTCCCTGCTATCTTTCCTGCGATGGCTCCCATACTGGTTCTGAGACAAGCAACATCACGTCCGTAGTGGTGGAAAAGACATTTTGCATTATCTTGTAAAATCTTGAAAACTTGGCTTGCATTTGCTTCTACCCAAATCTTAGAAGAATTTTTTTCTTTTTCTTTTTCTTTTTTTTTTTTTTTTAGTCACTGCATGCTTTCACAGCAACTTATCTTTGAGCCCTATGGTTAATTTTATCATTTATTAGAAGTCGAAGGTTTTATGGGGAAACAGAATGTGGGCTGAAGTTAAGTGCTGGAGGAAAGAGGGGGCTGGCTGACTATGTTGCAGGAAGCTAGATGTAGCAGAGACACACATTTTTAGCCTTTAAGAATTTCATCTTGATTTGGAGGGGATCTGGATCTGAGAGGGCCACATATGCTCTGAGCAGGGTTGTCTATGGCAACTAACAGCATAGTGTGTGATGGTCTAAGACTGTTTTTGTTATGTTCTTCCAAAGCATTTTTCACCCACTGCAATTTATTTTCCATGAAATTGATATCTGTGAATGAAATGTAAGTAGATCGGTAGCAAGGCAGCAACAATTACACTGATTGAAATGGAATCCCTTTATGTTTATTCTCTTTAGAAACCCAGCATCTCCTGGTACAGGAAGGCAAATCAAGCAAGGTATGTCTAAATCATTCTTAGTTCTGCGTTAGCTCTTATATCTAGACTGCCTGGGACCAGACAGGAGATAGATTATTGCAGTTAAAAAATAGAAATCTAAAGAGATGTTTTCTAAGAGTCTTCTGCTGCCTAGGAAAGACTTGGGAATGGCCCAGTAAAATGGAAAAGATATCCTATATAAGCATCCTGGAGAGGACTTTTTAACCAGGTATTTAATTTTTAAAAATTAATAAACTTTATTTCCTGAGAGCAGTTTTAGATTCAAAGCAACACTGAGCAGAGAGTACAGAGAGTTCCTATGTCCTCCTGCCCCCGCACCCTGCCGTCCTCCCCGCAATTGTCAACATCCCCCTCCAGAGTGCCACATATGGTACAATGGTTGGACCAAAACTGACACATCCTTCTCAGCCAAAGGCCATAGTTTACATTATGGGTTCACTCTTGATGTTGCACGTTCTGTAGGTTTGGGCAAAGGTACAATGACATATATCCACTGTTGTAGTATCATACAGAATGGTTTTACTGTCCTAAAATCTTTGGTGTTCTTCCTTTTCATCCCTCTCTGTTCCCTGGAAGCCACTGCCCTTTGTACTGCCTTCACCATTTTGCCCTTTCTTTCATGTCATGTAGTTGGAATCCCACAAAATGCAGTCTTTCGGAGTTGGATCTTTTCACTTCGTAATATACATTTGGGGTTTTTCCATGTGTTTTCATAACTTGATAGCTTATTTCTTTTTAGTGCTGAATGACATTCTCTTGTCTGGATGCAAGTATTTAATTTCAGGTGAAGGATTCTGCTGAAATGGAAGAAACAGAAATGTGGTTTGTGTGATGGGGGGGGGGGCGGAAGACAGATTTAACTAAACAGCTGTCTGCACCAGTGAAAGGCATATGAATGAGGCCATCCCGTATTTCTTGGTAGAACAGAATGGAGTTTTCTCTTCACAGAGTATGCTCTCTATTCTGGGAGTTTCTGCATTGTCACAATGAAATCCCAGTCTACCGAGTTCTCTAAATATTTGGTCTACATTTGTTAGTGGAGACAGAGCTTCCCACTTGACCACGGCACACTGGATTCTCTGTTAGATTTTTTCAGTGGCAAGAGAGCTTTCTATTGAAAGAAAATGTCCAGAAGTGAGGTCTTATCACACGAGGAATTTGCGTGTTGTTAATGTGCCATCATACTCTAGAGCGTTGAGTATTCTTTCGCCATAAAGGACAGTTCCATACTAATCAATTTTACCTTTTTTGTTTTCATGGATAAGCATAAAAGCAGCCTTTTCTTCTTCAGATTTAATAGTAAGAGAAGAAAAGTAATTTCACACGAAAGGCTAAACGGACACGGAAAAGGTATTTAAAGTTGAGTACGAGGATGTTAAGTTTGGGGATCATTCAAAGAATCAATTAATTATATAACCATGAGGCGTCAGAAAGCAGCTTAAGGAGATGATTAGCACATTTCCAATCCAATTTAGCAGAGTTGGCTTTGAGCATTTTCCAGTCTGATGCTGAATGTCACAAGGAGACACGTGGGTTTGGCTGTTTGTTAATGATATGTTGTTAGCATTTCGTTGAGTACTGACATGGAAGAGCTGGTGCCACTGACTCAGTGCGATAAACATTTGACTCACTGTGACAGAACATCCTTTCATGATGAAGGGCACCACCTGCCAGACAGAGTACCAAAGCCTGATTTATAGTCCCTAAAGCATCAATACCAATGAGTTTCAGATTCCCTCACATCATGTGCCACCTCTGCAATGCCAGAATGGGCATCGCTTGTCCCGTCTTGTGATCTGCAGCACAGGAAGCGTCTTGCCCGGATGTCTGACTCAGTGCCCCCTTTCCAGACTCGGAGCCCCTCAATTCTTCTGTTTTGCGGTGAAGAAGACATTTTATTCCAAAGTCGGTTTTTGTTAGGCTTTATAACCAAGCATAGAGGAATTTCCAGGATAGAAGCTGAAAAAATATTATCTTTCTAAACATGAAGAGAATCAAGAGTTGGTAAACAGTCAAATTGGATTACACTCTTACCATATGACAGTCACTGAGTAAGGTACTGAGGATATATAGATGATTAAGACCCAACACTTAAACTTGAGAAGTTGACAGTGAGTATGGTAGAAAGTCATTTTAATAATGCTCATGGTACAGCCTGATGAGGGCAACGGTATAAACATAGACACATAAACACGAAGTATTTAACTTTGTGGAGGGGCCAGTAAGGGTGTGTGTCATGGAAGGCTCCATTTAGTTCACTAGGTGCTCAAAAGGATGTGGGAGGGGGCATTCTAGGCAGAAGGAATCACATGTCCAAGGCACAGAAGTATAGGACCTTATAGAAATTAGAAACTCATTATTGCTGGAGCATAAAGATCAGAAAGTGAGGGTAGGACAGCTGAGTGGCTAGGGATCATGTAAAAGTCACAGCAGGAAGCAACTCTTATGTCATTAAGGAGTTTGTGTTTATCTTGGAGTTATAGGGAGACGTTAAAGGACTCAATCAGCAGAGTGACTTGGTTCCCCTATGTTTTAGAGAGGCATTTGTGAGTACTGTAGAGGCTGATTTAGGAGAGGATAGGACTGACAGAGGGAGTCCCAAGTAGGAAGCTGTCAACATATTTCAGCTTCTGTAGGTAAGAAGACATGAAACAGATAAGAGAGGATGATGTTAGATGGAAAATGGATGGAATTTGAGGGTTTGGTTGAATGTGGGGAATGAGGGAGGAATCTGGAGGGCTTCTGGCTCTCTGTCATACGGAAACAATCACTGCCACTCTGAAGCCACTAGTGAGGTAGAGAGTACATGGGAAGAAGCAGGTTTGTGAGTTATAAGTGGGATGGTAATTATGGCAGTGTTAAAAACAAAGAATTTGAGGCTGGGCAGTTTGCATTTAGGATGTCTGTAGCACAGCAGGTGGAAAAGTCCAGTGGATAGCGGGATGTGATTCATCTCACTGGAAGGTAAGGCTGGCTTACTTCATAGGGGCCCTCTTCTTTGGAAAAAGAAAAAAGATGCAGTTGTTCTTCCCTTATCAGCAGTTTGCTTTCCATGATTTCAGTTTCTCCAGGTTAATCACAGTCCATAAGCAGATGATCCTTCTTCTGATTTACTGTCAGGTCAGTAGTAGTCTAACGCAGTGTCACAATGCCAACATTCATCTCACTTCATATCCTCCTGTAGGCACTTTGTCATCTCACATCATCACAAGGAGAAGGGTAACTACAGTATAATATTTTGATAGAGAGGGAGAGGGAGACTGCATTCACGTTATTTTTATTACCATGTAATCGTTCTATTTTATTAGTTATTCTTGTTACTCTGTACCTAATTGAGAAATTAAACCTTATTGTAGGTATCTATGTGTGGGAAAAAACAGAGTATGTATCTGTAGTCTGGGTCTGGTACTATCCATGGTTCCAGGTATCCCCTTGGGGGTCTTGGAATGTATCCCTGGGGATAAGTGTTTACTGTACACTAAAGCTTAGATATTTGGTGCTATTTGTCAGTAGTCCAGGTTGTCAGGGTTCTTGTTTCTAAGATACCTGTTATTCCAAATGTAGCTTAAGATTTTCATTTCAGCATTCACGTGTTTACAGATAAGACAAACATCTGTTCTTGTTTTTCGCCTTTTCTTCTCGCAGTGGAGAATATTGGTAGCACCTACTTCGAATCAAGCAGAGTCATGCCCCCTACCTAATATTCTCGCTTCATCTGATCTTTGTCTGCCTCTCTCACCATCTCCAGTCATCCCAATGAATGCATCACCTGGTTTTATCTAACTCCCATGACAACTCAATGCAGTGAGTGCTTTTCAGCTCCATTTTAAAGATCAGCAAATGGGCTGAGATGACCTAAGTGAGTTATCTGTTGATAAACAGAGCTGGAATTTGCAGAGCTGGAATTTGAACCTGACCGATTCCAGTGCCTAGATTCTTAATCACTGACTTCTATTGACACTTACATTTCTTATGATTGGTTTAAATAAGTCAAAGCAAATCTTCGATGTATTTGATAACATTCCTTTAACGTTCCATGAAGTTGAAAAAATGAACAAAGACATGCAGTTTAGCACAGCCCAAGCGGGTTTTTGTTGTTGTTATTGTTTTGGTACTTCATTGACAATACAAGGGTCTATAAGATACCTAGAAATATTCTGCCATTTGGACTGGCCCAAGATAACATTTTGACTTACATAAAAACACAAGAGCCTCATTTTGATATTCTTTAGCTGGAATCGTCTCCATTTGCGTACATTATCATAGGGGTTCTGAGGAGATGCAGTGGGATGCATTCGAGAGAGCATGAGGTGGGAATCTGGAAGCCTCAGAGTTCTGTCTGACTCAGCTCTATGGGTATTTAAGCAATCACTCCACTGTTCTGGGTCACAGTTCCTCACGTGTAATGAGTGGTTTTATTAGGTTCATTCTTTCTGAACTTTTTGAAGCAAAAGGCTCCTTTTTTTTTTTTTTTTTTTTTTTTTTCTGATGCTAGTTTGAAAGGAAGCCCAATATAAAATTCAGATGAAGGACAAAATGCTTGCTTTAACAAGAATGAAGGTATGTAGAGCCCCTCCCCCCATCCCTCCACGTGCCCTGAAGGATCTCCTCAGAGTACAGCTTGAAAGCCATTGAACTGGATGTTCTCTAATAGTCAGCGGTTTGAATAGTACTGATTAGACCTTAATTAAAGGTAGGGTGGTATTTTGTTTTCTAATAGCATTTATCCATTATTTAAAATTTTAATAAATTGAAATATATTTGATGTTTAACATTGTAGAAACTCAAGGTGTAAAACATGTTAACTTGTTATATTTGTATATTGTAATATGATTGCCATTGTAGTGATAATTAACATCTCTGTCACTTCACTTAAGAATCATCATTTCTTTTTAGTGATTGGAATAATTAAGTTCTAATCTCTTAGCAAGTTTGTTGATCAGAGCGTAGTATTGTCTACGTTCACTGTTCTATATGCTTTAGATTTCTCGTTAGGACTTACTTACCACTTTTAAGTTTATGCCTTTAAACTACATCTGTCCTCTCTCTAACTTTAAAGATTATTATCATGTAATAAACTGTTTAAAATGTACAGTTTGATGAGTTTTGAAGTATGTCTACATCCATGAAAGCAATATTATAATCAAGATAATGAACACAAGCATCATCCTCCAAACTTTCCTTGTGATCCTCCTGACCATTTGCCACACTGGCCTGTTTTTACCTTCAGAGATGAGTTTGCATTTTCTAGAGTTTTAAATAAGTAGATACACGTTTTTAGGTCTGGCTTCTTTCACTGAGCATGCTTATTTTGAGATTTATCTATTAGAGTGTCTATCCATGGTTTCTTTCTTTTCATTGCAAAGTGGTATTCCATTGTATGGATGCATAGTTTGGATGTTTCTAGTTTTTAACTATTAAAGGAAGGCTGCTGAAAAGAGTCAGCCACTGTGTATGGGCATATGCTTTCTTTCTTCTTGGGAAAACACCTAGGGGTGGAATGTCTGGGTCTTATGGCCCTGTATGTTTAGCTTTTTGTAAAACTGTCAAACTGTCTCCCAAAGCAGTCGTAATATTTTACATTTCTCCTGGCCATATATGAAGGTTCCACTTCTTCTGTATTTTTCTAGCACCTGCTATGGTCAGACTTGTTAATTTTAGTCATCCTGCCAGATGCATAGTACTATCTTATTGTGGTTTTAAATTGCATTGTTTTAACGAGTAAAGATGTAAAGTGTCTTTTCATGAGCTTATTTGCCATCTATGTAACTTCTCTGGTGAAGTGTCTGTCCAAATGGTGTCTATTTTTAAAACTTATTTGCTTTCTTGTGTTTAGAGAGTTATTTATGTATTCTTGCTGCACATCCTTTGTCAGATATGTTTTATAAATATTTTCTCCCAGTCTGTGGCTTAGCTTTTAATTCTCTAAACAGTGACTTTAAGAGGACTG
The DNA here is from genome assembly GCF_030435805.1 of Mustela lutreola. NCBI lineage: Eukaryota > Metazoa > Chordata > Mammalia > Carnivora > Mustelidae > Mustela > Mustela lutreola. The sequence continues at coordinate 71,380,329 of NC_081297.1, read as the reverse complement.
ACATTTTAAATTTTGGTGAAGCTGAATTTGTCAAATCTTCTGTAGAGATGCTTTTGATGTTGTACCAAATGTATGCATTTAGTGGTATTAATTTCCCTATAATTCCTGCCTCAGTGGCATCCCACAAATATTGATATGTCCTCTCTTCATTCAGTCGACAAGGTCTTTCTAATTTCCCTTCATTTCTTCTGTGACCCACAGGTTATTTAGAAGTGTATTATTTAATTTTCTAATAGTTGGGGATTTTCCATATAATTTGTGTTATTGATCTCTAATTTAATTACATTCTGGTCTGAGAATATACCTTGTATTAATGAAAATCTGTGGCCTAGAACATAATCCATCTTGGACAATTTTCCTGTGCCCTTGAAAAGAATGTATATTTATTCTTGTTGGGTGGAGTGCTGTACAAATGTCAATTAGGTCAGGTTTGTCAATGGTGTTATTGTTTCCAATCACCTTCTTTTCTTTTTTATTTTTTTAAAGATATTATTTATTTATTTGACACAGAGAGAGAGATCACAAGCAGGCAGAGAGGCAGGTGGAGAGAGGGGGAAGCAGGTTCCCTGCTGAGCAGAGAGCCCAACGCGGGGCTCCATCCCAGGACCCTGAGATCATGACCTGAGCCGAAGGCAGAGGCCCAACCTACTGAACCACCCAGGCGCCCCATAACCTTATTTTCTTAACCTGATTTTCTGTCTGCTTTTTTTTTTTTTTTTTTATCACTTATTGAGATGCATATTGAAATCTCCCTAATTATGAAACTGTTTCTCTCTTTGGTTTTATCAGTTTTTGTTTCATGCTGAAACTTTGTTATTAGGTGCTTAAATGTCTATATACCTCTTGGTGAATTGACCCCTTTATTATTGCAAAGCAATTTCTTTATCCCTAGTAATATTCTTTGAATACTACTCTGAAATCTCCTTCTATTCTGTGTTAACATTCTTCAATCCTTTGTTTTTAACCTGTATATGTCTTTATATTTAAAGTGCCTCTCTTATAAGGGTATCAAATTGGATTCTGTTTTTTACCTAATCTGATAGTCTCTGTCCTTTAACTGAGGTATTTTGACCATTTGCATGTAATGTGACTATTGATATAATGAGGGTTAAATCTGTCTTCTTGCTGTTTGTCTTACTTGTTCTTTGTTTCCTTTGTCTTTCTTTTTTGCCTTTTGAATTAACCAAAAAAATTTTTTAAAGATTTTATTTATTTGTTTGAGAGAGAGAGAGAGAGAAAGAGCGAGCAAGTGCAGAAACAGGGGGAGTGGCAGAGGGAGAGAGAGAAGCAGGCTCCTTGCTCTGCAGGGAGCCTGACATGGGGCTCCATCCGAGGACCCTGGTATTATGACCTGAGCTGAAGGCAGAGGCTTAACTGACTGAGCTACCCAGGCACCCCACCAAATATTTTTTACAGTTCCATTTTATCTCATTTGCTGGCTTATTAGCTGTAACAGGTGTTTTTTTTTAAAATATTTTATTTTATTTATTTTAGAGAGTATGTGCAAGTGAGCATGAGCAGAGGGGAGGAGCAGAGAGAGAGAGAGAGAGAGGGAGAGAATCCCAAGCAGACTCGATGTTTAGCCTGGTCCCCAATGTGGGGATTTATCTCAGGACCCTGAGATCATTACCTGAGCTGAAACCGAGTTGACGTTTACCTGACTGAACCACCCAGGCACCCTTCAGTGGTGGTTTTTTAAATTTATAATATACATTTTCAACATATCACAGGTTATTTTCTGGTGATATTAAATCACTTTATGAATTATTAAAGAACTTCTTAATAGCATTCAGTTGACTCTTTAACAATGCAAGGGTTGGGACACTGACCCCCTGCACCATCAAAAATCAGAATATAACTTTTGACTCCCCCCAAGTTTAACTATCAATAGCCTACTTTGACTAGAAACTTTATCAATAGCATAAATAGTCAATTAACACACATTTTGTCTGTTATCTGCATTATATACTGTATGCTTATAATAGAGGAGGCTAGAGAAAAGAAAATGTTATTAAGAAAGTCATAAGGAAGAGAAAATACATTTACAGCACTGTACCATAAAAAAAAATCTACATGTAAGTGGACCTGTGTAGTTCAAACTCATGTTGCTCAAGAGTCAACTATACTTACATATATCCCTTTCAACCTTTGTGCTATTGTTGGTATACATTTTACTTTTATATATGTTACATTGTTATTATTTTTGGTAATTATCAGTCACTTAAAAAATTAAGTAATAAGACAAACATCTTATATATTTGCCATGTAGCTACTATTCCCAGTGTTCTTCATTCCTTTATCTAGATCTATATTTTCATCTGTTACATTTTTTGTATGCCAGAAAGACTTCCTGTAACATTTCTTGCACTGTAAGCTGGCAGAAGATATATTCTGTCAACTTTTCTATGTCTGAAAAAGTGCTTGCTTCACCTTTGTTTTTGAAAGACATTTGCACAGAATTCCAAATTGGAAGTTTTTTCTTTCAGTACTTCAGAGATGTTGCTACAATCTCTTTTCACAAATTCTTGTGAGAAATCTGGTGTCAACCTTACCTTTGTTCCTTTTTTATATAATTTATCCTTTTTTTGGTGACATCTTTTAATACTTTCTCTTTATCCCTGGTGTTCAATTTTAAGACAAGCTGGGACCTTCATGTCCTGGACACTTTGGGTAAAGGACAGTAGAGACAAGTCTATATATTGGGATGTGAGCTATAAAATTCAGGTCACCCTAGATAGCGGTCAGCCAGGATCCCATTAGAAGGGCAGGAACCTCCAATCAGGAGTCTAGTGGTACAGGGTAGGCACAATGAGCAAGAGTAGGGTGACAATTCTCTAGACCTCCCTATGTTTCTGGTATCATGACTCATTCCAGAACTTTGTAGCTGATGACTGAAGCATGGGGTAGGAAGTGGGTGAGGCTGAACCCACATAGGGAAGCATCAGAGATCCTATTGCAAGGACTGGCAGATGGCAGACATCAAAATAATGCAGAGTAAGAGTAGAACAGAATAATGGAAGTAATAAAGGGGATTTGAATACTCAATCCTAAGTCTTTAACTTTACAAAGCAAACTCTTAGACACATGTGCTCATGCATGAGTGCATGTGTGATTTGCCTAGTAGAATTCCATTTTCAAAGTTGCTATTTCCAAACAGGCAAAAACTAAGAAGCACTTTGTACAAAATAACTTACAAAATATTTTTTGGAAAAAACCCTTAATATCACAGAGTACTCATACTCTTAAAAAAAGTTTTGTGTTAGAGATTTTGGAATAGTATCAGGAGGTAGAAAAGCCAAAAAAAAAAAAAAAAAACAAAAGGGGGAAAGAAACCACAAACCCAAAACACCTTTTACTATTCTTACTTGATCAATTAAAAACATTCTTTTAATGTTTTTCATATGATGTAATTTTTGTTTTGACTTTCTACTGTTTGCTTCTTATTCTGTATAGACAAGTTCCTGCTGCCTGTAGCCATCTTTGCAAACCAGGAACTCCTCTAAAAGCTCCTGTTTCATCTGATTAAATCAGTTACTAATCATCTTTAAGCAGGGACAAGTCCAAAGTCACCACACGAAGGATAATTCATAATAGTTTTTTTTTAGCAACAACTTTCTCCCTTTCTTGCCAAACTAGTCAGCAGTCTGGCAGTTTGGTTTTTGCAATGAATCAGAATGTATGTGCCAGGCCATTTGCACCATCTGCTGCAGGAGTGTCATGGGAGAGAGGACTGTGGACACCTGGTGGGTTGACGTTGAAATGTCAGCTGGAGGGTAAACACCAGCTCCAGTGATAAAAGGCCAAGAAAGCAAAAAGCCTGGAAGGAGAAGAAGCTGCTGGTAACAGCAGAAGAGGCACACCTGTTCTGAACTGGGAAGAAGGTACGTATGCATGTGTGTGTGTACATGTGACCTACATATGTAAGTATTTCCAACATTGGTACTTTTTAGAATCTTGGTGACAGGATACATTAAATTCGTGGGGAAGGTAAAAGACCGTTAGGTGAGGTTACACACATAAGTTCTGGTAAGGGGAACTGATGCTTTTTGTAGAAAGAACTATGAAACATACATAATCTATGTTGTCTTTGGGTGATGTGGAGTGAGATTTTCCAACTTCAGCCTCTGAGAATAACGCTGTAATTGTGGGCTCACAAAAGCTCTTTTAATTCCCCTCAGGGTATATGTCATCCCCTACACCCAGTTTTGATTTCTGTTTTTGTTAGAAAACTATTTAATAACCCCCCCCAATTTTTTTGATGCCGAACCCCACCCCCAATTTTTTGGTTTTATTGTCAACGACCAGGATTGACTTGAATTGACAACTGATTGTGTTATATAATAGTTTCAGAAAGAATAGCCTCAAAGCAATTGTTATCAAACTAAAGTTCTCATACTTGTAACTATCTCTTGATATTTCAGTCCCCCACGGAAAACTTCCCTATCCAGTAAGTAAACTTGTTTCTTTGTTTAAGCATATATTCTTCAGTTATGATATACTAAAAGTGGATGTTACTTTATGGAAATTTTACTAAAGTGGCCTATGTTTCAGACAAACAATTAGGTATCCTGCTTTAATTTTGTTCTGGCCTAAAATCTTAATGGTTATTTAAATTATAGCATAAGCACTTGGGACCATCATCATCTGTCTTCATGTTAACACGGACACCTAATCTTTGAGAAACATTTTGATTCTGTCTGGGGACTCTCCCTTGGTCTGTCTTTGTAGGTATCAAAACACATTTTCAAGCTTTTGCCACATTTTTTATCCCTGTTCCAATTTCTTTTTTTTTTTTCTTTTTAAAGATTTTATTTATTTATTTGACAGAGAGAGAGATCACAAGTAGGCAGAGAGGCAGGCAGAGAGACAGAGAGAGGAAAGCAGGCTCCCTGCTGAGCAGAGAGCCCGCTCCATCCCAGGACCCTGGGATCATGACCCGAGCCGAAGGCAGAGGCTTAACCCACTGAGCCACCCAGGCGCACCCCCCCCCCCCCACCGTTCCAATTTCTAACCAAAGTGAGCTGACCCAAGCCATGGAGCTGTGTGTTTCACAGGAACATAGAATACCTGTTATCTAACTGCTTTCAGGAAATACAACTAAAATTTGTAGTTTTGTTGTAATTACCAAATCTATCCCCCCAGTTTTTAGGGTGATTAAAAGTAGTTGAAACCAACTGTGGATGTTGGTTAAGGATGTTGATTTTGGTAAAGCCCAGGGCATGGTAAGAGAGGAGTTGTGAGCCATTTTCCAGTTATGGACTCTTGAAATTGGTTCACTACAGTGATAGTTCCCTGTAAAATAACTATCTTCCATGTGCCTTTATCTTGCTGAAATGCACACACACATCCTTTCCTTCTCTCTGTGGTGCATGGAAAAGAAAGGTCATCATCAGTATCATGTTTGAAGGGAATTTGAACTTGGGATTTCAAGGTCAAATTGTAGTCTGGACAGCTTTCAAGATCAAGTCCTCCCAGCCCCAAGGAACCATGCATGTGTTTCATCTCACTACGCTGCATTATAAGATATTTGTGGTGTAGTGCCAACTTGCTCCATTGATGATAAGCAGGCCAGGGAGTTTCTGTAGTGGGATGTAGTGGGATGTAGGGGACTTCCGTGGCATCAATTTCAAAAGTTCAGACCCCATCCCAAGCATTTCTAACTTCCCATAAGAGTAGGCTTGCAATAAACATGAATGTAAATCATTTGTCATGGCTGCTATGCAGTTATAATTTTGGTAGACATCTAACATTCTTACCTCTACTTTTCCCATTTCCACCCTCTCATCTCTCTCAAACTTGCTTCCATTTTCTCTGTCCCTTTAGTTTAGGCGGTTACAGTTTTTCACATAGAGCTTTTCAATTTCCCAGTAGGCTTTCCTCCTTTTGCTTCTTAGTACGGCTTTATACAGGATAGCTTACGATGTGACCTCTTAACACCTTGCTTTCTCCCCTGCATCCTGAACTGCCTGCTATTTTTTTATGTGTAAAATGTACAAGGCTATTTGATTTCCTGGTGCTTCTGTCTTTATTTGTCCAAGCTTCTCATTGTATCTGCCTGATGAACTCCTCCTAAGACTGAGCTCAGAAGCCTCCACTTCCATGAAGCCCTTAATGATCGTTGCAGCGTGTCTCCTTGCTCTTTCAGCATCTTGTTTATCCTAATTACAGTGCTCTGATTATTGGCTAGTTGCCTGTCAACTCTGTTGCACTGTGAACATTTGGAAGATAGAGCCCGAGTTATATTCATCTCTGCAGTCCCAGAACCAGCACAGTGCTTGAAAATTAAGGGGTGCTTAATGAGAATTTTTTGTGTGTGTTTTTCTGAATGCCTTCTGAAACCTTCAGGAAGTGTTGTTGGTGTTTGGGGGAAGGATTTTATTGAGTATCTGTGGTGTGTCTTCAGGGGAGATATTTGAACACAACTGGGAACTACCAAAAGGAACTTGACAAATTATCTACTTTATAAATATAACTAAATGCCTTGGAATTGGCATAATTTCTCAACTCTGATGCTCAGGAGATCAGAGATAAAAATTTCCACTTACATATGAATGATTCCATCCTTTAACTGCCACCCAAAAAGCTCTTCAGAGACAGTGCCCCAGAGTACCTATTAAGCGTGCCTGCTTGCCGACCTCCCAGAACCCCCGAATCCTTCCCCTGACACTGCAAAGAAGAATGAATGGGACCCAGATACCCAAGTAACCACTGAGGAATTATTTTGAAACACTTGCTGTCCTTCACTTTCCCACATCTGTATGACCAGGTCCCACTCATTCTCCCTCTTTAATGATATTGCAAATCTGTTCTCTTCACCCCAGTTTTAGAGCTGTTCATCATTTGTCCACAGATAACTGAAAAAGTCTCTGGTTTGCTTTGTCTCTTCCTATCATTTGTTGTCTACAGCGAGATGAATGATTTTTCCCCCAAGCAAATCTGATGATGTGTTGGTCCTGCATAAAGCTGTCTGTGGATTTCCATCGCCCTCCCTAGGGTCCAAATTCCTCAGCCTGGCTCCCCAGATCCTTCGGTGGTGTAGTGTCTACTTTCTTTTCTAGCTGAGCTCCACTCACTGCCTCCACCCCCTAAGGCTTTAGCCATACTGAATGACCTGCTTTTCCCCCAAAATGGCATATCTTTTTGCCTTCAGGTTTTTGAACACAGTGTTCTCTTTTTCTAGAACTTTCCACCTACTTCCTCTTCCCACCTTCAACATCCTAGTCATCTTTTAGTCCTTAACTTAAACATTGTCTCTTTTGGAAGAATTTATTTATTCTCCGGAACTGGGTTGCTATTCATTGTAAGTGTCCCCTGAATACAGTATTATCATTCTTACCACAAGCATTGTGATGACCTAAGCTCACTGGACTGTGAACTCCATTGGTACAAGGCTAGGTCTTACTCATCGTTGTAATCCTAGTTTCTAATACAGTGTCTGAACACAGAAGTTACTCAAGAAATATTTGTTGACTAAAACAAGCAATTGTCAATACATAGCCACATACATGCATTGGGCAATTTGCAAATACTTTGGTGATCTGCTCAGACAAAACTCTTCATAACCAATACAATATTGACATTTGTTTTAAACCAGATACTTAGAGCCTTAAAAATTTTTTACCTACTTTATTCAGATCTTAATCTCTTTGCTCATGAAAGGTGAAAGAGTCAGTCTAGTCTAATTAGGTGTGAAAAGGGTCTGGGGTGTGTATCCTGGTCCTGCCATGCTCTGAGGGCATGTATTGTCTTGGTGTCTGCCAATTAAAATAATACTAATGGAGAAGTGAAACCGGGAGAGGACTCCTCTATCTTTTTATGGCAGGAAAAAATTGTGAATTGAGAAAAGGGGATTAAGTAGAAAATATTTTGACCTTGAATCATAGAAAGCCTGAGAAAAACTTATGTAGATAGAGAAATAATACTAACTTTCTTGCCCTAGGTTACCAATGAAGGCAAAATTTACATGTGATTTCCAATCTGTCTGTGGATGATCTCATTTAAAGGGTGCTGAAAGTTATCCATCATTATCTCCACTGACCTTCTTTGCTTTGTTTCAAGTCTAGGTACAATTCATGCAACTTCTTTGAAAACACTGGAGAGACTAGTTAAAAAAGGAATATACACACATAATAAATTGAGTTACCAGCAACAATTAGTTTGTTGTATGGGTAATTTGTTTAAGTGGTAAAAAATTAAATTCTTTGAAAAAATAATTTGTATCCACAGTAGAGGTGGAGAGAACAGCCAGTTCCTAAAAATGTAGGAAAAAATGTTTATAATCTCGGAATTTGTTGATGTTTGGATATTTGGTGAAAGAGACTGTGATAGTGGTGAATCTTTTGGAAAATATCACTGTTCTGTTTGAAGAAGGTTGGCCTCAGGCAGCTTGGTGACTTGTTATTTCCTGTGTGTATTTCTCGTCATGTATGCCACAACTTATTCAGCATTCCTAGTTCATTCATTCAGTATTTACTGAGAGCATAGGAAGTGCAATTAACCTCTGGATGCACAAAGGCACCTGAGATGGAGATGTTGCTTTGTGAGGGTGCCTGGACTCCGGGTGGATTATTACTGATAGTAATAATTACATGTCAACAGGAGGAGGGAAGAGACTAATTCTGCTTGGGGAGTGAGAGAAGGCTTCAAGGCTGAGGGGGCTTGTATAAAGTCCTTAAACAGGGTCTTCCAGGCTTTTGTTCAGGGTCCAGAGTGCAGAGTGGGGAGTGGGATGGGGTTTGGGGAGAACATTCCAGCCATCTGGACTAGTATGGGCAGAGCCGTGTAAAGGTGCCTGGGATGTTGGAAGAAGGGTGAATATTTTGTCAGGGCAGTGGAGTAGGATTTTGGAGAGGAAATGAGTGAAGATGAAACTCCAAAAGCGGGCTGTTTTCAAATGTTGAAAAACATGGTATAATAACTTTAAGACGTTATTACCGTATCTTACTCATTTCTAAGATACTTTTTAAGATTAACTTTTAATTCAATCAAAATTTTATGCATAAATATATACACATACTCTTTATTTCATTTTGTTTTGCAATGCCCTGTGTCCTGTTTGTTTTATCTTCCTTTCTTTTTTTTATAATTTTTATTTTTAATTAAAATATGGCTGACATATAAAAGTATATTAGTTTCAGGAGTACAACAATGATTTGACAATTACATGCCTTACAAAATCCTCACCCCAGTAAGTGTAGTGACCAGTTATCACCACACAAAGTTACAATGACTATATTTTCTCGATTATATACATACTCTAGAAAAACAAATAGTTCGACCAGATGTGATGCAAAATTTTATTTGTTCATTTGTTCATTCATTCATTCGTCAAACACTAAGATTGCTGTTTTGTGCCAGATGCTCTACTAAATGCTTTAACAATACTGCCCCATTTTAAAGCAGAGCAGCCTTTTTTCTCTTTCTGTATCACATAATAGATTCTTGCTCAACAGGGACAACTATTTAAAACTATCTTAGTTGTTCTTTTGGTGTTTTCCTTGTTGTTTCTAAATAATAGGCTTAGACTGCCATTTATTGATATTATCCAGTGAATTCCTGCTATTATATACTTACAGTCTTATTTTTGGTTGTCAGTATGCAGTATCTATATTATTATGTCCATGCAAATGTAATTCATCTAAGAGTTATGTAGAATTCTGTGTTGTTTAATTTTTTTATGAAAAGTTTTTCTCCGTTCTGGACATTATACTTGTTTTGTTTGTTATGTCCTCTCTTTTCTATGTACCCATTACTCATTCTAACCAAAAATCTTTGTCAGAAGTGTTTGTATTCTATTAATGCATCCAAAACACATCAAGAATTCTGTCAGTTCTCCTCTTTTGAAGATGTTCCCCCTGGAGCCCTCTACTCTTCTGTTCTCACCTGACTCTCTTGTTCTCTAGATCTGCTGCCCAGTTGCTGCTGTAGACTCTCCCTTACAATTCTGGGATTTCTTTCACTTCTTTCCTGAACTGGGTTCCCTACTTCTTTGATTCTATGTACTCCTCTCTTGGTTTACTCTTATTTGGTAGAACATCTGCTCTCATAATTTCTTAAGAAATTGTATATATGAAGATTTTGTAGACCTTGACTATCTGAGAATATATTTATTTTACTTTGATTCTGGCTAAGGTGAAATTTTGAGTACCATTTGGATTCTTGATACTTTGTATGAAACCTTTTTCTTTCCCTTCTTTTAAGCTTATAAGATCTCTTCTTTGTCCCCAGTTCTTTAAAATTTCATCACAATGTGTCTTGGTATAGATCTTTTTTCACTCTTTATTTTGGGCACTCAATGAACATTTGCAATCTGGAGATTCACAAATTCTATTCTGGGAAATTATCTTGAATATTTCCTCTTTCATTTCCTCTTCTCATTCTTTCTGTAACTCCTAATATTTTGTCCTAGAACTCTTGGACTTCCCTCTCTTCCCTCAGTGAGACCTAGGATAAAGGCCAAATAAATACTAATACTCAGTGATAGGTAGGAAAATGAAATAATGCCATATGATTGAAAGCATTCTTTTTATACATTAACGGCCATTTTAAATACGGTTGCTTGAGTAGCTGGCTGATACGTAGGAAATGTAGCTGCAAACCTTTAGCTTTCCAGAACATTCTAGAGCATGTACCTGTGAAAGACCCACTCTATAAAACTAGCTTCATGTGTCCTAGGTATTTATAGAGCAGGAATTATGTCTTATATCAGAAATTTAAAACAATCTGGGATTACTTGCTTTGGAATTTGCCAGATAAAGATTAGACTAGTACATTAAACTAAGAGATTGAAGGCCCAAGCAGGAAGATTACAAATTCTGTTGGAACATGACACACTCAGAATTTCTTTCTTTTTTTTTTTTTAACATTTTATTATTTGTTTGACAGAGAGAGAGAGAGAGAGAGAGAGTGAAAGAGGGAACAAAAGCAGGGGAGTGGGAGAGGAAGAAGCAGGGAGCAGGGAGCCCAATGCAGGGCTCGATACTAGGACCTTGGAATCATGACCTGAGCTGAAGGCAGATGCTTAACAACTGAGCCACCCAGGTGACACCCCTACCCCACTCGGAATTTCTTTTACAATAGGAAAATAGCTAGAAGTGGTTAGTCTTTTTCTATTCCTTCCAGAAACTGATTTCTAGAGTTACATTCCCTCCTATAAGACTTTATAGAAAGAAAACTAGTTCCTCCAAGTAAGAGCTGGGATTCTTTAACACGATAATGATTTGGGATGTTAGTTGTTGGTAGAACTTGAATATATTTAAAGAAGCCAGGTAACCATTGTAAACTTCGAGTATTCTTGAGATAGTTGTAAGACTTCTGGACAATCTGAGTTTTGGACTGTGTTGTTCTTTAGGATCTAGAATACATAGAGGATTAAGTTTACCTCCAAAGCCTAGTGATAAAGTCTGAAGATATTGGGGACTCTGATGCTTTATTTTTCTTCCTCTCCACCAGTGCATTCTCTTAAGCATATTTAATAGTAACGATATCAGTATTAGTTAAAATGTAGTAAGCATCTATATACAAGTAACTGTGACACGTTCTTTGCTTTCTTCCTCTCATATCTCACTGAATTGTTCCATTCATTTTATGAAGCACATATAATTCATTGGTTATTTTGCAACTGAGAAAAGTAAGAACAGAGAGGTTAAGAGTGTTGTTCCAAATCACGAAGCTAGTGAGACAGAGACTGAATTTGAATTTGAATACAGGCAGTCGATCCTCAGAGCCCAGTCTCATTTGGCAACCCAGGAATGACGTTAGTTCTGGATAGACTAATGAGCCAGCATGGGCAGCACAGCTGGCTGCTGTGGGGAGGGCCTGGTGCAGACTCGTGCATGCATGGACGAGAGGGTTTCTACAGATGTGTAGTCAGAGATAGCCGGTTCATTGTAGCCACTTACATTGTCTTTAACTGTACTTTCAGAAGTCTGGCTTTCACTTAGAGCTTTTAACTAAAATAATTTTCTTTGAGATTAGCAATGACCTCCCACTGCTGGTGATTTAGTATCTGATGACTTTTGCTCAGTTCTCAGTCTTTTTGACCTGTCTTCTCCACTCAACATTCCCCCCACCGCCCCTTCTCTGCTGAAGGTCTTTCTGTGTCTCTTCTCTATTGCTCTTTTGCTCTTTTTCTCTTTGTGCTCTCTTGCTTCAGAAAGGAACAAATATCTCTAAGAATATAAAATGATGTAAAAACAAAATAGAAAAAAACAGGGCAAAGGGAAAAGTGTAGGGAGGATCATGAAGATCATACCAGGGGTGAGATAGTACACAAAGTGTCACATCTAATTGGGAACATTTGCCAGAGTGGGGCCGCAAATTTGGGTCTAGTTTTTCAGAAGCTACATAAAAAGCTTTCACAATTGATTGCGTGATTCACGGTGTCCTTCAGGTAAAAACAAATTGGTTGTTCAAGAGGAACATTTCCTAGAACAGACTCAAGAGACATTTACCTGGGAATGTAGGGACTGTTTTTAGTAACATTCTGAGTCTAAACCCAATCATGATTTCAAAAGACTCTTACTTTATATTTCTGCATGGCCCACTCCCTCACTCCCCTGGGGCCTCTTTTCCATTGTCATCCTCTCAGACACACCTTCTTGATGACCACACCTAAAATGGCACCTGTTGTCATACCTTCATATCTCCTTTCTCTGTTTTGTTATTCTGCTCACAAGCTGACAGGTCTTTGTTAGTTTAGTTGTTATTTTCCTCTTTAGAATGTGAGCTCTGTGAGATGAAGCACATCAATTTATTCCTATCCTATAAGTGCCTAGAAGAGTGTATGACACATGGTGGTATCAGTGTACAGTTGCGAATGAAGGAGTGGCCCAAATGTCATCAGTAAGCTCTAGGAGCTTTAAGGTGATACTTCTTGGAAAGTACCTTGTTTGAGGTAGAACATGACTGGCCAGTTACTGTACTAGTTGAGTTGGTTGGCTTATTGTGTTGAGTCCAGTTGAGAGTTGGGAAATAAGGAATATCCTCAAGTGAAATAGTGAGGAGGGTGGCCCCTGTCCTTTCCCATAACAGAATAGGTTGGAGGACCATGTTACTTCCTGAGGCAGGGAGAGAGCTATAGATTATCAAGTTGTGAAACTATGGGGATGGGATTGCTTCTCAAGAGGTGTACCTTTTAGCATAATCTTGAGTGAGGCCCTGAGAGGGGTGCTGTGGGACAAGATTGCATGTGGCAGGGGTGTGGCCATTATGACTGAGCCAGGCTTTGGAGACTCAATCCTTTCCTGTTCTTCTTTAGGAAGACACGAAAAATGTTAGGGAAATCAACCTCAGCTATGTCCATAAAACTTTGTGAGGGAGACTTGTACCCATTTTATGGAGGTGAACTTCCTTTCCTTAGGTTTTCCAACCAGAGTCATGACAAAAAATGTAACCTCCTGCAGGAGCACATCACATTCATGTTTTTAAAAGTCCTATTTGTGATAACTTCCATTTTGGTTAGTTTAACTGCTTTTTGTGTTAAGGGAAGAAATGCTCCTGAATCTGCTACGAAGGAAGAAAACAACCTCGAAAGAAGATTTTAGAAGGGGGTAAGTCTGTAAGTGGTGCAGGCAGTCTGCTTAAGGGGCATTTACTTTACTTTCTCCTATGAGGACTTTCAACATCATTTTCCTTCTTACAAATGTAACATTCTGGAATGTTACATGAAAGACTCCTTTTCCTTGAGGGCACGTGGGTGGCTCAATGGGTTAAAGCCTCTGCCTTAGGCTCAGGTCATGCTCTCCCATCTTGGGATCCAGCCCCTGAATCTGGCTGTCTGCTCAGCAGGGAGCCTGCTTCCTCTTCTCTCTCTCTGCCTGCCTCTCTGCCTACTTGTGACCTCTCTCTGTCAAATAAATAAATAAAATCTTAAAAAAAAAAAAAAAAGAAAGAAGAAGGAAAAAAAAGACTCCGTTTTCTTAGTTGTCATGTCTCCCAGTTATCATGGAAGACATGATATCATGTCTCTTTTTGGGTGGTAGAATACTATTTTTAGCAAAAGCTAAAAATACACAGGCAATATATGTTAGAGTTCATGGATTGGAAAACAGTTTTTCTTTTCATTGATCATTTTATTTATTTACTTTCTTTTTTTTTTTTTTTTTTTTTTAGTCCAGTCTTATACAAGCTAGAGAATTCACTGGAAAAGCAGACTTTGGTTAGCTAGAGGTACAGGAGATTAGAGGGTGCAGGGAAGGGTGGGGAAGAGGTATCCAAACTTCCCAGCTGTGATGGTTTGGGCTCTTCATGTGCTACTATCCCTTGATGTTCAGTATGAAAGCATGTTCAGGGGCATCTGTTGTGGCCCACTCAGTTGAGCATCTGACTGTTGAGCTCAGCTCAGGTCTTGATCTCAGGGTTGCGAATTCAAGCCTCATGTTCAAGCTCCTGCCTGGTGTGGAACCTACTTAGAAAAAAATAATAATAAAATAAAATTTATAAATGCAAAATCATTAAAAAATAATAATATGTTCAAATCAGGAAACAATATAAAAGAAAAAAAAGAAGAGTGGAGGTTAAATTTTAAAAAAGAAAAAGGTAAGAAAAATTAAGCTATAAGGAAATGAAGTGGAAGCTAAAATAGAGACTTAAAACCCCCACAAAGGTAAAAGGTTATGAGTTTAAAAATATAAAACATATGAGATTTTAAAAATAAAAGATAAAATACTATAAGCCAATGGGATAAAAGGTTAAAACATGACTAAAAGCTATAATGGTTCAGGCTAAAAGGCTAAAGCATGTGAGATGAAAATCTAAAAACAGACCGTTCCTGGTGATTAAAGCTTTGGAATAGGAAATCAGAACTAACACAGAAAAAGAAAAAAGGAAAAAATTAAAAATTAAATTAAAATTACAAGAATAATGTGGATTAGTGAAGGTATTGTATTTTTTTCAGTTAACGGGATCACAGAAGAGGACTGGTTCAAGGAAATGGAGTATGTTGCAAAATTCTCAGGGCAGCCTTTTCTTCCCTGTGGGGGACAGAGGGCTGGGTGAGGCTGCACTGATGGGTCTCCTTGCACGTGGGGTGCAGTGCAGAGGACAGAGGCTGTCACCCCCTGAGAGCTGGGAAGTGGATTGCAAAAGCAAAAGCGGGCCTAGCTTCTGGAGCTTCATAGGGAAGCAGCTCCTCCATCTAGCTTTTTAAAATTCCTCCTGACTTGCTCTTCCCTTTTCCCCAGTTCATTCTGGCTGCCCCTCAGCCAACTGGCCAGCCTCTGCCTTCAGCACCTCCTGTCTGATCTTTGCTCTGGCTGCCTTCCTGAGCCTTTCCCTTCCAGTCTCTTCCCACTTTGCAACCAGACTAATCTTGTGAAAACACCACTTGGGTCATGGAATTATATTGTATAAAAACCTTCCATGCTTATCATTTGAAAGACCAAAGTCCTAAAAGGCCTCACAAAATTTGGCTTGAATGCACTTTTTCAAATAAGTTAGAGATCTTCTATGATGGTACTTAAATTCAACCTTGTCTACTGCATTATTTATGCTAACCCCCAAGATATCTGGAGGTTACATATTTTGGAGTTTGGCGTTTGATTGTGAGATTTGGAGTTATTTCAAAAAAAAAAAAAAAGGAATTCTTAATTCCATTTTGAAAAAGTTAAAGTAAATTGATACTGATTTTTGTTTCAGTTTTTGGTTCTCAGGCAAATTAAAGGTGCAGGCGGCGGTGAGAGGGAAGAAAAGAACTAGGATTCATATACATGTATTTCTGGGAAATTTAGATTTTTGTTTTACTGGAATTAATGTTGGAGCTCCCTTCTTAGCTGTTCCCCAAAATGACTTTCTTTCCTGAGTTTAAGGATATATTATCTGTAAAAATGCTTCTTGAGTATTTCTCTACTCAGTTCTGAAAATAATGAAAATTCAGCCTCTCTCAGTGTTTGAAGGGGGAAAAAAAAAAGATTTGGAAAATCAACTAACCATATTTAAGATTATCCCAATGAGTTTTCTGCCAAAACACCAGATGCTACTGGGAAAAAAAAAAAATCTGCCATAATTTGCTGTCTGGGAACTGTGCCTGACTCTTTAACAGGGATAAGGAGAGCGATGTAAAAGAATGAGGTAAATGGCAAATCCTACTCCAAATAAACAGTGATTTTATATTTAAAAAGGTTCTAGTTAAGACTACTGGGTTTACTGCACTGATCAAATTCTATTATTTATCAGGATCTACAAGGACATTTTATAGCCAATGCCGTATGAATGCTTGGCCACTGTCACACTTAGCCATCCTAAATCATTTTTATATCTTCGTAGTTAAAAGTCCTAGTGATATCATAAATTTCATACTAGGAGCACTTTAGATTCAGAGCTATTTTCTCATGTTGATTTTTGTTGTTCTTTCAATTTTTGCTTGGGTTTGGATAGGTCCAAAGCCTTTTATAAGCCAAATCTATGTTGCATTTACCATGTACATATTTAGATTTCTTCCTTCTCCTCTCAGTGAATGAAAGCAGCATTAGAAATAGAATTGAACTTTGGGAAATGGGATTATGTGTGTAGCTTAAATTGAAGCAATGGAAGCAAGTTTCTAATGAGAAGATAGCTTCAACTTCAACTTTTGATCATTAGAAAGTGCTCAGGTCACTTGTATCCTCTATTTTCATGCAGTTCTATGATCTACAGCTGGGGAAGAAGTTCCCATACGTTGTGTGAAATGCAGACTTTGCTATACTTCTTAAAATTCTGCAGGATTTAAAAGAAACCCAGAAGGAAGATGGGATCTAAAATTTCCTGCCTTCTGCTTTTTGAGTTACCCTAGTTTTTACTCAATCTGAGGTTCAGATTATTCAGTAGCTCACCATTTCTTCAATTTGTTATGGACTGAATGTGTGTGTCACCCCCAAATTCATATGTTGAAGTCCCAACCCCAGTGTGGCTGTATTTGGAGTAAGGAAGTCATGAAGTCTAAATGAGGTCATAAGGTTGAGGCCCTGATCCAAACGTCTTATAAGAAGAGACATCTTATAAGTGTCATTCCCAACCCTCATCATCCCTCCCCTCTGCCCATGCACTGGGGAGAGGCCACGGGAGGACATAGTGAGAGGGTGGCTGTCCACAAGCCAGGAGGAGGGCACTCTTCATGAACTGAATTGGCCGGAAACTTGACCTTAGAATACCCAGTCTGCGGTGTTTTGTTATGGCAGCTTGAGGAGACTAATACAATATTTCTGTTTCTACTGATAACAAAAGCAGAGAAATTTGCTCCGAAAAGGATATGGGTTATGGAAGAGAGCAGGGGCTGTGTTTATCTCTGTGAATGACTGCATCCCTAGCATGGAGGAGTGCCTGGCAATGTTCATTTTGACAAATAAATGAATGAATGAGTGAGTAGATAAAACATCCAAACTTCTCTGGAACATCTGACTCTTGGTTTCAGCTCAGGTTGTGATCTCAAGGTGGTGAGGTTGAGTCCCACACTGAGCCTGGTGTTGGGCTTGTGGTTAGCTCAGACTCTGCTTAAGACTCTCCCTCTCTTTCTGCCCCTTTTGCACCACTCTCTGCCTTGCCTTGTTCTCTTGCACGCTCTCTCCCAAAAATAAATAAATAAGTCTTAAAAAAAAAAGTCTACGCTTCTCATGATAGCTACATTGATCACTGACGTGGATTACAAAAGGGAGTATTGCATTTCCTACCTTAAAAACTGTACATGTGTGCCTATCTTGTTGATTTATTTATTTATTTGTTTATTTTAAAGATTCTATTTATAGACTTGTTAGAGAGAGAGAGAGAGAGAGAGAGCAAAAGCAGGGGAGTAGCAGGACGAGGGAGAAGCAGGCTCCTTACTGAGCAAGGAGCTTGATGTGAGAATTGATCCCAGAACTCCAGGATCATGTCCTGAGCCAAAAGCTGATGCTTAACTGAATGAGCCACCCAGGTGCCCCAATCTTATTTATTTCTGCTGATTTTGGGGGCCGTCCCAACTAAAAGCCATCCTGAGTTGTTTTTGTTTTTGTTTTTTTTTTAAGCCCAGATTTTATTTAGATTTCACTAGCGTCTCCATTATCATACTCTCTCTTTCTCCAGAATTCAATTCAACATATACGTTGCGTTTATTTGTCATGTCTCCTGTCTACCTTGGTCTGTGATTTTTTTTTTTTTAAGATTTTTTTATTTATTTGAGAGAGAGCAAGACTGCAAGAGAGAGTATGAGTGGGGGGTGGGGATGGGGTTGAGGAGGGATAAGATGGATGGGGAGAAACAGACACCCTCATGAGCAGGGAGCCAGATGTGGGGCTTGATCCCAGAACCCCTGGATCATGACTGTAGCCGAAGGGACATGTTTAACCAGCGGAACCACCCAGGTGCCCCTAGTCTGTGATTCATGCACAGTTTTTCCTATCCTGTATAATATCCTCAGTCTGATAAACATCAGACAAATCTCATTATTAGACTGCAGGTATGGTTCTTTGGATGGAATGCTTTTCTCATCCATGATATGAGAAGGCACATGATATCTTTGTGAAATCACTAGTGACATTAAGCTGAAGTTGTTTGTACCAAATTATGATTTTTTATTAATTATGTACCAAATTATGATGATTAATTAATTAGGATTATTGCTTAATACTTCTGTAGTATTTGTAATAATAACACTTTGCACCTTCTGATTGGACAGAAGATCTCAATCTCACCTCCCTAAATTCAGAAATGAAAACTTCTTTCTTTCTATAATGTTAGAGAAAGTAAGATTCTATATATATCTTGGTGTGGGGTCTAATATATAGTAAATATTATTTTTATAGCCTAATTTTTTCCTCTTTGTCTGGAGAGCTCTAGTGAAATATGCTGACTAAATTAATAAGGAATGATTTTTCTCGAAGTTTCTTGGTTCATTTGTGAGATCCAGATAGGAACGTTGATGGCATCGAGCCCAACTTAGCCCTCCCGGTATTAGCGCATTAGGCACCTTATAAAATATAACTTATTTAATGTTCTGCCAGCCATGCCACCCTCAAGTGTGATGTCATCAACACATTAAATAAGGACATTTGGGACCTCCAAAAAAAAAAAAAAGGGGTTTGGCAGGTAACTGAGAATGTGGTCTCCTTTAGTTTAGGTTCACCTGAGTAACGCACTCGTGAGTGATACATAGGGCTGTGTGCTGTGTGCTGATGGGCACAAATAAAGGGACATAAAACTAGGAGTCCGACGACTTCACTCTAAAGAGATTGAGATGCTTCTCTCAGCCTTATATTTTGTGGTAAAATTTATGTTGGAGCTTATCCAAAGTTTTGTCAAATTGGGTTGAGTAAAGGAGTCTCTGGAGGGTCAAATGCTTGTCCAAAAGGGATAGTTTCCTTGGCCAGGGTTTGGCACGTGAATGAACACTTTGCTCCCAACAAGGTCTTTAACTTGCTTAGCTTCGCTCTTGAATTGGGCCCATTGTGCCTCACTAAACTCTTGAAATTTTATTGGCTATTCATATTTTACTCTCTGTCTTAGGATATAATTTAATGCATCCATGGTCAGAAGGCAATCAAAGAGTGCCTGTGACTAAAAAGGGAGAGGTAACGGCAGAGAGGTAGTAAAGAAAATTTCTGGGTTAATGTTATTCTGACCATGAATGTTGACTCCAACTATGATTTCAAAAAGAACATTTTGTAAATGTCTTTTTCTAGTTCAGTAACTCTTTTTGAATGCATATTGTGTGAAAATCATTGTTAGATCGAAAAGGGTGTGCAGGGAAATAAGAAATGAACTTGCCTTCCCATAATACATTGTTAGACAAAAATAAAATCTGTAATCAATCAATAATAAAATCCAGAATATTAGGTAGAATAAAAATATTGCAATAGATATAAAGAAGCTGTTCATATGATTAAAATACGTGGAGGTTTGTAAATTAGGTGGACTTTTCACTTCATTAAGAGGTAAGGACATGCCTGGGTGAAGTGATTTGTATTTGGTCACCCGTAAGCATTTCTGAATCCCATGGATAAGCTTCACACTTGCCCTTGAGGTTTTGTTGTGGGAATATTATCTCACCAAATTAGAAAGCAACCTTGGACCTCTCAGCTGTATAACTTGGCAGTTCTCAATACTGCACCCACATTCCTTGGCAGAAAAAGGCTCCCAAGAATTCTGAGTTCCTAACCTCTAAGTTTTCTTGGTAGTATGTCATCAACCACACCTATAGTCACCTTCTTCATTCCATCAGCGTTCTGCTAAGCTGAGTATGAGCAGTTAATCTACCCAACACATAGGCTTGACTTATGTATTAAATGATATATAATAATAAATAGTGGGAGCTTTGCAGAGAAAAAAAATGTGAAAAACTGTAGTGGTTTTCATTAAATTTCATCTCCTAAAAGTAAGGCTTAGTTTGAAATAAGCTGTCTGGTGATGAGGACCCCCATCTCCAGTTTCCAGGGATGGCATTGGTTCTCAGGAGGTATCCACACCTTTTTTCTTTACTTTTTCCTTGATTATTATTATTATTATTATTTTGGTGGGAGAGGGGACTTGGGAGTTTTTCTCATTTTTATATCTTCTCAGCAGTGCTTTAAAACAATTATATAATTATATTTTATTTAGCGTTTAGGTTTTTATTGTTAAAGAGCCTTTCAGAATATCGAGTTCAAAGTGGTAGTTCTCTCTAGAAACTCTAGAGGAAGGAAATGGAATAAAGGCGTGTGATTTTATCTCATTCCTTTCAGCTTTATCTCACGCTCTCCCTGTAAAATGCTCTTTGCGGCAAATGAGTTGCTGCAGTCAGTTCATTGGTATTAGAGAGCACACAGAATTCTCTTAGGTTCTCTTTGGTACTTTTTGTGACACCATTTCCTCCCCCTTCCTCCGGCAGCCCTCAGCAACTCTGAATTGCTGGGAGATTTTAGTCGCTCTTCTGGAAATAGGAAAGGTGACTTTCCTTTTCTCTCTCTCCTGAAGGCTCTAAAGACTCTCCCCTGAAGGGCAGAGAACGTTGGGTCTCCTCTGCCTGTTCTCTGGGATGGCATTTCGGACAGGCTTGGCCTCATGAGAGAGCTTGGAAGAAAGTATCATGCTGGAGCCTGGGTTGATTCAGTGTTGCCAGAGCCAGAGATAGACTTGGACAATGATCAAACAGCCCAAAGGGTCAGTTAAGATACAGAAGTAATGATGATGATGAGGTAGCATTAAAAAAGAAAAAAAAAAAAAAAAAAAAAAAAACCAGGGGCATCAGGGGGCTCAGTGGGTTAAGCCTCTGCCTTCAGCTCAGGTCATGGTCTCAGGGTCCTGGGATCAAGCCCCCCATCAGACTCTCTGCTCAGCAGGGTGCCTGCTTCCCCCTCTTTTTCTCTCTCTCTCTCTGCCTGCCTCTCTGCCTACTTGTGATCTCTCTCTGTCAAATAAATAAAATCTTTAAATTAAAAAAAAGAAAAAAGAAAAAAAAAACCCAAAAAACAAACCAGCTTTCACTGGTATCAGTGCTTATGATCTGTCAGGCATTGTTTTGAGCATTTTGTGGACTTACTGCACTGAAAGCTCACCACCGTCCCTAGGAGGGGGGAGCTGTGCTTTTCTCCAGTTTGCATTGTTTGCACACTTGGCTCAGGTCCTCTAGGTAGCAAACAGAGGACTTGGGTCTTGAGTCTGTATCCTAAATCCCCCATGCACTATCTCACCAAATCACCTGGAGTGGTTGCCTCTGTGGCCTGGGTTCCTAAGTCTGCACAGTCATCTATTTAGACACTTGAAATTATGGTTAAAATTTTTTTTGTGTGTTACATTAACAATGGGTGATTAGTTATATCTAGGCCTTATTGTATATTTCCTTAGTAAATTAATAGTTTTAGTTTTTTGTCTTACAGGATAAGGGTAAGAATAAGAATTGGTTGTGTCCTTTTTGTGTTTAGGACAACACATGGGAAATATGTAAGCTCTAGACGTAACGAAATTGAATTAAACTGTGATGCTTATATTCCTTTTCAGCATTTGTGTCCACTTGGTGCCTGTCACTTGGTAGAAGAGCAAAGAAGAAAATGAGTTTTTTTCCTTGCTTTTATGTCTACCCATGTTCAACTTACAACATTTGACAAACATTTCTTTCTCTTTTAAGTGTCCTCTCTGTGCCAGTTGTTACATTAGGGTCTGGGATAATGATGATGATGAGGAAGTATTAAAAAAGAAAAAAAAAAAAAAGACAAGGGCATCAGGGGGCTCAGTGGGTTGAATAGGACATGTTGACTACCAGTGGTTGAATACCAATTGGTTGAATACCAATACCACGTTGAACAGGACAAACAAGATCACTGGGCTGTGGGCTTTTAGAATCTGGTGGAGGTTACAGATGAGTAAATAAAGGTGAGTACGGTTGGATGAGATAGAAGAGACATCTCAGTCTTCCACCCATATTCACCTACTTTTCTCGAGATTTTGCTTTTAAAGTCATAACCGGATGACAGCAGCAACAGCAAAAAACTCACTAATACGGGCACAAGATGGAGTTAAATTATAGCTATTGATCTATGAAAGTCTGTGATGACATTCTCCAGCATAGTGAGATTTTTACATAACAAAAAGCATTAATGGGGGAAAAGCTGTAATTTTAACATGCCCAGATATATAATTTAGGAAGATGGTGGCAAATTGGAATAGCACCAAATGAAACTCAGAAATACTTGTTGAATGGGGAAAAAAAAAAAAAAGCTAAATTGACTACAGGGCTCTTCCATCTTGCTCCTTAGCTGAGAAACATTTGAACTACTTTCTCAGTTTGCCTAATTTCATTCCTTGTGTTAATGATTGCCCTGCTAGATCTCAATTAGTTTTCAGGTTTTATTTTTCTTCATAAAGAATTCAGCAATTCTCTTCTTTGTTCTGTTTTAGGAACATCTGTTGCACATCTAGTGTTGAGTTTATTTGAAACTAACAGCTGCCCGGTAGCGTGTTAAGAGAAACAGCCTAGGTGAAATGTCCCTGCTGATTCTTTTCTAAAAGGGCTCGTTTCTAAAAATTTACTTTAATTACATTTAAATTATGTGATATGAGGGGTATAGGAATGGCAACGATTGTCCCTGTTTAGTGTGATGGATCAGTGTTTTATGTTTATGATAATTCCAACGAATTTAATCCAAATATTTAGATACTTAAAGGCTACATAAGGAAAAAAAATGTTACAATTTAAATTTGAGGCCAGCTGGCTTATCTGGCTCTTGGCTAATTCTTCCCAAGTGAAGTACCACTGCCCAGACTCTGCAAGTTTCTTTGACAAATTCCCAACTCATGTCTGCCTACAAATCACATTAAAATAAATTTGAATGGTATAACAATCCGAGTCTTTGAGTGGAGCTTACTTTTCAGAACTAAGCAAACAACAAGCTACTACTAAAACAACCATTAAAAAGAAAACCACAAAACTATACCAGACTAGACTCTACAAATCTTGGGGCCTCCAATGCCCAACTCAGAAGTTTGAGCTAATTCAGCAAAGAACATTTATGAAAGGTTTACAAAGTCTCCTCTGGACACATAAAATATGACAGCAACAATGCACTCTTTAAATCTTGAATTTGTAGAATTGCTCAACCACTGAATAGGTCTTAGGTTCATATAGCTAAGCCTTTGCATAGAGTCCATTGTGAACCTCACACTTCTAAGCTTGTAGACGTACCACGTCTTACTCTACACAACAGCCTCATGAGGTGAGGATTATTGCTAACCTCAGGTCGTAAAAGAGGAATGGAAGTTATAACTCATTAAAGTCATGTAACAAACAGATGGACAGAGTCTAAGGTCACTGAGCTAGCAAATGGCTGAGCTGGGACAGACACAGGCATTTCTAATTCAAAATTCCATCTGTCCTTACTGCAGTTGAGGACTCAACTTCTAGGTATCTGCCTTTGGAGAGTACAAAAGTAGTAAAGAAGACTTTAGGGGCAGAACTCAAGACTCAGAAATACTGGCTAATTCTGTGTCTGGATGCTAGTTATCTTTACTTCATCCGCTAAAAGTGAAACCTTTTCTACCTTCTCCTTGTCCTTTTTTTGATTCTACACCCCTGGGGTCCCATATTGTTTATTCCTACTGTGTACTATATGGACAGCTCTTCCTAAGTGCTCACCAGAGTCTGCCAAACTGTCTACGTATCACAGGGCAAGAAAAACCAAAAAATATTTAGGTAAAAGGGAGTGTGTAGAGATCAAATTATACCATTCAAACCTCAAAGCCAAGTTTTGTTTTTCTTTGCTGTTCCAATAATGTAGCCATAGAGAATCACTGAGTGATGGCATGTTAGAGTTGGAAAGAACCGGAGATGTAATCAAGTCAATGTCTTCACTGTAAAGGGGAAGGAAATGTGTTCTAAAGAGTCGGGGGAGGGGGTTGTGTTTAAATTCACAAAGTCAGCAAGTGGCAGATGTGGGACTTTGCCATGGGAACACTTATGCTTAGTTTATGCTCTTTCCTTTGAATCCATATACTGGAGGTCACTTTCTGGCATGCAGAGTGACTGCCTGGCTTCTCTCCAAGCACAGGATTCCATATCGGGCTGGATGAGGCAGGGTCAATTGCCTTTAAGACCTGGAGTTCTGAAATCAGATAGACCAGGGTCCATTATCTTAGCTCTACAACTTGCTGTGTCATTCAAGGCATGTTACTTATCCTCTTTAACTCTCTGTCTCCCCAGCTGTAACAAGCGATGATACTTTGTGCTTCCTGTGGTTGTTGAGAGGATTAAAGGAAATAAGAATGCTTGTGGACTGCTTGCTTGC
The DNA here is from genome assembly GCF_030435805.1 of Mustela lutreola. Classification (NCBI taxonomy): domain Eukaryota; kingdom Metazoa; phylum Chordata; class Mammalia; order Carnivora; family Mustelidae; genus Mustela; species Mustela lutreola. The sequence goes on along the minus strand of NC_081297.1, from coordinate 71,355,628 downwards.
TCTGTGTCATATTCTATACTAAATGTTTTATATTTATCCTGTCATGTAATACTTAAAATTTGTGTAAAGTACTTCAACCATAAAGTAGTAAATGTGTGTATATATACATGTGTGTAGGTGTGTGTGTGCATACACACCCATACTCATACACATATCAATTAGGAATCACACACACACACACACACACACACACACATCCCAGTACAGTCAAGAATATCATTTAAGCTTTTACTACACTGATTTTAATAAACAGCAGTGTCCTATGGCAGGCACTCCGTGCCCTTGTCCCATGAAGCTATGAGGATTCACACTCTTCCTGTCTTCCTGCCCTGCCAAAACCTTAACAGAGGGCTTCCACTCTCAAGGTCACAGGGTAGTTGCTCAGCCATACTCCATCTGTGCTTCAGGCTGTCAACTAGCAGTAAGGAAGAGAGCAGGAGCAGAAGGGCAAAGCCTGCTAGCCTGGAAATGTTGCCCAATGATATGTAAGTGCTTCTGCTTATGTATCATTAATACCTCTATCTACCAGAAAGCTTGGAGAGATAGTCTTTATTTGAGCTTATTCTATCCCCAAGTGTATGAAATGAGTAGGGAACCAGCAATTTCTGTCACATATTTGTCAAGGTCAGGTGAAGATTCTATATAAACTCCAGTTTATTGAGAATGTGTGTGTGTGTGTGTGTGTGTGTGTATTCACTATTATAACAGTATATTGTATATTAGTAATAATAAATATTATTTTATATACACTGCATAGTCACACATTTATATTTTATTTATAAAGAAAACATGGCTGCTGGTCACATATAACACTATAGTCTTAGTATTTGTAGAGGTCAGGAATAGAAATATGATTTGCACATCATCTCAGTGGATTGGTGGCCAGGATTTGGGGCAGAAATTAAACCAAAGAAAATCATCACAGAAACAAAATGATTTGTTGTATGTTGTAGTAACTGAAGCAGTATGCAGAAAAGAGTATAACATCAGAGAAAGGGCAAATCAGCTAGAAATGTGATCAAAGAGATGACTATGGAAGGAAATTCACCTAGGCACAGAGAAATTGTCTAGGAAAGAGAACGATCTATAAGTAGGATATCTGGAGGGTACTCTTGCTCAAGAAGCTAGGAAGCTGTTTGAGGGTTAGTTTTATCTAACCTTGATTTCAACAGATGGAAAAACCAAAGAGATGACCTGGCCTCGTCACTTTGGGACAAGAGGAAGAGAGATAGAGAGGGAGGTCAAGGGAGAGAGAGAGAGAGATCTCCAGTTTATATCTGGGATAGGAGGAAGGTTAGGATTAGAAGGGAAATATAATAGTTTATGATAAGTTGCTCCAAGTTGAATTTAGTAATGAATCTCTATACTTACATTTAATGGCATATGTAAAATAAATGTCCTACCCTCCCTGCCTCCCCGAGCTTGGGCTTTCTTCCAAAGTCCTTACTGAACAGGGCCATTGGGAAGACAAACAGCAAAGGGACACAGAGCTAATTTTAAAGTCTTAGAAGAGAATCTCCTGAGACTTTGGCTGAGAACCATAGAAATTTACTTGTGATAGAAATTTTCTGGAATTTTTCTATTCTGAGATACTCTGAGCTCATTCTGTCATAAGCCTTCATGACTTGACAAATAACATATTGACTGGTTCCTATAGTTTAATAAAGAACAGCATGAAATCTTCTGGATGTGTCAATTCCTTGTTAGCTTTGTTTGAGGCTAAGAATACCTAACACATAGTAAGCACTCAATAAAAATTTAATTAAATTTATAAATTAAAATAAGTGAATGCTTAGGGAATACTTAGTGTGGCAATATAATACAGTTATATTATGTTTACCTATCCAGCTAATATTAGTGCTGAAAAAATTAGCTTGCATGAATACAATTTGAGTTTTTATTTCTTAGTATTTGGATGAAATCTGTTCCCACCCCCATTTTTTTTTTTTTAAGTCAAAGCCTTATAGATCTGAGTCTGATTATCTCAGAGTCTTTCCAACTTTATCTGATGGTAGTGTTTATTCATTTGATAAAGTTATGATCCTACTGTGTTCCAAGCAGTGATCTGATTCCTTCTCTCAAGGAGATTTTGACCTACCAGAAAATAAAAATATAAACCATCAGTTAAAATACAGTGATGTTATGTATGTGCTGAAATACAGTGATGTAAAGCTATGACAGAGATTGTCATGGGGTCCTCTGGCAACAAAGGAGACAGATTACTGTCATTTTAAGAGCCTAAACTTAGATTTTGAAGTCTGTATTTAAGTTTTCTCATCTGTGTATGTCCGTCACTAGCCGTGTAATGTTTGGCAAATTACTATATCTCTAAGAGCCTCTAGTTCCTCACTTGTAAAGTGAAGCTAATAGTAGGATTCATCTCAAAAGGTGTTGGGAGGACTTAAAGAGAGAATAAAATAAAATTCCATAGCATCGTGCTACATCCTACTATTGTTTCTCACCAAGCTCATCTTCCCTGCCCAATCCCTCCCTCTCTTCACACCAGCCACACTTCTCCCAGGGCCTGGAGTACACCAAGTGTATGCTACCCCAGGATCTCAGCACATGCTGGTTCCTTGTCTGCAGTGCTCTAACATCCCTATTTATGTCCTTGAGATTCTGGCCCATTTTTTTTTTCTCATCCCAAAGTGTAAATAAATCACTTTGCTGCCTTCTCTCCTAACTGCCTGTTATTTGTCATAATTTGTAATTATACATTCTGTTGTATCTGTATAGTTTTTAATCTTCCTCGTTTAGACAGTAGCTCAAGGAGGGTAGAGATCATGTATCTTTTGGGTTCATCACCATGAACTCAGTTCAGGATGAATCGTCGCACATAAGGTGTACTTTAAATATTTGGTATTTAATGAATAAACAAATGAATGGAAACATGACTTTGCATGCAAAGTGTTAACACTATGTTTTTGGCTCTTAGTAAAGTATCTTTTAAATGCTAAATTTTATCATTTCAAAGAGCAGGAATCAGATTTAAATTGTGGGAGAAGTCAGAAAATTTTCTTAGAAGAGATGATACTTAAGATGAATTTTGAGATCAAATTTTATATTCCCCTTTACAGAACACATTTCCAGGCTATATCAGTAAGTTTTATGGAAATCCTGAAGAACTTTAGAGAAAAAAAAAAAAGACTAGTCACTTCACGTTTGAAATTATTTAACACCGTTTCTTCTGAAGTGTTTAAAGCATTGCCTCACATCATCTCTTTGAGGTAGGTAATTAGAAAGATGATTATTTCTGTTTCAGGGGTAGAGAATTATATAACAAAAATCAAAAGTTAAGTCAGGCTATGTGATGGAACTTCTGGAAGACATGAAGGACTAGAAGGCAAAGGACAACAGAGCAAACTTGAAAGCCTACAGGTCAAGAAGACTGTTACTGAACTCCCAGCAAATTACACATTTGGCAGCCACAGGCTACGAACTGGAGCTGATCTGCCCAAAAAGGGCATGCAGGAAAAAGGAGTGGTCCAGTTCAAGCAATCTGGACCCCACAAGTAAAACTCACTAGAGCCTCATTAGCAATCAGGATGTCTGTCTTGGTGGGCCTTGGCGCTCATTCCATGGACTAAAATGACCTCCAGTAAGTCAAAATAAGACTCTGATAAAATCTGAAATATTGCAAGGTGCTCTCAGTCTTAGGAATATTTTCCAGAAAATGTTGAAGATTTCAGATCTGAATGGCTATTTATGAAGTTTTGTAAGAGACTGTCATTCTAGCACATCCTCTGATATTTCAACTCTGCAGGTCTAAGCTTCTTTACAGAATTTAATCAAAGATGCTGAAGTACTAAACATCTGTTTTCCCTAAAATTAAGGGAAGGCAGGATTAGATCTTCTTTTGGTGAAACTCATCAAAGTTTATAACAGGAAGAGAAGGGATTTGATTTTTGTTAAAAAAATGTTTTTAATTAATTAATTCATTTTTATTCTCCCTTGGTCTCTGGCCTCTAACGTAACAACTCTCTTAGAAAAGATGACAATAGAGACTATCAAGCCTGACTTTTCAGTTTCCCCTGTCTCAGCTTTGTCAGGTGTGACCCAGACCATCTGAATGGCTGGACTCAGTGTCATTCTTGAAATGAATACAGTTACTTTCTCTGCCTGACATGGCAATCTCAGAGACTGAGGCTATTGCTACTCTGAGTCAACATTTATTTAGTGTTCATGATAGGCCATACTCTAAACTAAGCTCTAAGAATGCAAAGGCAATAAAACAAGATCACTTCCTATGAGGAACTCTAATGTACTGAGTAGGGAGAAATGCCAACAGTTTGTTGCAGTGTCATAAGTACTCTGTGCTAGGCCTACCTTCTACAGAAGCCCAAGAGAGAAACTCCTTTAAATCATTCATTTATGGAGCATCTAATTAAGGCAAGACCTTGCCCTCTAACTGGGGAGGAGAAACAGTTGCTTTTCCTCCAGGAACTCTACATGCTTCTGTGAAAGTTAAACACATAGATAAGTAACTCAAATGATACATAAGAAAATCTATCATAGGTTCTTTAAAATAACTGAAAAAGTGCTCCATGTCTGAGAGGACATCTTTTTCAAGAATTATTGCAGACTAGAAATTCTAAAGGCCTCCATACCTAACAATTATCATTAAAATATTTAATATGTGTATTTAAAATGCATTGGTGAGCTAGAAACAAAGTAAAGGAAAACCTAAGAGGCTGAAAAATAAGGTGGAAGTACAAAATCATATAGGTAAGTCATGGTGAAAATCAGCTATTCCTCTAAAATCATCTACTGTTTCCCCATGACTTAGAGCATTGGTTTTGTTGATAAATAAGGGTCATGAAGAAAGGCTAAGACTATACCAGAAATCATATCAGACTAGAGATTTTTAAGAAGCCCAGGTGTCCTAAGTTACAGTCAGTGAAATGGTGAACTAGAAAAATTCCTTCCTTGGTACACCTGGGTGGCTCAGTTGGTTAAGCAGCTGCTTTCGGCTCAGGTCATGATCCCAGCTGGGATTGAGTCTGCCTGTGCTCGCTCTTGAGCTCTCTCTGTCAGAGAAATAAATAAATAAAATCTTAAAAAAAATAAATAAATCCTTCCTTGACTTTGACTCTGTGTGGGAAGGAAGAGGCTTAGAGTGCAAATTCATGATACTTTTGTGTTTGAGATAACTTAAGCTGAGAATTTATTATAAAGTGACCCTATGTTGATAGTGTCCCAGGATGCTTGTAAGAAGTTAATATAAATACTCTCTGGAGGAATGTACCTTTTAAATCTGGACCTCAAAAATTTTCAAAGAGGAAGTTTATGGAACATGTTTATTATAACAAAATTGTAAAATTCAAGGAAAGAAGCAACCAAGAACATAAATAGTCAAAACAAAAAAAACAAAATAAAGCATAAAATAACCAAACAACTTAAAAATAAAGACAGCAGCCTCAGACCCACAAAGTCATTAGATACTATAATCATTGAACTAGTATATTTAATGTGTTTAGAGAAAAATATATTTGAAGTATAGAAAAAGAGATTTTAAAAATGAATAAGTAAATTTGAAGATTCAAATAGAGATTGTAGAAATAAAAAAATGTAACAAAATGAAAACCATGGTGAATAGGTTGAATAAAACTAAACAAAGCTGAAGAGAGAATTAATAAATAGGAAGATAGTTGAGGAAATCCAGAATGTAGCAAGAGCAAGAGTTAGGATATTATAAATGAAAAATCAAGAAACATGAAAGATACAGTGAGACAATGTAACAAATGTCTAACTGGGTTTCCAGAAGAAAAGCAGAGATAATGTAGAGGGGCACTGTTTGAAGTAGTAAGGTCTGAGAATTATCTAGAAATGATAAAAGAACTATTATTCCTTCAAAGCAGGGAGTCCACAAAATTCTAAGCAAGTTGAAAAATAGAAATCCACATCAAGACATTTTGTAATTAACTTTCTTTATATCAAAAACGTAATTATCATATGATCTCTCTGATATGAGGAATTTGAAAGGCAGGGCAGGGATGTTGTGGGGGGAAGGGAGGGAAAAAATGAAACAAGATGGGACTGGGGAGGCAGATAAACCATAAGAGACTCTTAATCTCAGGGAACAAATGGGGAGGGTTGCTGAGTGGGGAGCGATAGGGTGGCTGGGTTATGGATAGTTGGGAGGGTATGGACTATGGTAAGTGCTGTGAATTGTGTAAGACTGATGATTCACAGACCTGTACTCCTGAAGCAAATAATACATTATATAATAGTGAAAACAACAACACCACCACCAAAACTGAAACCAAAAACCTTAAAGATAGAAAAAAAAAAAAACACACCAGGATTTCTATGGAAGAAACAGACTGACATCTAACTTCTCAAAAACAGTATAAAAAAACAAGGAAAGATTTTTCAGTGGCAACCTAGTGTTGTGTACTTAGCAAAATTATCTTGCAAGCTTGAGAATTACATAATTTTTTTTTCAGACAGACAACACTGAAGGATTTTTTTCTTTATCAATAGTACACCTTAATTTTGCAAGAAAAACAAATGATCAAGAACCATTTGTATAAACAATAATATTGTTTAATTTTTTGGGTATATAGTGATATAACTAAAATATTATGATAATTAGATTTTCTTTTATTAAAAACAGATGTTAGCATTTCTAGGTTAATGGTTAAAATAATAAAGGAAGAATTTATAATTCCAAACTAGTGGTGGGAAGAAACAAGAAAGAGAAAAAAAATTCACAAAAATATTCAAGAAAGATTAAAGGAAAAAACAGAGAAAAGGCAGAAAATTTAGAAGGTACAAAATAAGAAAGTAGAAATGAATTGAAATATATCGGTGATCATAATAAATGCATGTGGGCTAATTTTTTGTTGTTGTCAAAAGATGAAATTGCCAGACTGAGGAAACAAAATTCAGGTATATATTAAATTTAAGAGGCACACCTAAAACAAAAGAATTCAGAAAGTTTGAAACTGAAAAGATGGAAGAACAGACATTAAAAATTTGCTGAAATTCTAATCATCAAGGAAATGAAAATAATGATACCATTAACCCAGCCTCCGGGAAGCAAAAATTTAAGAAATCTATGTTTGGCAAAAATGTCACATAAGAACATTTATGGAAGGATAAATTGGTGCCATCATTCTGGCAAGTGCTTTGACATCATCTAGTAAAGCAACTTACATGCACAGGATACATTATAAGAATGTTGATAGCAGCATGGTTTGTAATTCTCAAACTGGAATAAAATCCAAATGTCCATCATTAAAACAATGGATAAATGTAGTATAATTCATAGAATGGAATACTATGCAGCAATATAAAGAAGCCAACATAGCCACACGATATAGCAGATGCTACAATGTTGAACTATTGAAAGATGTTGAACTGTTGAACTATTGAAGTATTGAAAGGAAGAATGCACAAAAGAATACATGGATAATGGCACCATTTATATAAAGCACAAAAAATAGATAAAATAAACCATAGGGTGAACAGTGAATTAACCATGGAGAAAATCTCAACAAATCATCGGGTTCATATCAATTCTGTTATGTAATCCCATTTCAGTTAAACTAGAAATCAATAATAAGGATATGTTTTTATTTTTTTTATTTTACAGATTTTATTTATTTATTTTTCAGAGAGAGAGAGAGAGAGAGAGAGAGAGAGAGAGAGAGAGAACACAAGCAGGGGGAGAGGCAAGCAGGCAGAGAGAGAAGCAGGTTCCCTGCTAAGCAGAGAGCCTGGTGCAGAACTCTATCCCAGGACCCTGGGATCTTGACCTGAGCAGAAGGAAGATGCTTAACTGATTGAGCCTTTCAGGAGTCCCATAAGGATATGTTTTTAAAACTCCCATGCATTTGACAGTTTTTTAAAGAGGTGAGATTTATATTTGAAAAGATGCATAAGAGCATCAACAGGAATGTATTGTAGCTATACATCAATGGTAGTTGACATTATGGCGTGATTGCTTAGGGTCAGGTGTTGCTCCAGTGCTTGACTATATTATCTTATTTCTTTTTCCAATGATCTTACAAATTAAGTCCTTTTATTAACATTATATTACCATTAAGAAAACCAAGTTACTTGCTTAACCTCACAAAATTCAAATGCAGTGGAGATGGGATCCAAACCCAGGTGATCTGACTACAGAGATTGTCCTAAACCACTCTGCTATGCTGGCCAAGAACAGCAAAGATGGAGAAATGGGGGGCTGTGAGACATGTTTGGGGAACACGTGTAACAGATGCAGATGATCTGTTGGGGGATGTTGGTGATAAAAAATGAAAAAGTATCTGGTAGTGGAAATGGAGCAAAATTTGATAAATTCTATTAGTTGTGTGTAGTAGAGTAACCCTAAAGATGGTGGATTATGAAATGGCACAATGAAATCTGCATTTTTAGGAAGATCTGTGCCTTGTCACGAAGAAGAAATATTTGAAGGGCGAGGTAAAAAGGCCTTTTAGCAGAAATGAGAAAAGACCTGTGCCAGAAAACTTGAATGGAAAAGAAGTACACAAGAAAATTACGTTTCTCAGGGAGAACTGACATTTGATACATGATTAGATGGGAAAAGTGATTCTAAATTTCTAAAGCTTTGTAACCGGGATGATGATGATGACATGAACCAAGATAAAGAATGAACATGGAAGAGTAAGTATGTAGGGGAAGGTTGAGCCCCAAGTTGGACATTTTGACTTTAAGGTATCTGTGAGCTAGAAATTGAGGTGTTTTGCTGATGCTAGAAACGTGGGCCGAATCAGAAGCTAACTCAGCACAAAAGGAAGGGCTAGACATGGAGGTTTGGGCATCAGCCTCCATGGTGATGAAGCCTCATGGGCAGCTGCCAAGAGAAATTGCTTTGGAGCAGAGAGACCTAACCCCAGATGGTGAAGGTTGGAGGAGAGAAGGGAGGGAGAAGTGCAGACATCTGTGTCTGCTAATCTTTTAAGAAGTTAGGTAGTAAAGAGAAAGTGAAGGGGAAGATGCTAAATCAGAGGAAGATGCAGTTGAATGGTTAATAATCGCTGATATTTATTGAAGGTTTATTAAACGCTTTACATAGATTATCTAAATTAACCCCTGCAACTCTGGATTGGGTAGGTTTTTTTTTTTTTTTTTTAAAGATTTTTTTTATTTATTTGAGAGAGGGTGGAGAGAAGACTCCCTTCCCACTGAGCAGAAAGCCTGACATGGGGCTGGAACCCAGGACCCTGGGATCATGATCTGAGCCGAAGGCAGACGCTTAACTGACTGAGCCACCTGGCACCCCTGAAATGAGTACTTTTGTTACTGATGTTTCGTGGATGGAACATACAGCTAAGTGGTGGAGTCAGGATTTATATGTAGGCTGTCTGTCTTTTAAACGTGATACCAAAGCCCGGCTGAATGCTGGGCTGGAGATGAGCAGCACACTTGTAGCATAAGGAGAGTTGAACTAGATGAGGGGTGTGAAGACAGAGGGCATGTGGAGCAGAAAATAGGAGGTGCTGGGATCGGCCAGGGGATGGAGCCAATGTTTTCCTCTAGCACGAGGGGAAAGGAAGGGGTAGGGGAACCACTTCAAAGTGTGGGTGGCGGAGAATCCTTAGGTTCATTCTGGGTGACTTGGCCCCATATTTTGCTTGTGGAGATCAGCTGTTGAGACACCATGAGCCCGGGGTGGCTCCGTGGCATTGAATGAGGGCTCTGGTTTGAGACAGCTGGGGCCACAGTGTGGAAACAGTAGCCGTGGAGTGGAGCAGCACATTACTCAGGGTCCAGTTCTGATGATAACCCATAAGGTAAAAATCACAATAATCAAAGCGGCATTAAAAAAAAAATCCCTTAAGTCTCTCATAAAGTACAGTATATACGATTTTATGTATATTGTCCTGTCTCTCAATTAGTCTGACAGTGCCAGGTTTTCCTCCAGCAATGAGACAGATGGCTGTTTCTTTGGTTGAGCCCTGGAAGAATGTGTTGGCCTGCATTGGGCCCCTTGGATGAGAAAATTCATGCAGGAGGAGACACCACTGTGCAGGGAGTCTTACAAGTATAGCCTGTGCAGACTGACTAGGATGTGGGTCCTGGCATGGTCTGTACTCTGTGTGATGGTGGACAACTTTACCTGATTTTTCAGTCTTGGTTTCTTTTTCTGTGAACTTGATTAGTATGGGTGCCAACATTGATGAGATGCTCAAGTACTAGTAGAAAATAAGAAAACGTGAAACCAAACAGCAAAACCCATTGGTGTGGACAAGAAAAGAAGGATGGACAAAGGACCCAGCTGCGGTGGGAGAGCCTGAAACAATGATCCATTGGGCCTTTGCCAGGGGTCTCATGAGACGTAACGTACAGTGGGAGAGCACGTGGTTGAGTTTACCCAGGATTGAGGATCCATGCTAACGCTCGGTGAAGCATACCGTAAGGTCAAGAGCAAAGGCACGTAGGGTGCCGGTAAGGAAAGTGGTGGAAATCGATGCATTGGGAGACTACTTTGGGGGGTTAGTGAGGGGTGGGAGGAGTTAATAAACTAAGTGAATAAGGAAGAATCAAGTGAAGAGAGTCACACTTTTTTTTTTTTTTAATTAAGATTTTTATTTATTTATTTGACAGAGAGAGAGGGAACACAAGCAGGGGGAGTGGAAGAGGAAGAAGCAGGCTCCCTGCCGAGCAGGGAGCCTGATGTGGGGCTCGATTCCAGGACCCTGGGATCATGACCTGAGCTGAAGGCAGATGCTTAACAACTGAGCCACCCAGCGCCCCCCACACTGCATTTTAAGAGCAAGATCAGTCAGGCTGAGGGAAGAGAGGAAGTCAAGTCTGTGAGGGGATGATATAGAGAGGAGAGACTTTTCTTCTACTCAGGTTTTGTGCCTGGGGCCTACAAATGAAGCTGGTAAAGGACAGCTTAACAGAAAAGAAAAAAGCATACAAAGAGGCTGTTAGACCCGGAGGCTTACTATATACCATTTAACAAAGAGCAGTAAATTATGGAGATGTGACAAGACAAAGGAAAAAGGGGTTTGGGCTTGGGCCAGTAAACTGTGGAAAAGTGCGGAGGAAATATATAGGGGAAACTAATGGATGAGAAGGGTTATTTTAGTAAGGTTTGTTTGTACAGATTCATCTTGGCACGGACCCCCTTTTCTGGTAAGAAGAATGTTCTCTTCTTCCTGGTGTGAGGAGAGCACCTTTCTCTCTGGAAATTTATGCCCTGCTTTTGCTTTTAGGTAGAAAGAGCCCTTACCGAATCTGCTATTTCTCACTTGCCTGCAGCTCAAAATAATATGCCAAAGTGGCACATCTCAGGGTGGTATGTTTTGATCCTCTCCAGTCGAGTTCAGAGACAGCATCTGGAGATCGTCCTTCCTGATTTGGAGCTTTTCTTTCCACAGCGATGCCTTTCATGGACTAAGGTGGTCACTTCTCTTCTGAACTCAGATTTGAATAATGTGTCACAGCACATTTCTGTGAGCAGTCATGAGAGCCTTGTTATTTTTAAGGATGATAGACCTGTGTGTTGTGAAGATCATTAGGTCTGACACCAAAAGCCTGGGGCTGGAACCATGCCACGTTCAGATGCTGGCTCGTCCACTCCTCAGCTGTGTGACCTTAGTCAATGGGACTAACTTCCCTGTTTCTTGGTTTTCCCATCTATAAAAGAGAGGTAAGAGTGGTTGTTGAGAAGCTTAAATGAGGAGTACTTTTGGAAATGAGCCTTAGGAAATGCTAAATGAAATTTTATTATTATGAAAATGGAAAAAAGCTCATTTTTTAGCGGAGTGGACGCTCAGCTTTTTCTGGGTTGGTTCTAGTTCCATTGTCTGGCTTGCTCTGAATCAATGCCACATACTTTGGAGTTCACTGGCTAAAATGAAAAGAACCATCTGTGGTCGGGGAGCGTAGCATGCTCTGTCAAGGAAATGACCCCAGGGAGGATGAAGTGTTCAGCCCAGGACTGTAATTTCGGGAGCATAGTCCCCGTGCAGAGGAGCAAGGTCGCTGTCCACAGGCATCTTCCCTTAGCCAGCATGGCGACAGATCTAGTCCCTGACTTTTTCTTATTCCTAGGGACAGTTTCATCCTTTTACAGGAAATCTCTATCCTCAGCTCTTGGATTACCCTTACAGAGAGACCCGCACAATCACATCTATTGTTTGTTTTTCTGCCATAATTTTACCTTTTTTTTTTTTTTTAAAATCTGTGTAGTTTGTAACCTAATGACTGTTTCTGTAACATCCATCACTCTGACAGAGATAATAACACCCAAGTAGAACAAGGAATGAATAATTTAACAGGAAAAATTAGAATCCCGGTATAAGCTTCTTCAAAGAGATTTTCTGAATTAAAGGTGAGGTAATCTGTTCTGTGGAGAATAAATTAACCCTTTCTTTTGTGTTCAGAGCTCCTTGGAGGATTGTTTAGAGCTGATTTGAATAAAGATGAAACATTAGGTACTCTCTATGTATCTCAGAGCATCTGTACATGATACTCTTATTATATAAAAAGTCCTTTGGACAGTTATTGCAACAACCTCTCTAGCCTAAATGTCTAACCTAGGTCCCCACCTGGCCGTTCCCATGTATTTGCTAATGGAAAATAGGACAAGAGAAGCCATTAAAAGATACTGGCATTGCCAAGCTCCAGAGGGGCTATGGGAATAAAAAACAGGGGTGCCTGAGTGGCTCAGTTGGTTAAGCCTCTTCCTTCAGCTCAGATCATGATCTCAGGGTCCTGGGATGGAGCCCCACGTCAGGCTCCCTGCTAAATAAGGAGCCTGCTTCTGCCTCTTCCACTCCCCCTGCTTGTGTTCCCTCCCTCTGTGTCAAAAAAATAAATAAAAATCTTTAAAAAATATACAACGTGGTGTGACTCTCTGTTGCTTGATTTTTCCTTATTTGTTTAGTGTATTAACTCTTCCCACCTCTCACTAATCACCCAAAGCAGTTTCCCAGTGCCTCGATTTCCACCACTTTCCCTACCAGCACCCTATGTCCCTCTCCTTCTGGCTCTCCCTGAGCTCTTGCTCTCTCTCTCTCTCTCAAACAGATAAATAAAATCTTAAAAAAAAATTTCTTCTTGAACTAGAAATCTGGAAGGCAGTAGCCAGGAAATGGTAATAAAGGGTTTAAAAGAAAAAAAAAAAGTTTTGGTTTCAGTATCTCTTTTAAATCATGCCTCCAAATAAAGAATGGATGTTTGGGTCTGCAGCTGGGCTGTCCAGAGGCCAGTGGAGAAGAGTTGTAAACACATGAGTAAGTCATGACTCAAAAATGGAATTAGGAGAAAATCTACACCTGGAAATGGAAATTAAAGAAGAAAAAAGGTTTTAATGTATTTATTGGTATAAACATACACATGTACATGCATATACACACACACAATGTAAGTACACACTCATACTCACTGTCTAGTTCCTGAAAATCATGACCCAAAGCGTAGAAATAATACCAGTTCGACACTTGGGAACAAAAGCCAGCAGTCACGTTTTTACTTTGGGCTCAGTTTATGTAGAATTTGTGCTAAAGCAGGAGGCTCGACAAGATTTTAATACAAAAGCCTTTCCTTACCTTCCCCAAATCTGATGGATTTTCAAAAGCAAAAATTAAATTAAATGCCATGTCAATTCTTGTGTGACAGAGCCTCACAACTATAAAGAGGGCAAGGAGCCACAAAGAGACATCAAACCAGCAGGAAGTAAATTGTTCTTCATTGCTTTGAAGTTTTTTGTTTTTAAAATTTGATCTATCTCCTATTTCTCTCTCTCTCTCTCTCTCTCTCTCTCTCTCTGTTTTCTCTTTATCTTTACCAAAGTACAGTGAGCCAATGCATGGGACTTTCATTTCTACATATTTTGTACTTTTTCTTTTTTTTCTTCCAAATTAGACTTACAGAATTTACAGCCCAGAATACTGACTCTAGTCAATGCGGTCGTGGGTTAGTTCTCCCTCACAATTACTGGCTACTCCAGAGGGCTGGGGTCAGAGGCTTGATTAAATAAATTACAGCTTCAGGTCCCCTCCAATAAACCATGTCAAGCTTTAGGCAACCCAAAACAATGCTCCCTGTTTTAACCCATAATGGGCAGTTGAGTTTAGTAAATGGCCTAATCACTGCAGCATAAATATTTATGGGAGAATTTTTCCAATTAAGGTAGAGGCTTGTTTAGATGCTATCAGTTTAGAGAGGGCTTTTCCAACAAGAAAATTACTGTTAAAAGACATCAGGAAATGGTTAAACTCCAGAAGGCTAAAAGGTCAGAGAGTCTGCCATGTGCAAAGCTCGCGTTCCTATTACTGCTGTCTATACGTATTAAACCCTCTCCTACCCTTTTAAAAGGGGGATTAAAAAATAGCCCTTTGTACCTGGGGGGAAAAATGTTGGTTCATTCATATAAAAAATATTTATGTTGAGAAATAAAAATGTGGGCAGTGAGTCAACCAGGTTTGGTGTTCTCCCCGCTTTCACAACAGGCTGCACATAGGTCTTGCTTGTTTGCTGGTCTGGAGCACGGAGGGTGTCGCCAATAATCGTATTGAACAATTTTCGTCGTAGGTGTTATCAGCATGGACTCCCAAGGATTCCTGTTGTACACACCCTAGAGAGAGATGTAAACATGCAATTTGTAAGTCATATTACCAAGAAAGAGCTGTATAAAATCTGAAATGTGGAGTACAGGCAGAAAAACTCCCAGAGGAGAAGAATATGTGATCTCAGTGGGAATTCATTAATCTACCAAACAGTGTATGTGCGTGTCTGCCATATGGTATTTTACTCTAAAGGAAAACATAAAAGAGAAAAAGAGAAAGTGGGAAAAAAACAATCCTCCTAGCATGTGAACACAAAGTACTTCTGCCTGAAAATAAACTTACTAAGTGTATGGCGCAGGAAACACAAGACAGTATCCTAGACTGGTACCATTAGAGCTGAGAAGGTTTTAGAAGCATTGCCATCTGATTTTGATTCTCCCTGGAAAATAGAATAAAGTATTAAAGATTAAGGTTATTTAGCAACAATTTCAGCAGTTAGCTATGACGTAAAGCACAGCATAAACCGCATAAGATGGGGAAGATTGGTCTTCCATATTAGGATAACTTGTGTCCATTTCAGCCATAAGTATGAGCAATCCTTTCTAATCACAGCTGTGGCAAAACCAGAAGGCGGTGAGACACCTGAAAAAATATGAGACCATAAAGGGAGGCATTTGCCATTTCATAATTAAATTGTGGAGGAGAATATCCTTTAGGGTCCTACCCACTCCCCATCTCTGCCCCATCCTCAGTGTGAACATGTATCCAGAAAAAAATGCCTCCAAGCTCAACCACAGGGATAACTTTGGCTTTTGCCTTTATTGTCCTTTTCCTTCTGGGTCTGCCGATAAACAACTGTGCTTGAAACAGCACAGGTAGCGGAGCTCAGGGGGTCCCTGGAGCACCAAGAAAGTGCATACCTGCAGATGTACAGAGCGTGGCTTTGAGGGAGAGCCACTCTGAATTAGTGACTTTTGTCAGGTCTGAGTGACTCAGGTTCTGCCTAGAAGTCTCTGGGACCTGGGAGAATGCAGTGGAGGGTTGTCTTTAAACACTTGGCTCACAAAGGTTGGCTTAGGGCAAGGAAATTGAGATAAAAAGTATCTAATGCTTGTTGTTACTGTTCTTCTTATGCCCTCCTTTTAAAAATGACATCTGTACTTAGATTTTGTCTCTTATCTATCTCCAACTTAACGATATTCGTTGCTTTAGAACCGAATTTCTCTCTGAGTGGGAAGTTGAAGCACCCATCTATGGGTAGAACTCCTCTTAAATTTGAAATTAAAGACCCATTAGACACCATGGTGGGAAGCAAGCCAGTTATATAAATCTAAGCAGATTCTTAGTTTATTCTGACCTGTATCCTATCATGTAAATCTATGTTGGTGGGTAGAGAACTTTTTTCCACTCAAAAGAGACCATGCCTTATTTTATTTTATCTTCTTCTTATTATTTTTAAGAGAGGGCAAGGGTAGGGGGAGGGAAAGAATCTTTTTTTAAAAAATTAATTAATTTATTTTTTATAGACATATAATGCATTATTAGCCCCAGGAGTACAGGTCTGTGAATCGCCAGGTTTACACACTTCACAGCACTCACCATAGCACATACCCAACCCCGGGAGAGGGAAAGAATCATAAGCAAGCTCTACGCTGGGCATGGAGTCTGACTCAGGGCTCTGTCTCCTGACCCTGAGATCATGACTGGAGCCCAAATCAAGAATCGGTTGCTTAACCAACTGAATCACCCACGTGCCCCAAGATCATGTTTTCTAATGTGGAGGATAGGAGACAGCTCGGATCTTTGTTACTACTTTTTTTCTCTGGAATGTTGACTGGCTCAGATTTTGGGAAGGACACACTTTTTTATGCTGTGTTTGCTCATGAACTTAAACAGCAGGATAATGAGTGCATTCAGAAGGTTCTCCTTCTAGATTAGATCACTAATACATGTGGAGATTTGGGATTTGGGCCGATTTGATTTGGTTTTCTGATTTCCCATCTAGAAGTGTTTTGAAGGTCAACAAAATGATACTGATAATTGCTTTAGGAAAATGCTAGACAAATATAATAGGTTGACGACTCATTACTAATTAAGGAAAGGAAATTAATTTCTCATCTACATTGTCTTACATCTGTTTAAAGGAGCCATCGCAAACAATTTTTAAGAGCTTTGGCAGGAGTGCTAGATCATCGTGGTTATCATGTTGGGGCCTTGGTGGAGGGGCAATTTCCTGCCTTATCTCTCGCTAATGCATATTGCAGTCTTGACCATCTGTAACGTGCTGTAATACTTCCTTTCTCTGACATTAAGTCTTCAGGATGAGTACTTATTCAGGAACTTTTCAGAATGGGTATTTTTATTATAAAAACTGTAATCTGTCACTTAAACCTAAGCCACTGATTATAACGGGCAGAATGTTCTTTAGGGTTAGCAAATCGCATGTAGGGGCACGTCTCCACTGAGGTAGTTTTCCAAGTGATGCTTTTCACATGCTTTCTGTGTCTGTATTTCTAAGTTCAGAAAGGGAATGACAAAGAGGAGACGCTGGGTTTAAGTCTGATTTGTCTTCTGACCTCAAAGGTTGAAGAGGCAGTTATTTTTGGAGCTAATGCCTTGAGTTTAATTGGAAGCGTTTTTTCTTTTCTTTCTTTCTTTTTTTTTTTTCCATAGGGATAAGTAGGGTGCTGCTTAACACCCGTTTGGTGGTTTGTACAGAGGCTGGGACTAGCCCAAACTAATACCTAAATGCTAAATTGTAGACAAAATAAAACCAGAATGTGGATGAGAAGCTTTAGGAAGCCTACTGTTTGTGAGCGGATAAATGAACCCCTCCGAGACTAGTGCTGAACCCAAGCCGTGCTTCCATATCCAACACAGTGAGCTCTGTGCTCAACCAGGTTGGCTGAATGACTTTGATTGAACCCTTTACTCCAGGCACAAGTCCCTTCCTTTCTAAATGTTCGGGGCACTATTTAGTGCAGTTATGGAAATCAGTAGTGTTTTGTGTACTCAGAGAAATCAGGATCAGGCTTAAGAAACTCAGGTTTGGGATCTCACAGTAATTCAATCTATTCTTTCTCTTTTTGCATTGGTCCTTTTGTCTCCTTCTCACAGACACTATTTATAAGGAAATTCAGAATTCTGAATTTGTTTGCTCTAAGCGTAAGTTTGTGCTATATTGGTCATGTGATATGAAAGTAAGCCTAGTTTCCACGAAGTCAATTTAATTGAGTGCAAATGTTGAGGGTACTATTGAATGGCTCATGGTTTGATGAATGGGTTTAACATCTTTCAGGACTTAACATTCTGTTTTTCAGATTTTTTCCATTTAATTCCATGGATGGATTTATATTCTTTTACTTACATCACATCATTTTATATCAAATTCAATTATATCTACCATTAAAAATACATGCAACACAAAGAGCACTGTAGTGAAAAAAAATCAATCTTAATTTTAATAATGCACTGCCTTACTGAGATGCTGTTAAAATAAGTCCCAAATTTATCTCTTTAGTTTGTAACATATTACTTTAAAAAGTAAACCCACAATACACAACACTAATTGAATGCTACATTTGTATTTTTGAAATTGTTTTATATCTATTACTTAACAACAAAGTTTAAAACCAGTATGAAAAAGACCAAATGATTTTATTACTATGTTGGGGGTAATGTATACCTGGCTCACCATCAGTATCCTTGATGGCTAATGGTTGAAACTACTCTTTTTTTTTTTTAAAGAAGATTTTATTTATTTATTTGAGAGAGAGAGAGAGAGGAGTGCACAAAGGATGGAGGGGCAGTGGGAGAGGGAGAAGCAGACTCCCTGCTGAGCGGGGAGCCCAACGTGGGGCTTGATCCCAGGATGTGAAAGCAGACATTTAGCTGAGCAACTGAGGTGCTCCAGGCTGAGACTACTTTTTTAATCAGATCACTTAAGTATTTCAAACAAGGCTGGAATAAGTTTTTTGGGGACTGCCATACTCAAGCAAAACCGTTAGATTACCAAAATGTCATTGCACGCAAAAGAAAAATCTACTTTAAAAAAAGGTTGTTTATTGTTTGTTTGTTTGTCTGTTTTGGGGGGCTTGTTTGGTTTGGTTTGATTTGGTCTTTTTAGTAAATGGCTATGAGTGACCTATGAAGTTTGGAACCCCCAATTATCTGCTGAGTTTTTTTTTCTTTTAAAGATTTAAGGGGTGCCTGGGTGGCTCAGTGGGTTAAGCCGCTGCCTTCAGCTCAGGTCATGATCTCAGGATTCTGGGATCGAGTCCTGCATCGGGCTCTCTGCTCAGTGGGGAGCCTGCTTCCCTCTCTCTCTCTCTCTCTCTCTGGCTGCCTCTCTGTCTACTTGTGATTTCTCTCTGTCAAATTAATAAATAAAATCTTTTAATAAAAAAAAAAGATTTAATTTATTTATTTGACAGACAGAGATCACAAGTAGGCAGAGAGGCAGGCAGAGAAAGAGGAAGGGAAGCAGGCTCCCTGCTGAGCAGAGAGCCCTACACGGGGCTCGATCCCAGGACCCTGGGATCACGACCTGAGCTGAAGGCAGAGGCCTAACCCACTGAGCCACCCAGGTGCCCTTATCTGCTGAGTTTTAAGGTGGACAGCATAATGATGCCTGATTTTTTTTTTTTTTTGGAAAAAAAAAAGTTCAAAATTTAGACTCAATATGTTTCCAAGCAGGGGATTTTAATCATTTTCAGTAAGTGGAGACTGAGAGACTCAATTTAGAGTTTCCAAACACAAGTTTATAATCCAAAAGTTGGCACTTTGGAGCACTGTGGCACAGACGACATTGCTATAACTTAAATACTTCACAACTAAGGAATGCGTGTCTGGAAATTTCCTTCTGAAGTGAACTGTTCCTTATGCTGATAACTGCAGTGTTGAGCGTTACACTCTGCCCCCTAATTTCCCTTGCTCTGTGGCTGGTCGGAGCGTCTATAAGAAGTCATGTATTCTGACAGCTGGAACCTCCTTTCCTAAGACCTTTCGAAAGCATCCATCTTTCACTTCTTTGTACACCTGCTGACAGTTTCTTAAATGGATCAGCGGTTTCCTTACTCCTCTACAGAACTGATGACAGTTTTCAAGGGGGTTTGAAAAATATCCCGGCCTTGAAGTTGTTTACACCAATATTCACAGTTGATAAATTGGGCTGTCATTCTGATCTTACCGTAGAGGGCAGAAAGGGGATTTAGTAGTGGTGTTGATCACGGCAATATGAGGCCCAAACAGATCCTACATCCATTACCAGATCCCGTCACCATCTGTTGTTCTCCATCTCCGACGAGGGCAGGCCACGGAGGCCTGACTACACCGGGAGCGATGCAGGCTGTAAGACAGAGGGAAGGTATCCGGGAAATAAAGGGGTTCAATCCTGACCCAGTCGCATGAGAGAGTTTATGGACCCTCCTTACCCTAAAGGGTTTAAAATAGAAACTGGAGGGGGTGCCTGGGTGGCTCAGTGGGTTAAACTGCTGCCTTCGGCTCGGGTCATGATCTCAGGGTCCTGGGATCGAGTCCCGCATCCGGCATCGGCGGGGAGCCTGCTTCCTTCTCTCTCTCTCTCTGCCTGCCTCTCAGTGTACTTGTGGTTTCTCTCTGTCAGATAAATAAATAAAATCTTTAAAAAAAAAAAAAAAAGAAACTGGAAACTCTCCTGTCTGGGGGCTCGCTTACTAAGCATCCTTGTTTGAAGACAGGTGGAGGAAAGATTGTCTCTCAACGGCTGCTTCATGATTTCCGTTCTTTGTTGTACTCACTTCCAAACAACTGAAATATGCAGATGGCAGGCTATATTATAGGGTTTAAGCCATACAGTGCTATACTTAGGCATTATTTGTTTCTGATTAATTTCTAGATCCCTGATTCCCAACACATGTGCAAAGTCAGAATCATCTGGAAGGTTTCTACAAACTATGCAGACCTAGCCCTTGCAACTTTGGGGCCACCGAGCCAGATTCTTGGGGACGGAGCTGGGAAGGAGCCAGGCTGGGGAGGTCTGGCCCAGTGATCAGCCACTGTCCTGCTGGTCAAGGATCACTGCTTTGCGGAGGTTCGTGTTTCCTCCGTCTCAGCCTGTCAGGGTCACCTGGGGAGCTTTATCAAAAAAGAAATTTCTAGGCCTCATTCTAGCTCCAGAGCAATCCGAATCTTGAGGGGGTGTGGTGGGGGAGGACCTAGTTACCCAAAATTTTTTCAAAATTTTGAAAAATCTGCCCAGGTGGTTCTGGTGTCCTAGCAGATTTGGGCAACTACCTTAGAGATGGGGAGAAATTGATAAAATAGAAGAGCGTCTTGAGTGATGAAAAAGCCAGCTGGCATGGCACCAAAGGAGAGATTCATGGGGGATTCAAAGCTGCTCTGTGATGAAGACTGTTTTCGTGTGATCGGTATTCTACCCACAAAAATCAGTTCACCTAAGGTGGAAGATTTTCTTTCTTTCTTTCTTTCTTTGGAAGATTTTCTTTCTTTCTTTCTTTCTTTCTTTCTTTCTTTCTTTCTTTCTTTCTTTCTTTCTTTCTTTCTTTCTTTCTTTCTTTTGACAATCAGAAAAATTTATAGTGTTAATAGTGGCAGTGGAAGCCCATAGATGTTTCTGAATCCTAGGGAAGGAATGTTCAGAAGTGGGTTTAATTCAGAAACCAGTCTAGGATATAAGTCCCCTAGGAAACAGAGAAATGGGATTTTTGAAATCTGGCTGTCCCACCTGTGGACAGAGGTGTGGATGAACGAGAGGGAATATCAATCCAGATGCTAAGCCATTTGCAGGCTTCTCACATTGTGCTGTCAGTGGTGACTTTGCCTTGAGAAAGATTGCAACAGAGTACTGGCTACGTAAGTCTATAAGCAGTAATCTGAGATGGCGGCATGCTGTTTTAGGGGTGAGTGGTGGGGGCGAGGCGGGGAAGGTAGGAAGAAGTAGAGAAATTTGGAAGGAGGCTGAGGACTAGAATTCACTACATAGTGTGACAAGAGCTGAAGAGAACAGATTTTTATGCGGAGTAGGTGATTCTGTTGCACCTAGGTTTCGTCTGCTTGTGGCAAGGATAATGCAAGCTCTTTCTCATTTTCTGCTTTCTAAGGATGACGGTTGTTAACTGGGCGAACATTAAAATGTCAGATTTTTGTTTTAGAAAGTGCAGGTGTACAAATATGGACTTTTGGTTCCAAAATTTAAAAAAAAAATTTGGATCTTAAAAACAGCAGAAAGGAGTATGACTTTTATTAAGTCATCGTTATCAGAAGTAGCCCACGAACTCCAAACTGAAGCTCCAGGAGCTGTTCCATCTTTTGCAGAAATTGGTTAGGAAGTAACTGAAACTGGTTTTCCAAATGGCAAGGATCAAACCATCTGGAAGCCAGAGACCCTGGTAACACAGGGACCTGGAGTCCTGCTCTGTGAGTCTGATGCCAAGTCCCTTTCAAGTTGTGCCACTGACTGAGGAGATGAGGGGAGATCACAGACAGGCGGCAGCAGGGAAGGGCTGTTTTCTTTCTGGGGAACAGCCCTCACTTGGACTCTTCTCTCCCCAATCTCTTCCCCTAGCCCCCAAATTACGGCTGTTTGTCCATTTTTTTTTTTTTTTAATACTGTCAACTTTCAAACATAAGGTCCTCGAGGAACAAGGACTGTTTCATTTGAATGTGTTAATGGGTTTTGGGCACTTCTAAGGAATAATAAGTAACTCCAAACTTTCATTTTTGTGACCTTCTTAAACTTGTGCTGAAAAACATTTCTGTTTTGTAAGATTTCTTAGAAGAGAATGTAGCAGGTTCCAGAGAAATGCCTTCGCTGCTTGAATCCCAAACTGGGAAAACACTTCTGCTAAACGAAGGCAGGCTTTCTTGTAGCAGGCGTTTGGTTTATATGTGAAGTGATCAATTTTCAATATTACATTAGTAAAGGCAGTTTAAGTAGCATTTACATTCTCTTGCAGGAATTGCATGTGGTTTTATGGCAAAGAACATGAGTCTGAATCCCATGGGTTTTTCATTCGTTAGAAGAATGCCGCTCAACTTGGTTAAACAAGTATTCGAGGAAATATTTGAAAATGTGACTAAGCTTTGAAGGCGCTAAAACAGAAGTAGAAGATCCCATCCTTTTCTGCAGTTTCGATTCCCCCGGATCGGAGGGAAAAAAAGTGTTTGATTCTGGGACCTGGGCTAACTCCATCGCCTGCAGCCACAAGAGCTTAAGGAATAATGGGATCTGAGTGGTAAATACATGTCAGAAGTTACCTAACAATCATGACTTACAAGCAATAATATGATTTAGAAAAATATTAAATTAGGGCCTAAATGGAACACAGTGCCTGAACAGTCCCCTCGGAGACACCCAGGTTGCGCTCTCTTAAGTGAGGCTGGTGGGCAAAGGGCGTTTGTCTCAGCTGTGGCGGGAGCGTGATTGATGCCCCTGCTGGTGCGAGCCTGGTGACCAACTTATTATTACAGCAGCTCTGAGGTTTGTCGCCGGGCTGTGCAAACAAATGATCGACATCATGTGGGAACAGCAGTAAGTGGAAGGGCCTCGGTGGAAAACAACGTCTGTGAAACAGGCTTTTCAGCCCCGAAGTTAGCTACCGAGAATGTAAAAACAAAGGTCTTTGCAAGAGAGACAGTGAGCAAAGCATGATGGATAATCTCGACCATGCACGTAATTGCTTCCAGGTGTCTGGCCACTTTATTACTCTTGGGGTTAGGCTACCACCCTCACAATGTTTTCTTTCTCAAACACGGCAACTCCTCAGAAAGCTGGTGCCAGCCCTTACTGCTAGCCTCATCAGCCTGGGCTGGACCTGTCTCCAGACAACTGCCACATTAGGGAGATTTAATAAGGGAGGTGTGTAAAATGGAGTTTAGGGAAGCCCCGTGAAAAGTCAGCGGCGTGCTGGAAGTTTGTTTTCTCCATCTGGGTTAAGTTGTCAACTGCTTGAAGTATTGATCATTTTTTCGAAGGCCACTTTTTTTTCCCCCTCCGCTGTGTGACACGTTTCAATGCAGCCCACAGCTCTCTTTTTATGGAACAGATTGGATTCCTAATGCCGTTTTCAAACACTTTGGGTATCCACAATTGACTATTCAACGATTTAACTCCGATGCAAACAGAATGAAAAATCTAAAGTGTTCTCGCCTGGATGTCAACACCTTGAAGAAAGTCCAAACAGTTTTCTTAATCACCTGCTTTTCTAGGCTGGAGAAAATAATTGTGAAAGCCTAAAAATGCTGTCGCGTTTCATTTCTAAAAAGCTTGTTCCGAGAATAGTGATTCAAATTCATATGGTTTTAAAATTCCTTGATATAGGCAGAATCAGGTACTGCTGATAATTCAGTATCTGGCCTTAAAAATTGCTATAAAAAGACCAAAATCTTGTAAATGAAAACAAACACAGAGCTGTTTTGTTGCTACTCAGAGTTCCCCGCCTCCTTAGGACCTCTAGAAGCCACGGAGGGGGGGGGGATATTTTTTTAAAAGTGGAAATAAATGATAGGCATGATAACCATTATGAAATGTATGATAAATACAATACCTCATCTAATCTACTTTACTGTTACATAGTATTTGACTTAGAGCATCCTCACAAAAATAGATATACACATATAAATATATGTACATATATGTACAAATATACATACACATACATACAAAATACATATATATATTATTACTTTATTTCCCTATGTTATAGACTCTTACTTTGAACTGTCACAAGAAAAAATGTCATCCAACTATAGGAATAATTTTATCTTTATTAACATTTCTTATTACTCCATCATTTGAAAAAATCGATCATCCTAGTTTTCAGAAATATCCTTTCACATTGTTACACATGGACCGGCATCCTGAGATAAAGGTACTGCCCTTGGGGCAGAAACTGTTACATTTCAGGGCACCTCTGGCCGGACCATCAATCATCCCTTTCTTCACATGGGATCATGTTCCCCTTCTTTTTTTGACCTTATCTAATATAGCCACAATTCAAACTGCACAAAGGTTGGATCTTCCGTGTAAAAATTCAAATGTATTTTTACTCCCAAGACTCCATCAAATTTCACACTAAAGATGAATTGTGTTGGAACACAGACCTAATCCCCAAGGAGGCACTGAAGCATCACTTTTGACCCGGGTAAGGCCAAATGCATCTGCACCCCGGCAGGGGGGCCCCAGCCGAAAGCCAGATGATTATTAAAAAACATAATGGTGTGAGAATTGCAATGAATTTTAATAAACCCATCTTTCTGCAGCTTAAGTTCATTTCTTTTACAAGAATATATATATGTATTTATATATATTTATGTATATATAAATGTATATACAAATGGTCCTTCTTATTGAAAAGATAAGAACAGTAACTTTTCGCTTCAAGATTGCCAAGCAGAAGGCTTTTAGTTTGTACAAAGCAATTTAAATGGGGACCTGGAGTAAACCGATTCACATGGCATTTACAACCGCAACAGTTTTGATGACTTGTTTACATTTATTTTCATTCTCCATGACTGAAGTAGTGGGTCTAGAATATAAAATAATCTGCAAGTAGGTCTTTCGTAGACAGCTGGCCTAGTTTTGCTCCTTTGAGGGCACTGTGCTTTGGTCTCCTTTTGCCTCCTCTGCCCTCATTTGCTGGCCCATCCTTGCTGAGAAGGTCTCTCTTTCTCTATAGTCAGTTAAATGACTGATCTGCTTCTCTTGGACCCACTATTTCTTGACTGACTTTCCCCAGTCTTTCAGTGGTTGAAAGGAACAACTTCCGAGCGAGTAATCATTCCTGGCTCCTTCATACGAGGCTCCTGGAACTTCCCTGAAAATAGACAGTCTGCAGCCCTCGCAAACTTGAAATGCTTGATTTTGCAATATGAACCCAGCCTAGGGCCTTCAGTCTGAGAACCTTCTCTGCAAGTGAAGAGGTTAAAAGTGAAGAAGGAACAGTAAGTGGCTCCGGAAGGACATAGTGTAAGACAAAAAGTCTTCACTTCCTTTAGGGCCTTGGAAAGATTTTCAGCAAAGGAACCATACTCGAGGGTCATTACTTTTCTCTTAATGGTGTTGAACAATTTAGAAGAAGGCCACTGGAAAACAGGTGAGAAAAGTGAAAACATTATTAATGGCATACAGTAGGAGGATTAGTCCAAAAGTGAGACTTAACTGCTTTCGTGCAATTAGCAGAGGTTTTATATACATGCAGAAGGGTCTAGGTTGTCGCAGGCAACAGGAATGTGAACAGGGGGCCGAGGCAGTTCTCCCTTAGTAGTTCTATTTCCAGAAGCAGATTGCTAAGGCTGAGACAGTCCAGAAAAAGAAGGTTCTGGGGTCATGGGTTTATCAAGAAAATGGTGCTTTGGGTTTGAGTCTTATAATTTTTTTTTACTCAAGGCCTGTGAGAAGATCTTGAGCTATTCCCGTGGCACCGACTCCTGCCCACTACACACCTGCCTGGGAGAGGCAGCCGGTGCTCTGCCTTGCCATTACCTACCTCTGAGATGATGCGCTTGAATTTTCTCAAGCTGAAACACCTTCCCTCGCCTCTACTGACCCAGACCTTAACCACTTCCCATGGCTTAAGCTCAGATGTCATTTCCTGAAGTTTTCTCCGATCACCTTGGCAAGGACTGATCTCTCCTTTTGATGTCTGTGTAGGTTGATGGTAACATCCTATAGCATTTACCTCTGTGGCTCCTGGTGTAGTTACTGGTGTCTTTATCCTATTCCTATTGGATTTGAAGCCACTTAGTGGAGAGAAAATTGATATGTGCCAGACAGCATGTTACATATGTTTTGTATCTAATCTTCTTTAATCTTGGTGAGAGATCGCTGATGTAGACATCATGGTCCTTATTTTCAAAATGAAGAAACTGAGACCCAGAGAGTGTAAGAGTGTAAGAGGTCCCACCGGCGGCGAGGGGGAGGGTGGAGATTTCGATTCAGGTATGCATGACCGCACAGCCCATTCTCTTACCTTATGCTGACATTCTCGGGGTAAGGACAGGAGCTAGTTTTGATCCCCTCCAGGGACTGGACTTTTAAATATTTGTTGATTTAATTAGTGATTTTGACAGATCACTTGGCATTTGGCTTTGTAAACATTGTATTCTAAAGTGGCTGAAAATGGCTTTATAGAAAAAGAAGTGATTTTGTATTTGGCAAGGTGTTTAATTGATGCCATGTCATTTTAACATCATAGGGCCTGGAGACAGGGTAAAATGGTAAGAGGAAATGATCCATTTGACGGAAGGTCCTTACATTACATGTAATATCATTTTGTTGCATTTTTAAATATAGATGGATTAAAGAAACATTAGGGGCAATCATTTATTTAAAATACCAGTAGCAAATAAGAGACATGATCTTCTGACTTTCTTGATTTCCTTATAATGGATTGAGTGAACATTGAACCCCAGGTCTCCCAGTGAGCACACACACACGTGGTCTGGAGTCACTATTACTGGGGAGAGAAGAGTTTTGAGTGTAGTTTAATGTAATGTCCCTGACACTGAGGCCCATTTCAGGGGAACCTCAGCCAAGTCAACATAGAAAACCGCCATACTAGATATGCAACAAGGCATGGTGCTGGCCAAGTGCCTGAGCCAAGCACCAGGGAAGCGGTAGATAGGGGTGGGGTTTTCACACCAGCTGAAGAGACCACTGGGGCAAAGTGGAGAAGGTGTGTGGCTTTCACAAGCAGGGAGGAAGGGTAGGAAAACTTGTCAAGTAGACAAACTTGTCCAGTGCATGTGCCAAGTAGGGTCTCACTCTTAACGTCTACTACCCCGCAATTTGCTTGGTCCATTTGTGCTCAGAAAGTGCTTATTGAATGAACGACGATTAGAAGCTCCGTGGAACTATGCTTTTGTCAAAATGCAAATTATGTTACATAAGATGTTAACAAACAAGTTCTATGAAACCTAGAGACTCGTTATTCGTGAACACTTGTGAGACCTCCTCAGCCTTATTCTGAGGTAGGTAGTGGGGAACTGGGGGTCGAGTGACAGTGATTTCCACGGTAGGAGCAAAGCTGGAGATCAGGGCTTCTTATCTTCAGGTCCCATTATTGCCCCCAGTAGGTACAGCCTGAGGAAATCTGGGTAACGTGCTTATGTATTTGTGCTGAGATTTACATCGTGGGCGATGGCTCCCAGGACGGTAAGATGAGGACTCTCGGTAGCTGTTTTGTCATTTTCAGGGATCGTTTAGAAAATTATTTTTTTCCCTCCAAATCTTAAATGGGCCCCAATACAGCCAGAAAGAGTTAATGTAACTTCGAAAAATCCTTTATGTAGTCCTAGGGACAGGACATGGTCCCCGGAGAAGCTATTGCCAAATTTAGTTTACAAACACAATAAAACGATATGTGTGGTAAAGGTCTGAAGACATTATGAAATAATTCAGCCCTGATCTTCACACCAGTTTAACTTCCCATCTGCAGTCTGGCGTAGTAGTTCTAAGACTGCTGATTTCGAATTCCAGTTAGAGCTTGCAAGCCTTTTTAAAAACCTCATTGCCTTAAAAGGAACAAGAAGCCTTGTTTTTGTCCCTCACAGAGGAATTTGCGCAGGAAACAAGAAGGTAACCGGGTTAGTTATTTGAAGCAGATTCCTGCTGTGTGCAGCATCCTTGACTAAATTGCCCCGGTGGCTGCAAAGACAGTTTACTCAAAATAGGTATAAGAGCTTTCTGTTGATCCTAGAGAGTAAGTGGAATCAAGGGCACACCATGCATCTTCTGCATTCCAGAACTCCTAGGAGATGCTTCTGCCTTTCTTATTGAAACGTCATGTACACATTCATGGTGAAAGGCAAATATTCTTGATTCAAGCCTAGAAATGTTGCTGACAGTCCCTGAGTCTATATACTTGGTGGTAAGTCCCTAAATGAACTTGAGAAGCAAAGAAGTATTTTGAGGAGGAGGAGAGCAGGACCTCAGAAAATGCAACTGTGTTAGCCTGAGGAATGACCCCAATTCTCAGTCGATGAATAAGGCTTTTGTTTCGAGGGAGGTGACTTGATTCAGAGGAAAGAAGCAAATAGAACAAACCTCAAACTGGAGACATGGTTTCCTTGGCTCACGAGGCTGAAGGCAGCAGCCAGAACCCAGCACATGGCGGTGTCTTATGCAGTTGGATTTTTCAAAGAATGTCATCATGTTGCACTCAGAAATGGAGTTTGTTTGTTTATTTATTTATTTATTTTGACATTGTTGATTAAGCCAATATGGCGTTCAAGGTCTCTGACCAGATGTTCACCGAATTGTCCTCTGGGTAGGGTCATCCATTTATCTGTTTTGTTTAGAAACAAAACATAATCAAACTTGTAAAAATGGTTAGGACTTGTACCCAGTCCAGACAAGCAGCCTGAGTTATGAGGGAACAAGGTCAAGGCTGGGGATAAAGGCAGATCTCAGCATCATGCTGGGTGAGGTGTGGCAAAAGGCAGAGTGGGACTCGGATCAAAAATGGAAAAATCAAGGTCAGAGTTGGAGGGGAGAGAGGCAGGGGTGAGGATCACAGGGCAGGAGGCCAGGGAGGCAACACTGAAGCCTTTCTTCTCTCTGTGAGGAGAAGCCGACTGTGTCTCTTCTGTGACAGAATAATAATACTTTGAGTTTACACAGAACATTTGTACCAAAGAAATCTGGTTCTACAAAATATTGACAATTAGAGAACTAAATATTTTTAAAATTATATTATTCTTAAGAGGGTTTTTTTTTTTTAATGCAGTAAACATGTTTTTTGAATCTAAAATGTAAACCCCATAAAAGCAAGGACTGTGTTTCATTCATTATTGAATTCCCAATGCACAGGACAGTATCCAGTAAATATTTTTTAAGTGACTGAAGAAGAAATGAAACTCTCCTGTAGCAGGCACAATGTTAGATGCTCTGGAGACGCATACAGCTATAATTTTCAAAAGGCTTATTAGGAGACTTCGGATATATTAATAAATAACCATTAAAGGCAGAAAGTGGTATCAGAATAGATGATGCTCAGTGAGTTTACAGTGGGGATGGAGGCTTCCTGGTGAGTGGGAATTGGGGGATAGGTAAGGGAAGACTCTATGTGGTCGATGATATTTTATTTAGGCTTCATAGGATAGGGTGGGTTTAGAAATGGCAAAGGTGGATAAACAGGTATTCCAGGCCAAAGAAAACACATGAATGAGAGGATTAGAGAAAGGTGGGGAGCACTGAGTAGCTCATTTCAGCTAAAAGAAAGCTAGCTACATAACGGGGGCATGGGAATTAAGGTGGAGAATGTGCATCAGGATAAATTGATTGAGTTCATCACAGGAAGGAGTGTGAATACCTCAGAAGTGAATTTTTGCTCTGTTCTGAGAGTCTTTCAAAAGGGCCAGGGTTGTATTTTGGAAAATGCATGTGGCAGCAGGATGGGTGATGAATTTGAGAACAGTGAGGATAAAGGCAACTAAGGAGCCCTTCACGGGGACCGGGCAAAAGGCTCTGAGCATTTGCACCCGGGTGGGAATAACGAGGGTGTAACGTGAAGGTGAATGCGAGAGATGTCCCAGGTGTGGATGGAGTATCGAGATATAATGGTCGGATGCAGAATGGGAGATGTGGGGCTGAACCTTGGGAAAGAAATCAGGTTAAGAAAAAGGTTGGAAGGCATTTGTATGGAGCTGTTAGTTTCAGGAAGCTATAAAATTGAACCAGGCACCAAGTGAGCAAGAGGAGAATGACCAGGGAA
Source organism: Mustela lutreola (assembly GCF_030435805.1). Classification (NCBI taxonomy): domain Eukaryota; kingdom Metazoa; phylum Chordata; class Mammalia; order Carnivora; family Mustelidae; genus Mustela; species Mustela lutreola. The sequence goes on along the minus strand of NC_081297.1, from coordinate 71,325,423 downwards.
TTTTGCCAAGGAAAGATTGTTTTAGGAAAGCCTGTATTTATGGGGACGACTGAAGAAGAACTGGAGACAAATGCAGAGGAAGGATTGTCAGAGACAGAAGAGAGTGAGGAGCGTGTGTTCTTGACACCACAGGAGAGGGTTTCAAGGAACGTCCCATGGCCCCTGATGTCGTAAGATGTTGAATGATGTGAAATGTCAAAAAAAAAAAAAAAACAAACAAAAAAAAACCCAAACCAAACCAAAACAAAAAAACCTCAAAACTGAACAACAACAACAACAACAAAAACATGAAGACAAAAAACACCTTACAGATGGGAGAGGTTGTATTGCTTGTTAGGTGAACGGAAGGGGGTGAAGAAAGAGGGAGGGAGAGAAAAAGAGAGGGACAGAGAGAAGAAAGAGACAGACAGAAAATGGATGGAACATTTGGGAATATCCTAGAAACACTGACATTTTTTTCTGTCTGATTCCTTCCAGTAGGGCCTGGAAAAGGGGCTTAGTCAATAAGATACATTGAATTGTCTGTCGTGTATGGAATGTTTACCTGGGCTCTGCTTTTGCCAAAGCCCAAACTATGTTTTTACAGAAGATCTTTTTCCTGTTATTTGGTTATCATTTGTTGGCTGGAGTATCCCCCACCACCTGCACGCCCCCTCCCCCTCCCCGGCTTCTGCTCTGCCAGGTTGGAAACCCAGACTGACACTTCTGGTTCCAAAGTATAAAGGCTTCTTGTTGAGCCCATCGCCGTGACCTATTCATTCACGTGAATGGCCCAGCTTCATAGGGCTCCATCAAATCATTCTGTACTTTTTAAGAGCCATTTCTGCTTGTGTCTGGGGCACGGCTTTAGGTGGCTTTTGAAAATGGGAGCCAATGCCAAAATTACACGCATATTCATAAGCTATAAACAAACACACAATTATACATACACAATCTGACACACCCCCTATAATAATAAAACTGAAACCAAAGGCACCACACAAAATACTTTTTTGCTTTGCTGGCAGAGGTTGTGGAAGGCTTTTTGTAATACTGGGCTCGGTTTTCAGAGTTTATTACAAGTCCACAATTAAAGATAGTACACACAAAAGAATTATTCTCAGATGTAGGATTGCAGTACTGTTTGCGACTGCACTGTGCACTCTCTGGACAGCTCTTTGAGGCTCACAGTACAGTGCCTTTAATTGTATGTAGCCCTGGTCATGTTTTCAACATATTCTTGGAAAAGTTCTTTTATTTGCTTTTGAGTGTACATGGGCCTTTGCAATTTGTTCTCTTATTTGGACTGTATAAACAGCATCAAGATGCTTTTTTCCTTTCATTCAAACAAACAATGGCTTTGTAACTAAGAAGAAAATTAGTAACAGGTGAAAGTTTATTTTTAATGATGCTGAGATCAAATTGCTGTTTAACTTACAGAGCAACCCCCCATGTCTCTTTTAATGTTTCAGAATTATTTATAAATTAAACTTGCACAACCTCTAAACATGCTCAGAACATAAAAATGACCTCTTTATTCTATATTACTAAAAGAATATGAAGGATGTTGCTTTGTTCTTACTTTTTCCTTTGTAAATTTATTTTTGAAACATCTTACATTATAAAAATTTACATAGAGCTGTCTTGGAGATTTTTAATTTGGTACTTGTATATATATCAAAGTTCTGTTCTTAGAATTATGTTGCTTTAAAAATCCATGCTAATGTTTGCTTTTATTAGGTATGTTTTATATTGTGTATGTATTTGTTTATGTTCTATTTCATTGTGTTACATGATTTTGTCTTTTGGAGACTTTGCTTTGTAGTTGTCCTATTTCATCACTGCAATTTACAGAGTTTATAATCATTGATCTAATAAAAACATTTGCTAAGAGTTAAATCTTAACCCCCATTCCTTTCCTCTTTTTTTAAAAGTCATAGAATGTCTAGGACCTGTAGAATGACATAAAGAGTACTAATCAAAATCTAGTTTACCCAATACATTCCTACTTCTGTTGTAAATTTCTGCTGAAACAAATTAAATATTGAATGATTCCATTAATGATAGTTCTATAAAGTATTTGGGAGAGAGGGGAGATAGACTTTGATTCAAACAAATACTATTTTAGAAGTCAAGAGGTCTTCAGAAATGGGGGCACCTGGGTGGCACAGTCAGTTAAGCAACTGACCTGGTTTCCACTCAGGTTGTGATCTCAAGGTCGTGGGATCTAGCCTTGTATCGAACTCTGACCTTGGTGTGGAATCTGCTTAAGTTTCTTTCTTTCTCCCTCTCTCTGCCCCACCTCCCCACACTCGCTCAGTCCCTCTCTCTGAAATAAATAAATAAATAAATAAATGTTTTTATTTAGAGGGTCTTTGAAAGGTGGAAGAGTTCTTCCCTCCCCATAAGTGGATTGATGATCCCCTGGGGAAGAGGTATCCTTCTTAGGCGAAAAATTGTCAGTGCCAGTTGACAATGTTCAACATGTCAGTTGGATATGTTATGTGGGCTGTTGAGAATCTACCAATCTATGGGAATTGCAAACTTGAGAGTAATTTCACAATGGGTCCAATCAAGAGAATGACGATTTTGAATACAGGGGAGTGATGTTTGGGTGGATAGGTTTGAGGAGGGGAGTTAGGTGTATAGCATCTTGATAATGATTTGGGTGACAAGTTAGAATTTTTGGTTCTTTCATTCCAACATTAGGGATTTTTTGTTGAAAGCTTTTGACTTGTAACACCATGCCTATGAACATTTCCAGACTAAGTACTTTTAATGGTCTCTTTTCCCAAGTAAAAAAAGAAACGGTTGATTAGCAAACCTTTGATTAGTAAACTCTGAATGAGTCTCTTCTTCATTTGGCCCTTGGCATTCCCATGTGTAATTCTAGAAATTCTTGTGAATATGAGATTCTGTGAACAATGGCACAGGTTTAGTCCAATTTCACTTAATAAACAATGTATTAGTCATCAGTTATGTGTAGTAATTATGCTAGCATAAGACCTGCTCCTATAATGAAGGGTTTTACATCCAGAGGGGACGAGAGTAGATTAAAGACTTAGATATTGTTAACACTCTTCCATTTTTTCTCTCACATTCCCTTTCCTCCTTTCCCACTGGCAAGACAAATGAGTAAATCTAGCCTAGGGAGCCAAGGGTGTTTGGGATAGTTTAGCTTGGCAAACAAATTCCGCTAAGGAGATTCAGTGGCTTAGAGGTGAATGAGGACATAGGGGAAACTTCAGTATTCCTTCAGCCAGGGAATGGGTCAGATTCATCCGTTGATATCAGTGCCCAGCACACGGGAGGCACCCATCCCTGTTGCCTTAACCAATGAGTGGGCAGGATAAAGTCCACTGTCATCGTCCCACCTGCTTTTCTAAAGCCTCACTCCTCCCAGCCTTTGGTGGAACCTGGTTCTCATGGTACCGCGGTCCTCCCAAATGCCCTCCCTTCTCCAGCTTCAAATCAGAACGACCATTCTCTAAGGACGTCATTTTGTGTACCCTCGCCGTGGAGTGAATGAGTCCTAGGTTTCTGGGAGCTGTTTGTGTTTTAAAGACAAGCACATAGATGGGTGCCTGTCCAGCTAGAGTGAAGCGTTGGGGGACAGTGTAGAGAACAGAATTTTGAGTTGGATGCTTCTAGTCTGCTCTTCTTCCTCCACGTTTGTTCACCGTAGCTTTTTCAAGGATTAAAACGTATGGCATTGGCTTTGCAGAAACAGATCATGAATGGCTAATTTCTCCTGCTTTTGCAGAGATGCTGCATCTCAGGGGCTCAGAAGGAGGAGTTTCTGCTTAGTGAGAGAGTATATGTTTCCAGAGCACATCACACATATTTGAAATTTAGGCTCCTGGAAAGGGGAGCAGGCATTTCTAATTCTCTTGCAGAACAGTTCTAAGCACATCATCCACACTGTTCCCGTTACTTATTGCTACCCCCCAGCCATCCAGACTTAGAGGTATAAGCCACAACCATTTAACTCGGCTCAGAATCATATACAGCACAGCCCCACAACATCCAGGGCCTCCTCAGGGAAGGCTCAAATGACTGGGGCTGGAATCACCTGAAGACTCCTTTTCACATGCCTGGCACCTGGGCTAGAGTTACTCTAGGGCTCAGTTGGGATTATTTACTAACACAGCTACTTGTCGCCTTTCCCTGTCCTTGGGCTCTTCGCAACATAGTTGCTGGCTTCTGAGACCAAGTGTTTCCACAAGTGTCAGGGGAGTGAGTGTTCCAAGAGAACAGGGGAGGCTGTGGGGCGTTTCTCACCTCACCTGGGAAGTCAGGCCTGTGCCATACCCCGCTGGTTACAAGGGAGCCGCTGGGCTGACCAGAGTCAAGAAGGGAGAAAGTATTCGCCCCTTGTGGATGGAGGGGTGTCAAGGTCACGCTGTGGAAGAGCGTGTGGGCTGGGAGTTAATGGTGTGGTCATGTTCAGAAAATACAGTCGGCCACAGCACTTAACAATGTTGCCTCTTACTCATATAGCCCACATTTTACACACAAGAGTCTCCAGTCCTCTCCACCACCCTGCAAGGTAAACATTGCCCTCATTTCTGAGCTGAAGAAACTGAGGCCCAAGGAAGCTGGGAGACTTGCCCCAGGCCACACAGTGATAAAGCCAGGATTGTGCCCTGGGTCTGTTTTACTCTGAAGCCCACACTCCTTCCATTATATGACATTTTTTTATTAGATTATATGGGGAAAGGGGGAAATTGTGTTTAATAGAACAAGTTTGAACTTGCTGTGGTAATTAGCAAATTATAAGGGATTATGTAAACTGAAATAAATATATGTTCACATTTGAGAAATGTGAAAGTCCCACACAATACAAGTCATTTTTCCCTTCTTACTGATTTTTTTTTCCCATTTTTTGGGTCTACCCTGGAACAAGTTGGAATTATGATGGAAACATGAACGCAGACGTTCTAAATTTAGGCGGTGTGCAGTTTAGCTGTTATTGGGGTGGTCAGATGCTTTGGGAAGAAAAGAACAATACTCCCCACCCCAATTTTTTGCCCAACCTCGAACAACAGATTATCTGAAAAAGTTAACAGTATGTGACAGACACATTGTAAGAGGGAAAAATCATTATTGATTTTAGTCACATTCCTTGTTTCAGAACTTTCCAATGCCTCTCTCTACAGACTCTGACATTAATTAAAAGCAACTTGTTGAAGCATTTGTGATGTATTAGATACAATTTTAAGATATTTTATTTTCAAAGGAAAAGGATACATGACAAATGCTGTTTGTATCTGCAAGTAAACGTACATTGCTGTGACCTGGAGGAAGCTGGAAAGGTAGAAGGCAAAATTTGACAAAATGTATACAAACACTCCATGTCTGGTTCTAGAGTCTTCCTGCCTGTGTGTGTGTGTGTGTGTGTGTGTGTGTGTGTGTGTTTGTGTGTGTGTGTGTATGTGGGGAGGGGGTAAGGGGTGATAAAAGGGGGAAGCTGCTGGGAGAAACATGCTGTTTTTTCTATGAGGAAAAAATACTGCTTTAAAACTAGGTTTGATTTATGTATCTTGCATATATTTACTTTAGAGAACAAAGGGTAAATTATCAGACCTCTGAATGACCAGTAAATTCCATGGACACAGATCCTTCATAATAGTGTGCTGTTACGCTTTCTAGATAAATGTGTTAATGATTTATAACTCCCAGGCAGTTGGAGTGGAGATCTTGAGGTATTTTCAGGGAATGGAACTTCGACTCTGATATATGTCGTTATTGCTAATTGAGCATTTGTGTCATTATTCACAGTTTGATTTTTAAAGTTTCCTCTCCACAGTTCACATGGAACACTGCTACTAGCAATGGGCATATAGTACTGTCTGTAGAGAGCCTATCTGGGAAGGAGTGGGGTTTTTCTGGGAAGGAAAGCTCAGAAACCAAAGAAGGCGGGGATTGCCCTTTCTCCCTTGGACTCTGTGTTAGTTTGCTGGGGCTGCTGTCACAGAGGGCCCCAAGCTGGGAGCCTGAAACAGCAGAAATTGACTGTCTCATAGCTCTGGAGGCTGGAAGTCTGAGATCAGCGTGTCAGCAGGCTGAGCGAAAGTGTGTGAGGGAGGGGGCTGCTCCAGGCCTCTCTCCTTGGCTGTAGATGGCCATCTTCTCTGTGTGTCTTCACGTCATCCTCCCTCTGTATGTGTCTGTGTCCAAATTTCTCCTTTTATAAGGACACAGGTCATGTTGCATTAAAGCCCACCCTAAATGACCTCATCTTAATTTGGTGGCCTCTATAAAAACCCTATCTCAAAGAAGGTCCAGTTCTGAAGTACTAGTCATTGGGACTTCAGCATATGAATTGGGGACAGGGGGATGTAATTCCATCCGTAACAAACTCCATCCTGAACTTTGCTTGGAGGTATCGTCTCTTCAGAAGAACCACAGATGTGGATTTGGAAAGGCGCACGAAGCCCTCCAGGGGTTTGAGAATCCGGCCATACAAAATCACCCAGAGAAATAAAACAGAAATTCCTAGTGTGAGGGTGGTTATGTGATCTGTCATGGGAACAGGGACACTGGAGAACAGAGGGGGCACAGACTGGAAGACTGCTGGGCCAGAGCACTTCTGGATGGTCTCCCTACTCTGGCCATTTCAAGAGTCTCCAGTTTAGAACATGCATCTCTGCAAATGGTGCTCCTGATTCCCCACAGGCATCATTCTGTATGTGGCATCATCATAGTAACAGTTATCATCATCTGAGTAGTAGACCTGTGCTAGTTCCTGCCCCCTGATCTCCATAATATTCTTCCAGGCAAGTGTTGTTTTGATCCTACAGAATAGGAAAAGGAGACCCAGTGACAGTGATTTGAAGTCACACAGCTCTTAAGAGTGTGGATTCCTACCTTAGTTTTCGATTCCCCAGCCTGTTCCATCCTACCCCGCACCTCCCTCCCTCTTTCTCTCCCTCTCCATTTTGTTTTGAGCATGGCACATGGGCCCCCCTGGCATGCAGCCAACTGATGTGTGTGTTTGTTGGGGGGGGGGGCGGGATTTTTCCAGTCAGAATTCACCTTTGCCACAAAGGACTGATCTAATAAACAAGCACGGAGAAAGGGCTGTTGTGTTGCTTCTACAACCGCACATACCAAAAGCAATTCTCTCTCTAGAAACATGTGGTCACAATACGTTTTATGAAGTTGGCTTACGTCGTGTCACAGAGAGTTCTTTTTAAAAAACGAGGTGGATGGTGCGCACGTGTCCGGTTCACTAATGCAGGTGTGACGAGCTTGTACCTCCGAGTGCCACCTTGCCACCTGAGGCTTTTGCCATGGTTGTATACTTGGGGTCTTGCCACCCTGTTCTCACAACTCATCCTTTTAAAGCCACTTATGAGTCTAAATTTTAGTACATGACTGCACACATAGCACTTAGCAGGGTTGATAATTATAGCCTTTGACCAAAGAAAAAGGATTAAGTGATTCAATTCGCATTTAATCATTTTTATTTCATTCTGATGCAGAAATCCATTTCCTTTAGAATGAAATAAATGATTCAATCTTCCTCCAGGGAAGAGTTAAGGTAAATGCAGTTGCCACATAAAATCCAAATGGCTCAAGGTAATATTACATATTTCTAAAAGTAGGCAGTTGGAGATGGAAATGAAACTTAGTAACAATATTGCAAGCATGCCCTGGGATTTTATTGTAAGTTTATTGCAATCATAAATATGGAATTTACATGCAATATATACATTTCAATATTATATTTTGTTAAATTAGTTCAGCATTTAGTCGTTAACTTGGTGGTATGTTCCTTATAGTCCCATTGCATTATGTACTCAACTTCTGAGACCCACAAAATGAATTAAAAATCAATTCTTTGCCTTCACAACATAGTCTAAAGGAGAGTTTATGTCTATTCCCAGAGTTTTAACCACTTAGGAGGTTTTTGACTAAAGCACCTGTGAAAAATTAAATCCATTCTGTCATCTGTGTGTGTGTGCTTTTGTGTGCGTGTGTGTATGTGTGTGTGTAAAATTGAGGGGTTGACATGGAAATTAAGCCATAAATGACTTAAAGACCCACATAATGATCTACAAAGAAATCAAATGTCTTCCTTCTCTAAATTCCTAAATGAAACTTTCAAGGCAGTCTATCATACTCATTCACCAGGGAAGCCCACATGTCTGTATTTGAGCGGCCATTTTCTCAGCACACGCTTGAACAGATCCCACACCCGGAGCCCAGGAAGGTGGTCCCTGCGGTGAACTGTGGGAAGGGCATCCTGCGGCGTCAGTTTCCCTCTCACCCTTCATCCCCTGTTCCGTTTTCTGTGTCTCCTCTCCCTCTCCATCTCCACATTTCTCCTACACCTACCACCACCCCCTCCTCCTGCTTCATAGGAGCAAGGCAGCCAACACTTTTCCTAAATTCCTAAATTCCTATTTCCAAAGCCAAGCCAGATAGATTCGGACAGTCATTTCCCCTTGCTTTGGACTATCCTTGCCTTCCTCAGAATGATCATGAATTTCAGAGATAATGTCAGAAAGAAACTTTTAGCTGATTCTGCCAACCCCATTGATTCTTAGAGAATCCTAATTATAAACTCCATTTATAAATGCAAACTTATTACATGTAATCTTAGGAAAGGAAAAAAAAATGTTTCAAAAGGACTCAATCTGCGGTATTTGTTAAAACACCAGAGTGTTGTGAAACTCCAATATAACATCATTTTAGGGTTCAAGTCACAGCACTGCGCAAACACAGGGTCTTCTAGTACTTTCTATAACTAAATTTCCTTGAACGAAATTCAAGATGGATCAAGTTTAAGTCACAAATTGAGTTGTTACATCCCAATTGTAAGAAGAGTCTGTGCCCATGCCACCTACTAGTGAAAGTATGTGGACGGTGAATACTGACTAGAGAATTTTTTACAGTGGGGTTTGGGGTGGAAAACTGGAATTTGTGGTGGAGAGCTGCTTCTGCACGGCAAGCACATTTTTTCTTCAGAATGTCTGTTACAAATCAATTAAAACAGCAGGCTTCTATTTCCAGATGCTTTTGTTTATACCTTATTAACACTGAGAAAGGCTACGTGTCTATACTGAAAAGTATTATTTCATTTTTCTGAGGGAGATTCAAACTCTTCACACATTCAAGCCCCCACCCTGCCCCCTTATACTAAGACTAGTGAAAGTTAAAGCAATTTAAGAAAACGAGAACCAAACACAAAAGCTGAATTTTGAACAAGTGAACTGGTTGGTTGATTCAGGTGTCTGATTCCCTGGCCCCATTTCCCAGAGCCTGACAAGTATGAGCAGATGATGCAGTGGTTAGCATAACATAGTTGTGGGAAGAGGAAGAAAATACACAGCCATTACTTCCACCATCTTATTCCTCTTTGCTCCTCTTTCTCTTCATCACCTAGAAAATCCAGACTGTATACAAATTCAACCCTGCATCTATGCAGCTGGAAATGTCAAGCTGCCTGGTCTCTCAATTCATGACGGCTTCTTCATGTAGGTTCTCAGGGCTGCCAGACAATCCCATCTCATGGCCCTAGACTATCCACTCCATCATTCTTCTAGATGATTATTTCATTGCTTTTCCTCTTCCATAGCCCCTCAACCTTTTCCTGCATCTCTGTTTCAGTTGATGGCCTTACTTTTTACATCACCGAAAATCACATCATATATTCCCACCACCAAATCCACCAGCCCACCAGCCCACCAGCACCTGAGTATCTGTGTGCCTTAGTGACCACCTATTGCTATGGAAGAAATGTCCGTGTTTCCATCTGCCTGATTCTTCTGATTGTGAGAGAGATGCCTTCTCTCCCTAGGAGAGAGGGCAGGAGGAGAAGCAGTGTTTGTCAGTCTTAGCCAGTCTGACTTGATAACAGTTCCTGTCTCTCTCATCTTCCTTTTCATACCTCATAATTATTAATATTCTTGTCCATGAAGATCAAGCATGAAAAGAATTCAAGACCTAGAATTGTTTTAATTTTTCCAATGCTATTTTATGAGACCTGTATTTTATCTCCAAAAACTGAAAGTTTTGGTAAACCTTAATCAGCATTTTGTTTGGTAACAGTTTTATGGGGGGTTTAATGGAAAAATTGCTGAGCACAAGGGACAGGCAGGAAGAAGTATCAAGGCAGAGCTCATTCTACATTTATTATTTTAATCCTTTCTGGTGAAATATTTTTCTAAAGTTTTAGAAAAAATAGTATATTCATTTGGGTAGCTCCCGATGAACATAAATTATATGAAGAATATTTATTCAATTGCTTACAACTTTCTTTAAGCTTGGCAGCTAAAATGAAATCCTGCTTTTATGTATCATGTATATTTGATGTTTCTTGAAAAGAATTTTGAAACCCAGTGCCCACCCACCTTGATGTACAAAGGACTCAAGCAGAAGAAAAAAAGAGCAAAATTCTGTGAATAAATAAAATAAGTTAGGAAGTCAAAGAAAACTCCCTGGTCAAAAAAAGTAAAACAAACCCCAAATCCCATGGACCTTTGAATTTTCCAGGACAGCAGCCAGAGTTAGCCACCCTTGAGAAAGACAAGCCATCGACTTGCTCTAGAGTTCATTTCGTAGTCTCCTGGGAAAAGATAAAGTGCTGCTATTAACATGGTTTTGCACCTCTGAGACATTTTCTCTCTATAGTTGTAATATTTCACATTGTGACCAAACACTGACTAATTCATGAATCTGGAAATTAGCATCCTTCAGTAGTCAAGAGACACATCACTGCTGTTGAAATGGAATCTTGCTTGGAAAAACTGCTTGGGATGTAGGTTTTTGAAAAACACTGGAGGGTCCCATGGATTTATACTTTTATATTTTATGTATATGTGACTTCTGTATTTACTTACTCATTTTTTTCACCAAAAAAACTCAGCATCAAAGTCATTCCTCAAGGCCATGTATAAAAATGTGAAAACCAAGGCGAATAAGAATCAACAAAAGCCATGTGTATCTGAGCGAGCTGTGTGAGGCATGTTTAGGAGATGGTGTCTTCAGAAGTCTTGAAGGCAGAGCTCAAAAGTGACCCAAATATCGTCATTTCTAAAAACTAGAAGTGTTTATTTATTATAAAAAATAGATGCTCTAACTATCCCCAAGAGCAATTTTAGTTTCTCATTCTCCCTTCCTTGAGGATACTTACTGCATGCTAAGAAGGAACAATGGTGACTTTGATTTTTTTTTTTTTTTCTTCTTCTTCTTCTACTTTTTTTTTTTTTTTTTTTGTTAGTGCCAGTCCCCTCCTCTTCCCTTTGGCACTTCTCTAGTCAGCAAAAGCCTTTTCAAAGGCCTCCCTGAGCTGGGGACATTACAGCTAGCAGAGGCCAGAGTCCTAGCCTGAATCCAGTTCTTATCATTCAAAGTCACTGTTCTTTCTTCTCTGGAGGGGATAGGAAAGGGAAGACAATTTCATGCATTGCTTGCAGCCAAAATAAGTCTTTATTTTGAATCTGTTAAAATAAGATCTTTTTCAAAATTTTTGATCTATAAAACTTTATGTAAATCTTGAAAAGTCATTTCTGCAGAAACCAGATTTCCTGACAGTGGCTTTCTATAATTCATTGGCTGGCTGTGGAGAAACCTTTTATCCAACATGAAATGTCTTTTATTAAAATCTTTGTGCCAAAAATAAAACAGAAAAACCCCCTATTTATAAGGCCCAGGCAAAACCTATTTTTACCGTGTTATTTTGAGAAACTGTTTCAGTCATACAAAAAAATAGTATAAGATAATATAACAAATAAATGTGTTTCTAGCACTCAGTTAAGAAATAAAACATTATAAAAACAGTGGATCTCCTGTGTATCTTCTCCAGTTGGCATTTCTCCCCACCTTATGCCTAACCTAGAGATAACTATGGCCCCAAATTCAGTGCCTCTCATTCTTACCGTGATTTTACACTTTCATTCACTAAACCTTCAAAACAAATTTAGCAACCTAAGTCAAACAAAGCACATAAAGCAATAGAACCAGAATACAGCAATACAAGAATCTCTAAAGAACAGAGAGCTTTCGAGCATCTTCCCACTCTAAAATTCCATGATTCTATCAAATGCGGAAAATGTAGTGAATCAGCTGATTTGTTAACTGAAACCAAACAGCAAAGCACATTGAACGTTAGAGACCCAGTGAGGTTGTGAATTCTATCTTCCTTTAATTCAAACAACTGCAGGATTAGACTTTGAGTTTGGTTTTTAGGACTGAAGCTTTAGAGATAGAGGCTGTGCAGAAACAACTGTTTTTCTCGGACTCCCCTACCTTCACTTGGGGGGCTCACTCTGATAGCGTCCCAGTCCAGAGCCCCAGGTTCACGGCCAGACTCCAGCTCGTCCACCTGCACCGGTGGCTGGCTGTAAGGGACTGGTGCAGGTGGACAAGCTGCACTCTTACAGATGATGAGGCATCAATTCCCCCTTTTGGGAAACATAGTTACAACTTGCCAAACGGACACAGACTTAAAAACTTTCTAGTCCCCTCCCCCACCCTGCAGCTGAGAATTTATCGGCTTGGGTTCATGATTTTTTTTTTTTTTTTTTTTTTTTTTTTTTTTTTTTTTTGGCCCATCTTCTGAAGTACATGGAGAAGCAACCAGTCAGGATAATGTCTTATATATTATATAATAGCTACTACTTCTTCATTGAAAACCTCCTCTGAGTATTTGATTACCAGTGATGATAGCTGATTTAAATAACGGTTTGGTTGCAGTATGCCTTGGACAACTAGTAGTGTCCTTCTTACTGGAGGACATGGGGGTCACTAATGCCTTTAAGTCTCAGTTTATCAGATGGACACTTCCAGGTTCCCACCTTTATCATTCGGTTCCCTGAAGCCAATTCTGGTTGCAGTAACTATTAGTGAAGATTCAGTTGGGTAAGTAGAAGGACAATGAGTATTATGGAATAAGAAATTTATATAGGAATTTTGTCTATATGGCTATAAGAGAAGCTGGAGCCATGAGAGTCGGAAAAGGGGAGCTGTAGGATCAGAAAACATTCCCTCCTATTGCGTATCCACTGCCGTATGTGAGCACAAAGGACAGCTGGTAGAAAGAATGGGGAAGACGATCATTTCTGCATCTGTGAGAGAGCCTGCAGTCACTAGTGGTCATTAGGCCAGCTGTCGGGAAGAAGAGGTGGCTATGGGAGAGGTGGAGAGGGGCAGTAAGCTGGAACCCAGCACCTGGTCATCTTTTACTCTCTCTACCTTCCATGACTCTCAGAGAGTAATAGCTGCTCCATCATTTCTGTCCTCAAATCCTGTGCCAATTTCTCTTTTGGCCAGTTCTCACATAGAACCACACGAGAAAGGGGATGCTGGGAAATGAAGTTCCCACTTAGCCAAGGGGGTACAGAATGAAACCACCAGAGCTTCTTATCTTTAATTCTTTCTGGGCTCTAAATTCTGACTCAGAATCTGTCCTCAGACTCAGAATGTCTGAGTTAGATCTAATGTTTGTCTGCATATCTCAATTAGGTATGTCCTTTTCTCTCATTTCACCCAAATACCAGGCTTTCCTGTTCTATCTATATTTCCCCCCCGTATCTAATGTCAGCCTGTAGGGATATTTGTTATATTTGTGGCCACCAGCATCTTTTAAACACATTTTCCACATTATGTTATGAGTTTGTCCACCCCCAGATGTGAGCTCAGCTCCTGCTGCCAGCCTCCAGTGATCTACTTCTATTAGCCAATTCACCTGAGATTCAGCATGCTCTCAGCCTGGTATAAAGATTTTAAAGGAAGGGGCACCTAGGTGGCTCAGTCATTAAGCATCTATCTTTGGCTCAGGTCCTGACCCCAGGGTCCTGGGATAGAGTCCCTCATCGGTCTCCCCTCTGTGGGAAGCCTGCTTCTCTGTCTCCCACTCTCCTTGCTTGGGTTCCTGCTCTCACTGTGTCTCTCTGTCAAATAAATAAATAAAATCTTAAAAAAAAAAAAAAAAGATTTTAAAGGCAGCAGCAACAGAAGTCCCAGTGGTGTGTTCCGAGCTGGGGATCCCCAAGGGAGAGATGTAGCCCCTGTTCCCACAGGCGTAGAGATGCCGAAGGCACACATACAGTCATCCTAATGTTGACATTATGCATAATTACTGGATGCATAATGTCCTAAGATGACTCCCTGGGCCGCCTGAAGGACCATAGAACCATCCTAGATCCTAATATAGCATAGGCTTTCTCAAACTTCAGTGTGCATATGAACTAGGTCTAGAATAGGGCCTGGATTTTGTGTTTCTAATAAACCATTGGTCATGGGGGAAGCTTCTGGTCTCATTGAAATAGTCCAAAACTATTTCCAGCTTTGCTACCATCTTTCCATCTGAAATGTCAGAGTAGTGCGGGATGACCTCTGGCTGGTAAAGTCTGGTACAGGGGGTGGCAGTTCCAGCTAGACGTCTGAGGGGCTCTGGGTGTTTGGGACTTCCATGGGGTGAACCTCCTGTTGCAGGAAAAAACAACAAACAAACAAACAAACAAACAAAAAAACAGGTATAACTAATATTTTCTTCCTAACTAGAGAGAAGAGGGGTTTCTCCTGAGCTTTTACTTATTATTTTACAATCTTCTAATTGTGATTGGCCATGCTAGATAATCTCATGGCTTGAGCACTGCCCACACGTCGCTGATGCCTGTGTTTCTGCGTGCATCCCAGAACTCACCCTGAGCAGATTTAATACAAGCCACGCTGCATCTCATGATATTTCCCCCAAACCTGCTCCGTGCGTCACCTTTCTCATCTCAGACAGTGGTAACTCCGTCATTTGGGCTGCTCACGTCCCAGTTTTGGAGGCATTCAGCTCCTCCTTTGCAGCTAATGTCCAAATCATCAGCACATTTTTGCGAAAATCCAATTTTTGTCACTTCACTGTTCTCACTCTGGTCTAAAGCACTGTTCTCTCTCACTTGGATGATAAGCCTTTCAGTGCTTCTGTCCTTGTCCTGCTTCTCTGTCTTCAGCACAGAGACTAAAGTTTTATTGGTAAAATACTTTGTTCAGGCCACTCCTTTGCTTAAAATATGCTGGCAACTCTTTCTTTTGAAGAAAAAAGCCAACTCCCCACAAGGGCCTACAAGACCCTCTGCCATCTGGCCATTTGTTAGTGTGTGACTTGATCTTCTACTGTTTTATTCCTCTATCCCCTTAGCTAGAGCCAGACTGGCCTTGTTTCCTTAAACACACCAGTCACGGACCTATCCCAGGACCTTTGCATTGGCTAGTCTCTCTGTCTAGAATGTTATTCCCCCAGGTATTCACATAGTTTGCTCCCACATGACCTTCAGGTTGTACTCAAGTGTCTCATTTCTCTCAAGGAGGCCTTTGGCCATTCTATCTAAAGTTCAATCCTCTCTGCTGGCCTTTCCTACTCCCCGTTACTACTTTAGTTTTTTTTCCCCTTGTTTTTATTACCACTGGCCATACTTAAATCTTGCCCTGTATTTTACCTGTTCTTCTCAAAAGAGTGTAAGCTCCCTGGGGGAGAGATTCTGCTTTGTTTATTGCTAGGTACACATAGCAATGTGTAGTGCCTAGAAACATGCCTGGCACATAGCAATGATAACTGAGTGTTTGTTGAGTGAATGAATTGACAGAAGAGAAGATTAGTTCGTTTCAGGCCTGCCCAAGAAGTGAATTTCAGGGCTTTCAGGAGGATATAGTCATAAAAGAGGAGTGTTTAGTTCTTATGGATAAGGTAATGCTGTGTGGAACATTTCTTTATAGTACTGCTTATTCAGTCACAAAGGATATGGATACACGATGTACAGAACATAGTTTTTCTCCTAAAAATGTGGAAGTCAAATTAAGATAAAAATATAACTACAGGGTGCCTGGATGGCTCAGTCGTTAAGCGTCTGCCTTCGGCTCAGGTCATGATCCCAAGGACCTGGATGTGGCTGAGCAGGGAGCCTGCTTTGCTTCTCCCTCTCCTGCTCTCCCTGCTTGTGTTCCCTCTCTCGCTGTCTCTCTCTCTCTGTCAAAAAACAAATGAAATCTTAAAAAAAAATTATATATATATATATATATATATCTACAAATTAAGATAAAAATAACTACAGCTATTTCCAAAAATAACTGTAGTATTAGATGTGTGTTGATGGGTGGGGTCTTCCAAGAATGTTCTATAAGCAAGTAATAATTGCAAGGTTCACATGGGCATATTGCAGTGGACAGGTCACCTTTAAAGCCTTATATGATGAGATGATACCTATAATCACCAGCTCAATGCTTAGTAAGTAGGAACCATTAGAGATACTAGCATGTCTTCCTAATGATACCATTAGAGACGGGAGAGGGACTGAATGAAAGAATGTCTATCTCAGTATTGGCATTAAAGTGCTGTAATTTTTCTGACTAATTAATCAGTATTGCATATTATATAAAATTGGTGAATTGAACAAGGTCAAAGTATCAAATGAAATTGAAAATATCGTTGGAATTCACTGATAATTCGACTATCCAGAGTCAGCCAACTTCAATGCATATAAATGAGATCATAAGGCAGATTCTTTGTTTTTTTAAAATTATGTTATCCAGAACATTTCCCTTTATCAATAAATATCTTTTAAGCATAATTTTGAATGCCTACAAAACATTTCACTCTATGTGTGTTATACAAGTGTTTATTCTCTAGTTGTTGAATATTCACATCAATTCCTTTTTTCAAAATCCTAAATAATACTGTCCACTTTCCTGTTATTTTTTTAGGATAGATTCTACAAAATTATAATATCAGTTAAAGGTTTGATTATATATAAAGAAAAACAATACTGCTGTATAACACTGATCTTCTAAAAGGTACTGATTTACTTAGTATGTTAATGGATAAATAAATTAAGATATTTTTACAAGATATTAACTAGAAAAATGTATTTTTCCCACTTTGTAATGCAAACATTCTCAATTCTGTGTTGCCTGTTGGTTTGAGTAGTGTCTAACACCGTTGGCTCCACTAATAATCTCACTGTTGTTAAGAAGAACTTGAAGGTGAAAACAGTTGGATACTTGGGAGGTTGTTTCTGCTCTGCTCACCTGGTTTGTACTCGTCAGGGCCTTCTCTTCCATGACATAAGTATATTCAAAGGGGAAACTGCCCAACTCATCTACGGATGAATGGATAAAGAAGATGTGGTACACACACACACACACACACACACACGTACATGTGTGCACACAAGTATTGTTCAGCCATGTAAAAAAATGAAACCTTGTCATGTGCATGACATGAATGGAACTAGAAAGTATTGTGCTAAGCAATATAAATCAGTCAGAGAAAGACAAATACCATATGATTTCACTCAAATGTAGAATGTAAGAAACAAAACAAATGAGCAAGGAGAAAAACGAGGGAGAGGGGGAGAGAGGCAAATCAAGAAACAGATTCCTAACTATGAGAACAAACTGCTGGTTGCCGGCAGGGAGATGGGTGGGGGGTACATGAAACAGGTGACGGGGATGAAGGACAGTGCTTGCTGTGGGGAGCACCGGGTCTCCTGTGGAAGTGTTGAATCACTAGACTGTATGTCTCAAACTAATATTATACTGTATGTTCACTAACTGGAATTCAAATAAAAACTTAAAAAAAAAAAAAGGTTTCCTCTGAATTGATGCTGTATTTTGCTGGTCAAGTGTTTAAGAGAAGTAGGGCGAGCGAGCACTGCACCCCACAGCTGCCCCTGGCAGCAGGCAAGCTGGGGAAGCCTCATAATGCCAAAGCCAGCTGCTATAGAATGGTGTAAAGGTCTTCTCATCTTCAGAAGTGTTAGCCAACATGAACTCATTAAGCTTCATGCCATCCCTGCGAGGCAGGCATCGCTAGTTAGGAAAAACTAACCGATGATTATGAGACCTCTTTAAAATAAATATGCTATCTAAATGCTGAATGCCAAATCATAAAAAGCAAATAAATATTATTGTCCTGGTTTTATAGACTGGGGAACTAGGTCATGGGTATTAAGTAATCACTCACTGGGGACCATATAACTAAGGGTACAGAAGAATTCATAATTAGAACTCAGGCATCCTCCAGTCTGAGAGGCTGTGCTCAGAGATTTGGACCAGACCTTTTGGCAGTGGTATTGTGCGCTGGGACCCATTAAGAACTGGGAACTAGTAGGGAAGATCAGCTGCTTGACAGCAAAAGACTGATAGCTCGTACGGAAGTGCTCTTCATGTCTGGCAATAAAAAAGCTTGTTGCAGTCAAGTCCATAGCAGGGTCATGGGTCATGGCAGAGTTCCTTCCTTGGAGCGTCCATTGTGGATATTAACCATGTCAATATAATAGCTTCTCCTTCTCCAAATAATAGTTCTTTTTTGACTTTGTGTCTTTCCCTAACGACATCTCTGAGATCACAAATCATGTCTTATTTTTTGTATCTTCGGTGGTGGACTCAGTTTGGTACATTGTAGGGGTGAAATAAAAATTCACTGAGTATACCAAAGAAGAATAAACAATTAGTAATATGGTAGCATCAAAGTTTCGTACAACAAATATACCACCTAAGAAAGTGTGCTCCAGGAGTTCTCCACAGAAAGCTCACACCAGCATCGACTGTAGAGCTTTAAAAAATGCAGTAATTATGCCCAACCCAGACCTTCTAATTTATCACTCCAAGATGTCTTTCAGTAAGTCTTCAAAATTGATCCAGTGTTCACTGCTGTTGGAGAATGTACAGTCTGTTTCCTTAGAAAATCCTTCAGCATCCTTTTGTCACCCCACTCCTGAAGGACATAGACAGACATCCCCTCACACTATATATTTCACTGGATGTGAGAGATGTTGATAGAAAACGAGGGAGCGTCACATTGATTGAACACCCCTTCTGTGCCTGGCACTATCCTGGTTGTTTACACAGGTGTTATCCTATCTGATCTTCACAGTGACCCTGCAGAATTGGCGCTTTTATGCTGACTTTCTTCATTTAAAGATGGGAAACTTGGGCCTTCATATTTCAGGTTACATGTTAACGGCTCGTGTCATTCCACTGATGCCTACATCCATTCAATATTGCGTGCAAATATATTTCGTTTTTACTTTTGCTATCTTATGAAGGTTCTTACTTCTGCCACACTGTTGTCCTTTATTTAGTAAATATTCGGTTTCAGTCTACATAATGCTGGGTCTCATCCTTCCCCTTTGGATTAAAAGCTGTGCAGAGGCTGAGCTTCTCTCTCTCTTTCCTC
The DNA here is from genome assembly GCF_030435805.1 of Mustela lutreola. Lineage (NCBI taxonomy): Eukaryota > Metazoa > Chordata > Mammalia > Carnivora > Mustelidae > Mustela > Mustela lutreola. Next base: position 71,306,267 of record NC_081297.1, on the reverse strand, counting down.
CATTGTTCTCTCTCTCTCCCTTCCTCCCTCCCCTCTCTTTTTTCTTTCCCTCTCCTCACCCTTCTCCTTCATCTTGGTCATCTCATTCTTCTTTTCTTTCTCTGCTTTAAAGTATAGGTTTCAGGTGGGGGTGGCCAGCAGACGGGGGAGACAATTGTCCTTGAAAAGACAGTTTGTTACAGTTTCCAGGGGGCATGAACATGTGGGTCAGAAGGCAGAAGGAGCAAGGGGAACACCCAGGCAAAGCCTTTATTATGGTTTCTACAGGAACAGGAGAGGAAGAATTAGCAAGTTTAGGACTGGCTGGTTTAAAAAATTTCAATGGGCCCTGCACTCTAGGGGGTGGCCTTTTGTTGTCTAGTCCCTGGCTCTGAGGTGATTTAGGGCAAGGGGTTAGTGTTCCAGGTTGTAGGAACCCAGTAAAAGGAGGCAAGGTTTGGTCTGGATTTGAGATTGACTGTTTTGCATATTAAAGATTTGCTCTAGGGGCGCCTCTGCCTTTGGCTCCGGTCATGATCCCAGGGTCCTGGGATGGAGCCCCCCATCAGGCTCTCTGCTCAGTGGGGAGTCGGCTTCCCTTCCTCTCTCTCTGCCTGCCTCTCTGCCTACTTGTGGTCTCTGTCTGTCAATAAATAAAAACAAACAAACAAATAAATAAATAAAATAAAGGTTTGCTCTAGACAAGTAGTTTGTTATCTCTAGGAATTAGCTAACTTTGGGAGGGGCAGTCCCTCTCTAGGGCCACAAGACACCAAGATGTCAAATTTCATAAAATATAGGAACACCCCCATGATTAATACACACTCTACTTTTCTTCATATTCATATATCAGAGTTAGAGTCAGTGTAGAATAGGGCTCAAGGCATTTCTCATTTAAAACTTAAAACAACAAAAGAGAAATGAAGCTGTGACTGTAACTCTAGAACACACATAGTAGATTTCAAACTAAACACTTTTTCCCAAATTCATTTTCTTTTTTAAAATAAAATTATAACATAGGCATTAATGATTAAGTTCCAAGAGATTTAAACTTGTATTTCACTATGGCAAATGATGTGAAATGGAATGGAACTGAGCTAATGACCCAAAAGGATGCAAAAGAGGTGCAGAACCCCCAACCTTTGTCCTTCAGGATTAAAGAGATTTCCAGTTCAGTCTCTGAGTGCAGAAAAAAAAATTTTTTTTGACAAAAAAAATAGACATGCTGATGCAAGTGCCTAGGCCCAGTAACTACATTGTAGTTCTATTAATCATCTCCCCATGAGGATGGGGAGTGGTTATTGGGGTGTTATTGACCCCAATAATAATGGTCTCAGGACAATTTATGACCCAGAAACACATTTTGGGGTAATAAGATAAGGATGGTAATTAAACAAAGAAGGATATCCAGGCTTCAGTCTGTTGAAAACCCTTGAATAATGTTCAGACAATGAGAGGCAGAATATATCTAAATGTCTACTTTCTACTCACACATGAAGAAAGTAATAATGAGTAATAAGGAGAAGTTGGATCCACTGAGAACATAAGAATTATTCCATGTTTCTTCTAGCAGGGTAAATCATAAATATGATATACCGGTTGGAGTTTCTTTTTCCTTAATACACATTTTTGCTCCAGGTCAGGAAGAATTCAGGAGGCAATATCCATAATTGGAATACCAGCTGCTTATAAAAGAGGATTAAAGATTTTAAAAGTACTCTAAATAAAATGAAGGATTACTGGAGAACAGTGTGGCTAACTTTAAAAAATCTCCACGTAGCCCCTTTCTCTGAAATTATTAGGAAATCATGCTCATTTAAGCTGCGTTCTCAGTCAAGCTGTACCTTCCCAATTATGTTCAAGACTGCTCTTGGAGGGGGGAAACCAGTGACTGTAACTAAAATGGTCATAACTGACATTCTTATGACCTTTTACACATATTCACCTCATTCAATGCTCAGAACAATCCCATAATCCAGGTCACTGTTCTCATTTTACAGATAATGAAAGGGAGACTCAAAGGTTTACATGACAACCCAAATACTTACATAGCCAGCAATTGGCTAACCTGGGAGTCAAGTTCAATTCTTGTTTATTATAAGTCTTATACCCTTTAAACCACAACATCCTGCCTTCTTGCCCACCGGAGGTGCTGGACAGACGTGTGTTGAAATATACTGAGCTGACTTCAGATTTTGAAGGAATTCCAAGATTACATAGATACTTCTTTTTGTTAGCACTCTTTTCCTTTTGAAATTTAAGATAGGTATATGGGTGAAAAATGGACTCGGTTCCACCAAAAGCACGGGTAGTTTTTGACCTACAATAGAAGAATAGAGCTTAGATCGTAGGGATCCCACTTTCTAGGGTTTCTAAAAAAAAAAAAAAAATTATCCCCTACCTTCAGGTGTACAGTCTGCCTGCTGCTGATTTGGGGGATACATGAGAGCCATTGAATTTTTTCTCCCTTTCTTTCCAATCCAGGGAAAGGGAGATAGGGGAAGGAAAGCCATTGAATTTTTTCTCCCTTTCTTTCCAATCCATCAAGGAAAGGGAGGTAGGGGAAGGAAAGGAGGGAAAAGAGAAGATCTGACCTGGGTTATGTGTTTTCAAGGATACAGATGCTTTTCACTGCTCTTGGTTTGGGAGATGTGCACATCAGGAGCGAAGCCAAGCATGGTTCCTTCTCTGTCCTCACCTATCTCCTGGAGGAAGTTCCCTAAACAATTCAAAACCTAGGGATGATTCCATTGGTTTCTGCCAGGTGGTACAGACCTCATTCCAGTCTGGCAATAGCCAATGTCCCATGGCTGCTTCACTTTGGCTGAGAAATAACTATTGTGTAGGGGGATGGGAAGGTGTAACGGATCGTGAAACTGGAAGACCAGAGAGATTTGTGTGTGTGTGTGTGTTTTTTTTTTTTCCCAGAAAAAAAAAATCTCCCAGGCACAAATTGTTTCCTTTGTTAGATTACTACCTTGGTTAGAAGTGGATGTAGCTCAGAAGGCAGTGGTTTATATAATTTTTTCACTAATCCCCTATTGTAAGGGCCGAATCTGACATTGTTGACTTTTTGGTATAGGTTGAGTCTCCTCACAATAATGAGCTCTTGCATCTGCTGCTTTGGAGAGAGATTTATTTATTATTTATTTTTTCAGGAAGGAGTAGATCCTCTCGATGTTCCTTCCGGCTCTTAAATTTGACAGTTCTGTGACTGTAGTATCAGTCTTCTGTCAAAATCTCAGTTGTACAGCTGGGCTAAATGAACCCTATCCTTAATTACATGTGGACTCCTATCCATCTTGCATTTAAGAAAAATGCTTTCTAACATGCTTCAGAGCTGCTTTAATAAACCTAATGGTAAATCACTTTTTCCAAAGGTCAAGGGCAGCAGCTTGATTCAAAGGTGGAGCACTATTGGGATTTAATTGGGGTAAATGCCACTAATGCTGCTTAAGGCAAAAATGCTTTTGGCACTAAAATGGATGGCCTCTGGGTTTTACACCCTGGGGATGAGATACAGCTTGCTATCTCAAAAAAAAAAAAAAAAAAAAATTAAGTAAATTTTTACTGATTGGGCCAAAGGGATGTAAAACTAGTCATAGGAGCCTAAAATAAAAAACTAAATCTAATTTTGATGCTAAGTCAGGGGAGAAATGTGAGTGCAGGGAAAGAGAGAGGGAGTTTCATTTAACATTTGCTGTCCTAGGTAGTAAAAACTAGGTCAAGTGGTAAAAACAGCTTTGTACATCTAATGTACAATTAAATCATACCAAGTAGTTTCAAAAGATGTAGTCTACTTATATAGGAGTCATTGTAATAAAAATTCCAACTTTTGGATTCATGGCCTACAGTGCATGCATAATTTCTCACCTGATATCGCTATTAGTATTGGTTGTTTTTATATTGCACCTGGCACATATAATTTGAAACCTTTTCCTTTAATTATACTAATTGCATAACTTCGGTTTTTAAGACTAGCACAGTAAAATATCCTAATTTATCAACTGGAATTTGTAGTGGTTAGACATATGCTGAACTTCATAATTTAAAAATTGGGACAAGAAAGATGGAGTAGTGGGGGATGGGTAGGAGTGATGTCATCAGATATATCCACATCTGATTGAATCTAGGAGGGCAATACATCAGCAATATTGCCGAACGCAGAACTCCTTGGGAGTCAGGCTGATTTGCTTAGAGCACTAAATGATGGGCAGCGTTCCCTAGGTGAAATGAGATAGCTTAAGATACATGCCCATCAAACTTGTTCAGGGCCATCAAAGGAAATTAATATTGCCGGATCCCACATTTGTAATCTGTCTTCCATATGCCATCAGACAGACTCAAAAATTTGGAACTTAACATATGTAAATTATGAATGAGATTGATAGTAGAAGGTTAGTCATTATAGGAAATAGTATGTGCAACTGACTTGCAGTTGTTCCTGTGCCATCAGACGGGGTAAAAACAAAGGGTGTGCACACAAACCATATATGGACATTTCTATTCAAATTAGTTATGTTGAAATAAAATGTCATTATGCGTAGGGTATTCTTTATCTCATGGAGAACTTGATACATCTTGCCTAGTGATGTCAGTAGGTAGGAGAGTGGGCTTTCTAGGAGTCCAGTGCTCGGACTTAACCTTTTTGCTTTCCAGTATGGTAGTGATCTGGTATGAATCACACAAGCCGAGAATGGGGATCTTGGATTTCTTCAGGCTCCTGGCTTTGAGGCTAGGTGCCCATGTTTCCCTAAAATTAGCAACGCAGGATGAAAGATGAAGGACAATAGCTTCAGTAAGCAAAAAGTCATGGCATATAAAGCAAACTATACTTAGCTAGAAAGGTGGGGCACAGAATACTTTTAAAAACCATAAAATTCTCAATGATTATAGCTCTTTATGTCAAAATATTCAGGGCTGAAATTACTGAAGCCCACAAGAGCAGGTGTTCTGAATGATAATTTAAGGTATAATTAGAGTTTCTGAAGAACACTATGTGGTGCAGTTAATTGAAAGAGACTATAGAGTTAATCATGGAATGGTTTATTAAAAAAATTTTTAAATAGGCTGGCAAGCTATAAAAAAACAAAGCAAAACAAAAACAACAGCTCCTATTTCCCAAATCTTTATTTTGGCTAAACATAAAGCTGAAATATGTTGCTACTTTGACTAAAAAATGTAAACAATTTAGTTATGTCTGAAAATAGGATATAATTATCTCACTTTTTATGATATTACACCTCATTATTTACATAATATGTAGGTTGTTTGCAAGGTTCACAAAACCATACTGAACAGTCAGATTATAGGGATAAGTGGTAGGGCTGTGCCTCAAGTTCCACTCGGATTAAAGGATTTAAAACTATAGAATGAAATAGAGAGGTAATTCTCTCTTCTTGATATTTGTAACCACTCTGGGTACTCCTGTTTAAACCACGGTAATCTCTGTGTGTCTATCAATAACTTCTTAATCACCTCTTTGATTTTTTTTTTTCAGTTCCCCCAAAAAACTGATCTAGAGCTCTATAATTATTGTGAAAAGAATTTTAATGGATGATGGTAGGTGCTGTTGTCACAAGTTAGAACGAGAATCCTTCAGAGATAGGACTTCATTTGAATGCAGTTCTGTGGGGACAGGGATCACACAGTATTGATAAGGAAGGAGTCAAGAGTAGAGCTGGAAAGATTATCAGAGGCTTCAAGTTGCCCTCCTTTATAATGCAAATGATAAAACTGAGGCCCAGTGAAATTAAGAGACTTTCCCCAAGGGTCCCATAGAGTACTGAATTTGCAGAAGGAAATAATTCGATCAGATGTCTTTAGCTTGGCATAATCTGTGAGAAAGTCACCAACAAAATAATGTGGGGTTCAAGAGAAAGGAGGCACTGCATTCAGTAGCATGAATGAAAAAGGCAGCATGGAGAGAGTAATTTTTCATATGGCTTTTAAAAACAAGGATTTAGAATTTTCAGTGGTTTAGCTGGAGGTCAAGAGGAATGATAAGGAAGAAATATTCTACTGTGAAAAATGACCTTGTGGCAGAAAATTTGGGATTCCTCAGAGCAACAGTATTCACCTCAACACCATTGACATTTGGGGGCAGATAATGTCTTGTTGTCAGGGGCAACCCTGTACATTATAGAATGTTTAGCAGCATCCCCAGGCCCTGGCCACTATGCGCCAGTACTTGTGCTGTGACAATCAAAACTATTTTCAGACTTTGGCAGATGTCCTTGGGTGGGAGATTACTCCCTAAGCCCTTGTGAGAAACCGCTGCATTAAAGCAACAAAGAGCCCTTGGAAGAAGAGTGTTGGTCACTGTGTATATATTAAGTCACACCTAAATGTTTGTTAACAATAAAAAAAGGAAGGAATGAGAAGGAAGAAGGGAAAAAAGAAGATGAAAAGATAGAATGCTTTTTCCTGAAAACTCGGTCACTAAGTTTAAAAACCATTAAACTGAGACTTAAAAAAAAAGAAGTTTTAATGGGGAAATTATGATGCATTCCATCTCAAATTGAGATATCAAAGCAATTTTCACAGATAGACAAATATATTACTTTAACCCCCCTTTTTTTTAAACTCTGTGGCACAAAATTCAGTGTAACGTAAGGAAGGTTTATTGTACACAACAAAGTTGGCAGATGGCTGTGATAGTGTGTTGATGGTGATGCGGTATGAGGGAGTCATTTGCTGGAAGGTGATAGAGAGTCCGATGGTCCACTCTTCCAGGCTGCGTTTTTGTGCCTTGTTATCTTGTACTTAAACCACATTTAAAAATGAAGTGATTGCACACACACAAAATCTTCAGGGAGAAATAAAGGTTAAAATTGAGAGTATTTTGGTATGTATGGGAGTTACCCAATGAACATAGGAGAGTGAGGGGAAGTGAGAATTGCTGCCTCTTTTTCTTTTTCCCACTCACAGAGTGATATGTTTTGAGTTCATGCAAATATGGTGTATAATTTAAATTTGTTCCCCATGATAGCCTCAGGCCAGAAATCATGGCATCAAGTAAATTGGTAATGGTATCTTTTCCTATAGAATAATATCAAAGTGTCACATCTCAGAGTACAGTTTTTGGAGGGTTAAAGTATCATCAAACAAAAATCATAGATACTTTTAAGAATCTTTACAAAATAAAACAGTTAACTGGGTTAACTGGGGCATCTGTGTGGCTCAGTCAGTTAAGCGCCTGCCTTTGGCTCAGGTCATAATCCCAGGGATCTGGGATTGAGCCCCATGTTGGCGGGCTCCCTGCTCAGCAGGGGTCTGCTTCCCCCTCTTCCTCTGTGCTCTTTCAAGTAAATACATAAAATCTTTTTTTTTAAATAAAATAGTTAACTGAACAAATACTATGTGATGTAGGTCTGTATATGTCAGGTCTAATGGGAGACGGAGCTCTGTAGGTAGAATGGAGATACAGGATCTAACAAATAGTACAGTCAAGTATATGGGACATAGAGATGAAAAATATGTGGAACCTATCATTTAGGAAAAATTTCTCTAGACATCAGAGAAGCATGAAATTAAGTGTGACTAGCAGACCTGTGAAAGCTTCAAAGAAAAGGTCACCGTAAGTGAGTAAGAATGCAAAAGAAGTGGATGGGGAAAAAGCATGTTCTAGGCTGAGTGAATGCTAGAGTCTATGAAGATGGATGGGTTCATAAAACAGAATGGAATCTGAGATCTCCAGACACAGTGTAGATATCTGGTGACATAGATACAGGACCCTAAGCCAGATCGTAGAGCTGCTTGCATGTGTTGTGAACAAGTTAGGTTTTTTTTTTTTTTTTTTTTTTTAAAGATTTTATATTTATTTGACAGAGAGAGAGAGATCACAAATAGGCAGAGAGACAGACAGAGAGAGAGATGAGGAGAAGCAGGCTCCCTGCTGAGCAGAGAGCCCTATGTGGGACTCGATCCCAGGCCCCTGGGATCATGACCTGAGCCGAAGGCAGAGGCTTAACACACTGAGCCACCCAGGTGCCCCACAAGTTAGGTTTTGCTATGTAATAAACCACTCCTACACTTCCACTTCAAAGCAATAAACATCTAATTCTCATGATTCTGAGGGTTGGCTGAGTAGTTCATCGGGTTGGGGTAGGACCAACATATTTCTGCAATATACCTTTCAGCAGTGTGGCTGTGTAGCGGTTCTGGAATAGCCTTCTTCAGATGCCTGGTGGTTCACAGGCTGACTGTTCTAGACTAGGGGTTCCCAAACTTTTATAATGGGTGAGGTACTAAATATTTTAGACCTTGTGGGCCAAAAGATAGAATTAGGGTATTACATAGGTACATTTATAAAAAGAGAGAAAGAGAGAGAGAGAGAGAGAGAGAGAGAGAGAACAAATACAGATTTTTTTTTTTTACTTGATGGAATTTAAAATAAAATAACAATTGAGTATAACATTTTTGTGATCTGGGTCTTCTGATGCAAATTGAACATTTGGGAAGGAAGGGATAATATATTTAACTTCAAGTTGAAGTTCCCTATTATCAAATCAATTACTAATGCTTTTCTATAAACATCATTTTGATAAAGTTCAGGTTGTACCGAAACAGATGGCAAGTTCTGCAAGCTGGAGTTTGCTGATCTCTGTTCTAGGGGGTCTCAGCTCTAGAAGCTCATTCTCTAGAAGGTCTCATTCTCCAGGATGCAAGCATGGGCTTCTTCTCAGGGGCAACTCAGGATTCCAAAGATAGCAAGAGAAGACAAACCCCAACAAACACACACTTTGTAAGTCTCAGATGTGTCACATTTTCTAATGTTCCATTGGCCAAAGTGAGTCATATGGTCAAATCCAGATTCTAAGCAAGGGTAGAGAAATAGACTCTCTCGATGGGAGTAATGGTGCGGTCATGAGAAAGGGGTGTGTACAAGGATGGAAGGAGTCATGACCATTTTTGCAAACCCTTTAGTGCACATTGTTTAGAGTTTTAAATTTATTTTGTAGGCAGGGAGACAGTAAAGGTTTTTGTTTGTTTGTTTATTTTGTGCAGATGTTGCCATATCTGAAACTGAGCTGGGGAGAACTTACCAGGGAGCCACCTAAGAGAGATGACAACCAGGGGCATGGAGGAGACCAGAGGCAGCTACTATAAGTCAAGCAAGAGGTTTTCAGGGTTCTGCTCAGAGGAATAACAGAAGACATGGAGAGGAGCACATAAATAGGAGCCCTACTGGATAGGCTTAGGGTGCAGTAGAAAGACTTTGAGTCAGACCTGCCTTTAAGCCTGACTGTGTCACTTACTGTGTGAATGCAGATTGATGACATCTCTCTACTTATTAAAACAGGGTTTTAAAGTTGTAAAGATTGGGGACAATAAGTATCATTTTGCAATATTTTGGGAAAAAAATACAAATGTGCCTGTCCTTCTTCCCTTTTCTAGCACATGAAGTTCTCTTTAAACAGCTCTTACCATCTATCTCGTGTGGGTATTCATGTGTGTGTGTCTGCGTGTTTGCGTGTGCACGCTTGCTATGTGGTACTTGTGTATATCCACATGCATAAGGAGGGGTGAACATATAGAAGGGATGAAAAGCAAAAGAAAGTATTACTCTTCAGGATCTGGTATCCAAAATAAATTATTTGGTATGATTTTATTTATAAAAGACAAGCTTTAGTGGAGGGGGAAGTTAAAAATTCCATTATTTCCTGCTTTAACAAATGGAGGCAGGTATAGCTGAGCTGGAGTTTTGTACTAAGGAGGTCCCATCTGAGCAGGAAGAGGAGGGGGAGGGGACTTGACTTCTTCAGCTCCAGGGCTTTGTGAGAAGAGAAGATGGCGGAGGGAGGAAGGCCAGGAATGGAGATCCTTGACCACCTCTTCCTGTCCCAGAGGGATGACTGACTCAGGGCTCTCCCTGCAGGAGTCTAAGAGCCATCCTCAGTAAAAGCAAGTCCAGGGTTTACATTTTCTGTTTTTTTTTTTTTTCTATCATTTTCTTCTCTTTTCTTATCTTATTTTAATTTGAGAGAGATTGCACAAGCAGGGGGAGAAGGAGAAGCAGGCTCCTGCTGGGCAGGACCTGGGGTCATGACCTGAGCCAGAGGCAGGCGCTTAACCCACTGAGCCACCCAGGAGCCCGTTTTTGATTTCTGTATGCTGTGAACTGGAACATGAACTGGAACCAGCATACCCCGAAGGGGTCACAGAAACCATGGAGTAGAAAGCCGGTGGTCCTGACACTGGTATAGTTGCAGTAGGGGCATGGTGACCCACAGAGGGGCTGCAGGGGGATGCTTTAAGCCAGCAGCCAACGGGAGGAACTGCAAGTATTAGAGAGTCTTCAGCACCGGCAAGAATGAAGCAGCAGAGTAGGCGAAGGGGCCAGAGTTCTAAATGACAGACGTCAGAAGCAGATGAAACCAGAATTCCCAGAGATGAGACCAGTGCCGGTCCGGGGCCACAGTTTGGGGGACAGCCCGGTGAGCAGTGAGAATACACTGTTCTGTCTGCGGATCCCATCTAGCTCTCTCTCCACGTGGAAGTATCAGCAAGAAGCCATCCGGGAGAAGGGCAGAAGGAGAAAGGCGTATAAATGACAGACTGAACATTTCTACCCCAAGAGGCTACCTATACTGAAGCTGTTTAAATTGTTCCATTGCCTAGATAGGACTAATATTTAGGTTTGTTCCCCCCACCCCCACCCTGCTCCCTTTCTCATGGCGCTCTTGAGGGAAAGTCAGAGCAGTGTTAGAGAACAACAGCAAAAAAGCTTCATTTTTTGGAAAAACCAGCCTGCAGGGTGAGTAAATGTGACCCAAGACACGGCTTGGTACAGAATAGGAATTCACGAAAATGGTTGCTATTATTGTAGGACTTGATAACTGATTGGATGTAGGAGATTGTGAGTAAAGGAAAAACTACGGAATTTGCCAAGATTTTTGACCTGAATAGTAAGGGAGAAAGAAGGCAAAAATATGGACATGAGCTAGCTGAATTCGTGTAGGGTAAAGACAGGGTGCTGTGAAAACAAGAGGGTTGATGAGCTCTGAAGCGTGGAATAGTTAAGAGTAATGACTACAAAAACATGAAGTGCTGCATATTTATAATGCTAAGCAGCAGGGGGTCCTCAGGATCAGGGAACAGATTATTTATAGGAACTGAATCTTTGCTGTGGAAGGAAGACTAACAAAAGTCTTGGTGGTGAGTCACAAATTTTTACTCTTATAATTGTGGACTCCAAAAAGTGGCCTATACATGAATTGATGTTGGAATTTCTGTAAGTGAGCAAATGCAACAAATCTTGTATAGCCACGGTTGGGGACTGAGAAAATAGTGAATGTTCAAGTAACATTGAGAAGGTTATTATTATTATTATTATTGTTATTGTTATTATTTTCAGTTTAGAAATGAACTAGTTTTCTCATCCTCTTTTGATTCTTCTGTTTCAGGAGGAGCAGCTTGGGGAGGGCCCAGAATGTTGGGAGTGGTAACAAGGTTTCTCTCCTCATGCTTTCTGTTTGTTCCCCTTTTCCTCCACACTCACTCTCCCAGCCATATTGTTTCTTAACACTCCTGGTGAAAGAAAATAGTCTTCTGGAAGTTCTTACCCTCTATTGTGAGAGGTTCAGAAAGTCTAAAATTGGGACACCTGGGCGGCTCAGTTGGTTAAGCATCTGCCTTCAGTTCACGCCATGATCCCAGGGTCTTAGGCTTGAGTCCCACATCAGGCTCCCTGCTCAGCGGGGAGTCTGCTTCTTCCTCTCCCTCTGCCCCTGCCCCAGACCCCTGCTCATGCTCTCTCTCTCAAATGAATACCTAAAATCTTAAAAAAAAAAAAAAAAAAAAAAAGTCTAAGATTTGTAAGGATCTGGATTAACACAACTCAATTCCTCTGTGGGCACTTATTGCTCAAGAGGGCCTTCATAAGAATATGAAAGTATAAAAAAACTTCTAATAGAATGTGGGAGGAAATAAGCTAATGTTACCTGTTGTTTGCAGACTGATTGATTTACCTGGAAGTATGAGCATGGGGCGTGGGGGCGGCAGGGAGACTCAGGAGAAGTCCTTGCTCGTGAGCTTTTTGACACCAGTGTTCTACTCTTTTCCTCCATAAGCCATCTGACTACTGTATGGCTTTGAGGGTGTAGGGAAATGAGAATGGCTCCTCCAACTGGTACTAGGCAGTAGGAAGTAGGGCAAGGAGATTATAGAGAATTCTAGAGGGCCACAGAGAAAAATGATATTGGAGGAACCTCAAGAGTAACAGAAAATCTGGTGGTCAAAAGCAGAATTAAGTCAATGGAGGGGAAGAAGTGGGAGAAAGGTGAAGTGGAGCTGGAAGGCTTCATGAAATTTAGAGAATGGAAGGAGGGAGAAATTAGGGTGGACAAAATACCGTTTTTTATACATGTAAGTATTTTCTTCTAAGTCATGTGTGCAATGAATATAAAAAAGTAGAATGCAATCCAAAAAGAACTTTTGCTAGGTGACTGTGAGTTTAGTGTAATGTGTGCTAACTTAATGTAATAAAGCAAAAGGATCCAGGAAGGCAAGTATATCTCCTAATTTAAACAGGCCTTTTCTTCTTTTCTTCTATTGGCCACGCTGAGGAGAAAACAGGAGAAAAACCTTAGGACAGAGTATTTAACAAGCCGCGAAATGTTTCACTACATGAATTTGTGTCCGGTAAGTGCCTGCTCTTCAAGGTCACATAGTTCATGTGACCAGTGCTCCAGGTGAAAACCCGCCCCCAAGTCTTAAACTGAAGATAATGCAGGTACCTTTAGATCACATGCTAGCATCTCTGAGATCGTCCTGTTTTGCAACTGAGCTGAATAATTAATTTAATGTATTTCCTCCCTTCCTTCTCACTCTCTCTCTTTTCTTTTCTCTCCTTGTTCTCTCTTTCATGTACAACAAACCTACAGTGTAACCAGGCAACAAAACATTATTAATAATCCCAACATCCTGTTAGACTATGAACATATATATGAAAGGCTCATAAAACAGCAAATTTTTGTTGAATAACACACTTCCTACACATTCCTCAACCCCCTTCCTCCAGCTTCCACCCCCATCATTCCTGAAATAGCTCCTGCTAAGGTCACCAGTTATCCAAATTTAAAAGATACTGTTCAGCCTTCACTTTACTTGACTTCTCAGCCAATTCCACAACAGCGAATCATTCTGTTCTTAAAACAGTCTTTTCCCTTGTCTTCTGGGACAAAGCCATCCTCCTGGGGCTTTATTCCCTCCTCCCTTTGCAGACTCATTTTGTTGGCTCACTTTATGCAACCCAATCTTTAAACATTGGAGTTCCTTAACGCTTGTTTCTAGAATCTTCTCTATGCAGTTTCCGATTGTCAGTGACTCTCAAATGTATATCCCCAGGCTGAATGGGTCTCTTCCGAGACTCAGACCTGTATGCATGACCTACTTGGTACCTTCCCATGATGGTCTCATAAGCACTCCAGGTACAACATGTCCCAAAGCCAATGCATGATTTCATCTGCAATTTCTTTCAGTGCTCCCGGCCACAGTGAGTGGTACCATGGCTCACAGAGATTTGAAAGCCAGAAATCAGGACATCATTCTTGACCAGATCTAATCCTGACTCCTCTCCTTTTTTGCTGTCATGGCTGTGGTCAAAGCTCTCATTATCTCTTGCTTGGACTAATGCTGTTTCCTCCTAAATGATCTCCCATACATTCATTCTTTGATCTCTGTAATCTGCTATTTTTATTGCCACCAAGTAATCTCTTCAAGATGGAAACTTTATCCCACTGATACCCCACTCAAGACCCTGGACTGACTTCCCATTTTCATTAGGATAAAGATCTCCTAACACTTCTACCACCTTGCAACCCTTCCTGTGATGTACATATTGACCTTGTTTATGTCTTTGGATGTAACATGTTCTCTTCTCCGAACACCTTTTGTGTATATTTCTATCTCTACCTGGAGTGCTTCTAGCCATGCATTTCACTGAAAATTTCGACTCATCCATCAGATTTCATTTCTGCTGTCATGGTTTCATGGAAGCGTCATGCTATTACAGTGTTACATGCTCTCACAAATCCCTGTTCTTTACTGTTGTAGAATTTACCAGAGTTTGCAACTCTCTATTTATGGGATCATATGTCTTCCTCACTAGACTTCAAGCTCTATAGGGGCAGAGACCATTTTTGTTCTGCTGATCATTGTATACCTAGTGCTAATCCTAGTGCCTGGCACATAATTGGCATTGAACGTTACTTGTTCGATCAATGGAACGGCTATTTTCTACTTTGGTTTCTGACTCATGTGAAAGAAATAAAGAGTTAATTTTAGTATACCACAAGTCTTTATATACACACACATTTGCAAAACATGAGCTTGTTAGTGAATGTACCAAAATAATTTTACCCCATGAAGAAAGAAGACATTAAACCTAGCTAGCAGTTAGCCTAGAATTTTTTTTCAGAGACAAGAATACATTTTCCTCGGGTCTTTGGTGGGGGAACTGACTGCTATTTAAAACTATTAATGTTTCTTTGCTGTGGTTCTCAAGATCAATGTATGATGCCTAATGGTAACGATACAGTGTATGTGATAATGAGTTTGGGCAGAGGAGACAATATTCAGTTCCCGGCTCCACTGGCCATCCCAGGAAGGTAATGGTGGGCCCCACATGTTGGCCATGAGAGACAGCCATGCAGAGCCTTTAGTGGTAGGCTTTGGGAAGGAAAGCATTGGTGCACACAGTCCATGGGGAGTGCATTATTGCTGCTAGGGGAAAAGAGCAGGTGGCCTTTTAAGAAAGCACTTCACAATTATTCCTTCATCCAACCTGAAAAGAAACATATAGAGTGTCCAAACTCTAGTCTGTGGATTACATTGCTGGAAAAGTCGAAGATTAAGGGTCAGAGTCTGCAGGTGTTTCCTTTCAGTTTTTTGCCTTCAGGAAAAACGAAAAGTAAATAAAAATTACGGTTATTTCGCTGGCACCAGAATAACATGTATGTATTTTTAGATGGCTGCCTTTTAGGTAAAGCTATAAAAGATGAAAGTAGGAGTGAATATGTTATTTGAGAGCTATCCTTTCTGTAGTTCCTGATTACTTTAATAGGTGTCACCAATGTGGGTTTAATATTCAAAATTCTAATTCTTATAACAGAAACTCAGTAAAGAGACAATAGATTCCAGTCTTTCTGATAGCTTTGGGATAGCTGATCTTGAAATCGTGTCTGTTTCTTTTCCCCCAAAGGAAGGGATCTGTTTTTGTTCTGTTTATTTTGTTTTAGTCATGCCGTGAGGAAACGAGGTATATAAGTTAATTATTTTAATCCCAATAAAATGATAACAAACTGTAACTACATGATATCCTCCTCAACTGGTCAACTTATTTAAACAGTATGTAAACTAGATTTTTTTTTTTTTTTTTTTGGTGATTTAGAAACAGGGGGCCTAAATGTTCCTCATGGAAATGGATTACTCTAAAATCACACTATCCTAGAGAAAAATCTGAAATTGAATAAGATACAGAATCTCTTTCTATTCTATCCCAGAAGTCTTGTCGACATTACCATAATTTCAAAAGATTTGAAACTGTTGTTGAGACACATGAGAAACTATGCTAAGTTATTACAGCATTACCATTTTACCCTGGAGGGACAGTTTTCTACATGAGTTGCAGATTTGGTATAAAAATCTCATGAAATTTTGCAAGAACCTCTTATGAAATAATTGTCATCTCCAGGGAACTTAAGTTTTTAAATTAGCATCATGCGTGTATCACAAAGAACTCATGATCATTTACTTTGCCAAGTGTAAAAGTAATCAATCAATCAGAGAAGCAAACAAGCAGTCACCTCCCCTATATATTTCTGTATTGGGTTGAACAGTATCCCCCCAAAATTCATGTCTACCAGAAACTCAGAAGGTGACCTTATTTAGAAAAAGGCTCCTTGCAGACAGACATAATTAGCTAGGTTAAGACAAGCTCATGCTGAATGTGATGGACTGAATATTTGTATCCTCCCCAAATTCATATTTGAAATCTAATGCTCAATGTGCTAGAATTTGGAGGTGAGGCCTTTGGGAGGAAATTAGGTCATGAGGGTAGAGGCCCCATGAATGGGCTTAACCCTCGTAAGAAGAGGCCAGAGAGGTATCTCCTTCCCTCGACCATGTATAGATTCAAGGAGATGTTAAGCCACTGCAACTGGGAAGAAGACTTTCCCCAGAACCGGACCAGTTGGGTACCTGATTTTAGACTTTCAGCCTCCAAAACTGTGAGAAATAAATTTCTGTTGTTTAAGCCCCCTGGTTTATGGTGTTTTGTTATAGCAGCCTGAGCTGACTAGGATATTGGATTAGGTTGGGCCCTCAACCCAATGACTGGTGTTTTTAGAAGAGAAAGGAGAGGAAGACACAGACAGAGGGACAGACAGGGAGGAGAGAAGGCCACACGAAGTCAGAGAAGAGATTTCAGTGCGTCAGCTAGACACCAAGGAATGCCGATCCATCGTTGCCAGGAACCCCCTGAAGCTAGAGAGGAAAGAAAGAATTCTTCCCTAGGAGTTTCCGAGGGTGACTGGCCTCGTTGATGCCTTGTATTCAGACCGCTGGCCTCCAGAATTAGGAGAGAATAAATGTCTGTTGTTAGAAGTCACATAGCTGGTAGTAATTTGTTATGGCAGTCGTATGAAACACAGTTTTCCAAGCTCTTTTCCTATCTTCTCCCCTTTGCAGTTGAATTTATCGAAAAAGTTGCCTACGATTGCTGTTTTCACTTCCTGGCGTGACGCTCACGCCGCAGCCACTGCGGTCTGGGGTCGATCCTCATGATTCCACAGAAATTGCTTTGACCAGGTTTACCAATAGCCCTTGAGGCTGTATTCGGTGTGTACGTCTCAGCCTTTGCCTTATTTCATCTCTTCAACGTTAGGTGCCCCCACCATTTCCTCCCTGAGTTCTGTGACTCACCCAGAACTTTCCTTCCCACCTTTCTGCCCCCTCTGTCCCAGTGATTGTTCAGGATCCTCTTCCTGTGCTTGTCCCTTAAATGCCGGTATTGTCAGGATTCTGCCATGGATTATTGGATCAAATCGGAAGTGGCCAACAAGGCTTAGCATGACATGTCCTTCTAGGCTCAGGCCACACAGGAACCCCTCCTCTCGGTGCTTCAAATATGTTGGGCAGATGTCACTCTTGGGAAACCTCTTTTACCTCCCATAACACTCATCCCACTACCTTGCAATTCTGTTTTCCCCAGTGGGCCTCTGAATGACGGGAAGCTCATCCATCTTATGGACCATGTACATATGTGCCAACCACAGAGTCTGGAACAGAGAGGTGCAATAAATATTGGCCAGATGAATTACCCTATGCCCATAAACAAGAAACTGAGGGTCATAATCACTAAGTCATTTAGCAAAGCAAATGCAGAGTCCGATTTTTCCAATGCTTCTCCATCCTATTTATTTCCTTGCAAAAGAAGAGAAGAGAAAAGAAAGAAAACAACTTGTACTATGTAACATTAAATTGCTTTAACACCTCACTTCTAAAGGACAACACGCAAAATTGTGAACAAACGATAAAAACTCAGGAAGACTTCATTATAAATGCTATACCTTGTTAACAATTTAAAACCAAACAAGTTCTTTCTTGAAACTACTGCTTGGTTTCCTTTGTCTTCTGTGAAAACAGCCACTTTTGCAGCTTTGAACTTCGCTCCTGCAGCTTGTACTCGGGCTGGCTAGTGCACGGGTGTCAAACGCCACATTGTTTCTTCTCTTGGCTCCCTCTGAGCACTAGGAGTGCCCTCAAGATGCCTCCTGCACATTTTTAGCTTAATCCACCCATTCGTAAACTCTGACTCTGCCCTGAACTCTCGCTCACCTTGCCTGCCTCTGAGCTGCCTTTGAAGGGGCATGCAAGTCACGGCTCTGAATCTGTCCCAGCTGTTTCTAATTCTTCCATTCTCCAGGCTCTCCTGCCTCAGAGGTGGTGCTTGCTTCTCCAAGGAGGGGTCTTACGAGGGCGGGGAGAGGGGCTTGGGAGGCAGCAGCTCCGCTCAGCCCAGGAGCCTTCTCTCCCTCTGGGCCTTTAAAACCGCAGACCTAGTCAATGATGCAAATTAATTGTCTTCGTTTGGCTTGTTTTGTTTTGTTTCACCAAAAATAAAGTTGTTCCTGCTCATTAAAGAAAAAATTTGGCAGTTGAGAATATTAGAAAATAATTCTACTGAACATACAGTTCCACCAACGAATCACTACTGTCATTAAGATTTTGATGTATTTCCTTTCAGTCTTACTTATGCATAAAACTATGATTTTGACACAATTACTCTCTTATCGTGTGTATAATTTTTAACTTATTTTTCACTGAACGCTGTTGAAGTCTCTTTTGCATGATATTTCATTGGATGGATATGCCAGAAAATAATTATCCTCCTTGGTTACACGTATCAGTTGTTTTTACTTGTCACTGTGAAAAATAACAAAATGAATGTGATTTTAAGCATACAGGAGAACAAAACAGCTCTGAGAAGAATCTCTTCATGCCTAACACCTTGTCTCTATTTAGAATGCTTTCCTTAAGATTTACATTGCGAAGTGAAATTACCGAGTGAAAAGGAATGGATATTGCCAAAGATCCTATTTCATTGGCTCAAATTGCTTTCTAAACATAAACCAATTTATACTGACTCTGGGTATGTATAAGAGCAGCCATTTCATTCATTCATTAGAGGCTGCGGTTATACATTTATTTTCTCCCTAATTTCATATCATCAATCCTGGAACCATTATCTTATTTTAGTTTCAGAGAAGCTAAACATGTTCACAAATGTTAGTTTGTATTAATTTTTTTTTTTTCTGTGAATTTCCTTTTGTGTTCTTTGATCATTACTGTATTGGGAACTTTGTACTTTTCATCTTTCTGATAGTTCTTTATTTGATAAAGACATTAACTCTCATATTTGCTGCAAATGTTTTCTCTTGGTTGTTTATGTTTTGAATGTTTTACCTATAGATTTAAAATTTTTATGCAATCAAATCCATTTATCTTTTTAAGCTTTGCTTTTATTAAATTTAAGTTCAAAAGAATATTTTTCATTCCCCATGTGCTCCCCCACTCCTCCCAAACATTTACTAATATTCATTTTCATATTATATTAAAAGATTTTGTGTTTTAATATATTTTGTGTTTAAGTGTTTTTACATAAAAAAGTGAGAGCTTCTTTTTTTTTTTCCCTAAAATTTTAACCAAATATCCCCAAGACTTACCTGGAGCATTCTTTTTCTGGTCCATTGATTTCGGGTTTTTTGTTAATCATGTTTTCAGTTCTCAAGTAGCCTGGGATTTGTTGTTGGACAGTCTGTTATGTCTCATTGATCTGTGGCCATTTTTGTGCCAGTAGTCAGAATTTAGTAAATTTCAATTTTATAATATGCTTAAGGTTGGGGTAAAGTTTATAGTTATTTTACATGGTTTGCAAAAAGTTCTCCTACAGTATGCCATTGAAATAAATTCATGCATCTACTGGGGATGGGGGTGTTGCCCTGTTTAAAAATATGCTGTCCTTTCTTCCAAAGCACAAAAAATCTTATGGGTTCCATTTCTATTAATGTTATTCTTGGATTTCTAGTTATTCTTGGATTTTAGAAACTTCTTTTTGTGGATATTGTTATTGTAGCCTCTTTTTTTTCCATTATATTTTAAATGGTTATTTCAGTTCTATAAAAAGACTATAAAATTTTATATGTTTATTTTGAATTGGGCCCATTTAACAAAATAAATTTTGGAAGATTTTCCTATTAATTCTTTTTCCAGATATATAAGCACATCACCTGAAAATAAGTTTGTCTTTCCCTATTAACATTTTAACTTTTCTTTACTTTGCATCTGATAGCATTTTCCAGATCTTTCATATTAAAAATGATGGTAGTTCTTAGTGTTGCTTTGTTCCCGATTTTAGTAAAATGACTGAATTTTTGCCACTAGTATTTTACTTGACTACTGGTTTGAAATAAAATTGCATATCAGTTGAAGGGAATATCCACTTATTCTGATGTTTTTTTTTTTTTGTTTGTTTGTTCTTTAAAGATTTTACTTATTTATTTGACAGATAGAGACCACAAGAAGGCAGAGAGGCAGGCGGGGGGGGGGTGTTGGGGGAGCAGGCTCCCTGCTGAGCAGAGAGCCCAAAGCTGGGCTCGATCCTAGGACCCTGAGATCATGACCTGAGCTGTAGGCAGAGCCACCCAGATGCCCCTTATTCTGATGTTTTTAAAATAATTTGTTGGGACGTCTGGGTGGCTCAGTCAGTTGCGGCTCTGTCATCGGGCCCCTTGCTTGGTGGGGAGCCTGCTTCTCTCTCCACCTCTGCCTGTTTGTGGGTACTATCTCTCTGACACATAAATAAAATTTTTTTTTTAAAGATTTTATTTATTTGAGAGAGAATGAGTGAGAGAGAGCATGAGAGAAGAGAAGGTCAGAGGGAGAAGCAGACTCCCCAAGTTGCTGGGAGCCTGATGCGGGACTCGATCCTGGAAATCCAGGATCATAACCTGAGCCCGAGGCAGTCGTTCAATCAACTGAGCCACCCAGGAGCCCCAAATAAATAAAATCTTAAAAAAAAAAAAAAGAAAAGAAAAGTTTGCTTCTACTGCCAGACTCTCTCTATACTTCTTAAAAAAAAAAAAAAAGTAAAATAATTTGTTTAAAGATTTCATTTATTTATTTGAGTGAGAGAGAGAGAGAAAGAGAGTGTGAGAGAGATCATGAGCAGGAGGAAGGGCAGAGGGAGAAGCAGGTTCCCCGCTGAGCCAGGAGCCTGATGTGGGACTAGATTCCTGGACCCTGGGATCATGACTTAAACCTAAGGCAGATGCTTAACTGACTGAGCCACCTAGGTGCCCTAAAAATATTTTTTGATTAGGGATAGATTTGGAGTTTTATCAGAAAATTTTTCTAATTCTTTTGTAAATCTTCTCTGTAAGGATGACCCTACAGAAAAATTTAACCTACTGATGTGACATATCATTTACCCTATTTTTCAACCTCTCATGAATGTCTAAAATAAACATTTCTTGGTCACGACTGACTGTATTTTTACACTGAATATTTTGTTGAGGGGTCTTTCACATCTCTCTTAATAAGTACAATTGGTATATAGTTTTATTTGGTGCTTATTTTTGTTAGGTATAATTTCAGAAAAATGCTTGTTATAATTAAGTGGGAAGCATTTTATCTAACATTTTATTTAACATAATAATGTTTCTAGAAAATATTCATGTAACATACAATTCATCTCTTTCCTGGCAATTTGAATTAATTTTATCCTTAAAGCCACCTAGACATGCAGCCCTTTGTGGCAAGTATGTCTTTGATGGTGTCCCCAGTTCCTCCCTCAGATACTGTTCATGCTTCTTTTCTGTTTTTGGTTTTCTTTATGACTCTATTTCCCTAGAAAATAATAGTTTAAGTTTTAAAATTCACTTAATAAAATTAGTATTTAAGTGCTTTAGTCTATATGTATTTAAAAATCTTATGTGTTTGCTTTTTTATTTTTCCCATTAGATTTATTAAATAGTTTATTTGAAATAAAGCCATTCATTTATTTTGTTTACTTGTTACACATTTCCTCATTTCAACGTAGTTAGCTCTGTTTCATCACTGTCAATTATTTCTGCTTACCTCAGGATTGTTAATCCCAACAGCTTGAGTTATATGCTTATTTCATTTCTTCTTTATCTCTTTTAAGATAAAAGCCTATATTTCTATTTTAATTGTGTAAGTTGTGTGTGCTATTCTATATTTAATTTTTTACTTGAATCAATAATTAATTTTTTTCTATAGTTTTGGCTGGCATTTTTGTTGTTGTTGACTTGTGTTTTTATGATTAACACCTACATTTTCTTATGTTATGGTCAGAAAATGTATAGTGCAAATTTTCCTTTTTTTGGAATTATTTTACAGTTTTTCATAAACATAAACTCAATTATAAATGTTGGAGATTAAAAAAGGTTGGAGATGATATATTTCTTTTTTTAATTTATGATGTCTAATAGACATTTTATCATTTTTAGATTAAATAGTTAAATATATTAAGTATCTTTAACTCATTTAGCTCGTCTCTTCTCTTATTCTACCATAAACTGACTAATAAGACTGAGTCAAACTTTCTACAATTTTTTGTCAGTTTCTTCTTACCTTTCAAACTCATTTGAACTATTATCCATGCTTTAAGGTTCTCCATTGTTATACTTTTTTTGTACATTTTATCTCTATAAAATGATGATACTTATCCTATTTAATGTTTTTCCCCTGTAAATTCTTCCCTGACTAGTATTTCAACATCAAAAGCCTTTCATGACTTCTGCCTACCTCAACCAACTCATCTTGTACCATAGTCTATTTTGTCTACACTAGTCTCCTTTTAGTTCTTTAATGCTCTGATTCTTGCATATCAAGCCCTCTGCCTGAATGTTCTTTCTAGCTCTTTCATGAGGTTGATTCTTTCTTCTCTCTCAGGTCACAGGTCTTCAGAGAGGCCTTTCCCCATTATATAATGTAGAATATGCCTCACATGTCACCTCTTTCTTTTCTCTCATACCAACAACTTACAAATATATATTTACTCTTGTGTTTATTTGTTTAATGGTAGGTAACTTTTAAGATGGCCACCAATGCTGCTCCATCTTTTACTTTCATGCCCTTGTACAATCCCATCCTCATATGTATGGTTTGGACTAGTGACTTACTTCTAACCAGCACAATATGGCGAAAACACTGAGGGGGTACTTTTGATATTAGGTTACTTTGACTTCTGTACTGTTCTCTGGCTGGCTCACTCAGAGAAGCCATCTGCCATGTGAATTTCCCTTTGGAAGGTCCAATGGCAAGAAACTGAGGGAGGCCTCCAGCCAACAGTCAGCAAGGAACTGAGGCCCTCTGTCCATCCAACTCTTCATAAGGAACTGAATCCTGCCAACAGCCACCTGAGTTACTCATCTCTTCCTCAACATGTCAGAAAACAGGCTTGGGAAAAGCTAGTCAGTCTTTGCCAGAATAAGGCTGGCTTACTTACTTCTCCATTCTCATTTTTTTGTGATGACTCCCTCTCACAAAAACTATTTTCCAGCCACTGTACTTAGCAGTTCATATTTAATTAATTAATTGATTCCATAAATACTTATGGAATGCCCACTATGTTCCAGTTACTGAGTTAGGCTTATCCAGTTACTGAGTCAGAATAAAACAATGTACAAAATATTACCCCTATCTTGAGGGAGTTTCTGTTGTAGAGAAGTAGAGACAGAACCCCCTCCTTTGGGGTTTCTGTTCATTGTTGATAAAATGTCATTAAGTGATTGACTACATGGATATAAGAAATGAAACAACAAGTAATGTAAATAGTAAAACATTTTCAGACATGAACAATGAAACAACATGATGTATTTGGTGAGCTTGAAATGGTTAAAATTTGCCGGAACATGAGTGTACAGCTATGGTGAGTGGGGGAGGGGAGAGTGATGGCAAATCAGTCTGGTGAGCTGAGGGTGGAAAGTCCGGGCGGCGGGCTGGGGGAGCTGTTCTCCATGCTAAGTGCTGGGCAAACGGGCTGACCACTAACGGGTTGTAAGCAGAATGCTTCTTGTTCCTTGCATGGTATGTCCTCCACTTTCCCACCAAAACTGGAGCAGGCATTCTACTTGATTTCCTATTTCCTATGAAAATCTAATTTAGAGGAAACCTTTACCAACTTGTGCTGAAGAATCTTCTTACTTTTCAAACTCATTTGAACTATTATTGGTCCTTTAAGGGCCTTCATTGTTATACTTTTTTTGGTAAATTTTATCTCTATAAAAATGAGATAAAATGTTTGTTCATTCTTGAATAACGAAGAAGAGTTAGGCTGTGTAGCTGTCTCATGTTTTCTAACCATCTGCTAGACTGCTGGTGAGATTCAAAAGTCTTTCAACATATTTATTAGTCATTTTTAATTTTTTGTTAACTTTCTAATTCTGTTCAGTTTTTTATTTCCATGCCTTATTGACTATCTAGAGCTCTTTATATATTAAAAAATTAACATTTCAAAAAATTGTTATTAAATATAACTGAATTATTTCTAGAATTTAGCATCCCTGTTAAATTTGCTGTTTCTCATTTTGATCGTTATCTACTATCCCCAGGAAATCTGTTTCAAGGACAAACATCTCATTTAGGACAATGAGATTTATATTTTATTCTGGTAATACTAGCATTGGAGTTTTTTCTAAAAAGCTAGTGTGTATGCAAATGTAATCATTAGAGCTGAATAATAAAGCCATCAGTGTAGTTCTCTTATTACTTGATTCTATAGAGCATTATAACTTATTTAAAGAGAAATATTAAGCTTGGAAATTAAAATTTAGACTGTGAAATTCTTACCAACAGCTCCATTCTTTAGAATTGCAAGGTCTAGAAAATAACATCCAATAAATAATTATAAAATAAAGGTTTAAAAATTTTTAAAATTCTTTTAAAATTATCTCTCCTTGTTGGCATACCTCCATTTGTTAGAATAACCAAGAAAATAATCCCATAAAATGAACAGGTTAAATCAAAGTGAAATAGAAATAAACTATTTTGTCTGTCTGTCTGTCTGTCTCTGTCTCTCTGTCTCTCTCTCTCTCACACACACACACACACACACATTCTTTTTTTGTGTGTTTTTGTTTTTTGCAAGTGTGTAATGAGCACAAATTGTGTAGACTGCAATTTGGACTCCTTTCATCTTTAATTTTGTTTTCTTAGAGGCAATCTTAGTGACTACAATATCTTTTATTTCAGTGTCATTGAACTTGTAATGAAATCCCAATGAATAGGATAGAAGAAGTCGGGCGGGAGGGGGGAAGATGTCAGGAAAGCAGAAAGGTTAAGTCGAAAGAATCCTAAAGATGAGACAGGTAAATGTAAGACAGGTGAAACCTAGGCTTCAGTTGCAAATTTGCATGCACTCTCTTGTAAAAGGAACTACTTACACACTCTGTTGCCATTTTCCTACCTATACAGGTAGTAGCTACCTCAGGGCTTGATGTAAGATCAAATATACAAACCTCTAGAAAAGAGTAAAGTCAGTTGAAAGCAAACTTTATCACTTTCATTATTTAAAAATTTAATTTATATGGATACATTTAAAATCTGTGCCAAAAAATTAAACAATTCAGAAAACAATGAGTGACATAAATCAAAGCAGAACTGTTCCCCAATCATCCCATTTCCCAGTAGGAAACCGGAGTGAGATTTTTATACTATGGATTAGGCACCAGCTCCTTTTTGATTCTTTTTGAAAAAGTCTGGTCAGGGCATCACTTAAAAAAACATCGTCGGCGGGTCAGCTTTTCGTTTATATTCTACCCTCTTCCCAGCTTTATAAAGTACTATGAACAAAAGTATATATAAGCAATAGATAATTAGGTAACTATATTCTGCCTTTAAAAGGCTGCATCCTGGGCGCCTGGGTGGCTCAGTGGGTTAAGCCGCTGCCTTCGGCTCAGGTCATGATCCCGGGGTTCTGGGATCGAGTCCCGCATCGGGCTCTCTGCTCAGCGGGGAGCCTGCTTCCTCCTCTCTCTCTCTCTGCCTGCCTCTCTGCCTACTTGTGATCTCTCTCTGTCAAATAAATAAATAAAATCTTTAAAAAAAAAAAAAGGCAGCGTCCTTGAAGGGGATGGGAAAATGACCAGGGACATGTAGTTTCTGTGTGAGGCTGAGAACATATCCTGGAGCACTTTTCTGGCCCACAGATCCCTGACTGGGAAAGCCAAATTTTCTGCTTGAAGAAAGTGTCTGCTTACATGGATCGGGCTGGAGTAGTTAGTAGGACTTTGTCATAATAATAAATTAACTTTTTAAAATTATTAATATATAATGTATTATTTGCTTCAGAATCTGATTATGTGAGAAAGTAGAAGAAGAGAATCTCTCACATTGGGTTCATCCTTACTCAATCAAAGCCCAGATTTTAAGTCCAAGATTCCTTGCATGAGATAACTATCAATGTAGGCACATAAGGAAAAAAAAAATCATGGCCATCACAGGTTGAGATGCATATGAGTTAAAATAAAAAAATCAGTGGTATTGGTTGGGCATCAGTGGTTTTAGAGGTAGGTAGGTGGTCAGATGGCAAGAACTGAGGTTTATATTAAAAAAAGAATGGTCAATAATGAATTGATTTTCTTTGTGTTTCACCTGACCTGAAAAATTGTTTTTCTGGAAACATATACAAAGCCAAAAAGCTATTTGCAAGGGAAATGAATTTTCCAGAAAAATTCATCTAGAAATGTCTAGATAATTTACAAATAAAAACAAAGTCTACCAAATTAAAAGATGATTAAGACATGTTTTCTTATGTGCTTTTTGTTTATTTTTACAATTTAGGGGTAAATGTGCCAGTCCAAGAAGTAGGTTTGTTGCAGTGTGAAGCGTGGTGCTGAGTATGGTAGAGAATACAAAGAGGAACACCCACTGAGTTGAGTTGAGTTGAGTTGAGTTGAGTTGCATTGATGGCATTATGGTGTACTGTGTCCTTTAGTACTTATTATTCACTTGGATCTTTTTTTTTAAAGATTTTATTTATTTATTTTTTTGACAGAGAAAGACACAGAGAGAGAGGGAACACAAGCAGGGGGAGTGGGAGAGGGAGAAGCAGGCTTCCCACCGAGCAGGGAGCCCAATGCAGGACTCGATCCCAGGACCCCAAGATCATGAGCTGAGCCATCCAGGCTCCCCTCATTTTGATCTTTCAATCACCTTGGAAGGCACAGCTCTCAGATATCATTATCATCTTTTTTTGGACACAGATACTAAAATTGTCTTGGCTAAGGTCAAATAGCCAGTTTGACAAGGCACTATCTCAAATGCATTAATAAAGCTGTAAAGGGGACCCTGACAAAAGAAAGACCTGTTCCAGCTGGGAGAAATAAAGATGCTTACTGTGGGCCTTGAAAATGGCCTAAATTTCAGAGACGTGGCATTTCAGGTGGTGGAAATGGTGTGAAATAAAAGCATGGATTTGTGAAAATCAGGGTGTTGGATGACAGCTCTAGGTTTATAAGAGAATGGGGAGCCACTGAGTATTTTTGAGGTAGCTTCCTGTTTATACAATGAGACTAAGTCTGCCATTGTTCAACTCTCAGTTCTAGCACTTGCAAAGCATTTGATCTTGGGCTGTATCTAAACCTCAGGTTCCTCAACTGTAAAATGGGTATCAAAGAACGTTATTGTGATGTTTTAAGTGAGTAAAGTGCATATGGCTGAATCAGAGCCCCTGAAGATAATTATTAGTCCTCGATACGACCTGATTGGGGTCCACTTTAGGACTAATAAGAACAGGCAACCGTCAGGAGTGGGGAACAGTGGGAGGAGGCAGGCAAGCTGAAGTTCAAACAGCAAGTTGGGGCCTACACCAGAAGTCCAAGGGAGGTGCAGCGAGGACTTAACTTGGAGCATCAGCACCGGGAATGTCAAGTGTCACACATTTTAATACCTTCCGTAGGTGAGAAATAACATGTGAAGTGTGTGTTTTTAAACCGTCCTCAAAATTATAGCTTCTTTCTGTTGACTGGCTAGGTTTAAAAAGTTTGATGGCCAAATTTATAATGGTTAATGGTTTGTTCCAGTCCCCAGATCCTATAAATACACCAGATAATTCCAGCCTTCACACCTGTTCAAACAACAACAGAGATAAAACGAACTAGCGGAAAGACCAGCCCTTTCCTCTCCTTAATGAGGTTCCATTGATTTTTGCAAACAAATGAAAGACAATAAATTGCCCCAAATGCCCTTTTTTCCACAGCCCAGTTATAGGACTGATTCGGGTGTTCCCAGCCTACTCAAGGCGATCAGGCCTCACAGCTGGACCATAAAATGCTTTTGCAGCTCTGAGGATATTCCCCTACATCCTTTTGTTCCCAACAGAGCTTTGGGCATTTGCGAGTTTATCCTGTTGGCCCTAAGGCTAATATTTCTTTTGTTTGTTTCATAGGCCCATAACCAGAAATCTCTAACAAGTCCCAGAGAAGCTCCCAAGGAGGTCAGAGATTGCCCAAAAGGCATGTGATTTCTGTCCCAGGAACTCAGTGCAGACCTGAGATCTGCGCTGCAATAAAATCTTTAGCAACTTGTCATCTCCTTTAAGAGTAGTGACTTTACTTCCTTCCAGTGGCTTCTGTTTCCTAAGCTCCCTTCTACCCTGAAGACTGAGGTCTAGTGCTGAGCTGTTCAGTGTGGAGCCATGAGCAATGGGGCTGGCAAGCCCCTGAAATGTGGCAAGAATTGAAATGTGCTGTGAGTGTAAAATACACACTAGGTTTCAGAGGCTTAGTATGAAAAAAAAGAGAAAAACCCTCAATATTTTTATAATGATTACATTTTGAAATGATATTATAAAATTATTTTCATTAGTCTTTTTTACTTTTACTAATGTGGCTGCTGGAAAACAAAATTACATATGTGGCTCACATGGTATTTCTATTGAAAAGTGCTGTTCTGAGAGTAGGATGCCATTAGTGCCCCCAGATTCTCCTGATGAATTCAAAGCATTTGGTAATTCCTCATTATCCTGTTGAAAACCCTTTGGTTGGACATATAACCTCACCATTCATAGGAGCTGATTTTTAAAAAATCTCTATATACATTTGCCCTGCAATTTGTCGGGTGAATTTGACTCCAGTGCAAGATGACTTCCGTTTTGTCTTAATAAAAGGAGGCAAATTAGGTAGAGGATGAACAAGTAAAGGCCGGGGGAGAAAAAGGAAGGAAAGATGTACTTTATTGGAAAATTTCTACTCAAAACACAGGATGTGTTATTTTTGCCATTTTTACAGAGGAAGAAACAGTGGCTCAGAGAGATTAAGTAACTTTTCCATAGTAATACACTTCGTCATCCATCAGAGGTTTCAAAAGGTCTAATGAACTCCAAGGCACAAACTCTTTCTCTACATCATAATGCCTCTCTTCTACCGACAGCTTTTGAGAAAATTTAACAGAAATAATTGATTTTGGAGATACTTCTTCTATTAATCACAAATGTCCTTGTTTATGACTTATGCTTGTGCTGGTGTTATCAGCCAAATTATTTTAATACTGATTAGAGTGTGTAGAACAAGCCTTATTCATGGAAACTTCTATTCATGAGAGGTAAGTATTCTGTGGGCCCTCTTCTTTCTTTTCTGGCTGTGTAACCTTAAATAGCCATGTTTGCAACATGGAGTTAATGACACAGATCTCATGGGGCCCTTGAGGGGTGAGAAGATGCCATGTGGGAGAAAGTAGAACATACCCTTGCCAGAGTCAGCCTCTTCAAACCTCCCTCCCACCCCTGGAACGGACATAACTATGTCACTTTGTCTTACTACATTTATGTCCTATTGTCAGACATTTGGGGCCACTTTTCCTCTCTGTAAATGAGACACAAAACAAAAAAGCTAGAAATTATGAGGACCTTATGGGTTGCCTACTTTACCGCTCTCTTAACACGGGACTGTTTTTCAGGAACCACAGACAAGTCTCATAAAGTCTCCTTTCAATAATCTAGTCCAGCTTCTTTGATCTTTTTACTCAAGGACATTTTTTCCCCTCTGCTAACCTAAATTTTTCCTCATTAGTTATTTTGGATGAAAATGAGAAAGATATTGGAAGATTACTATCACCTCATAACTTTTTCTTTTCTAGGCTACGTTATCCCGTGACCATTAACAGTCTCCTTTTCTCCACATTCACTGCTGTCTCCTGAAACCCATTTGCATGAATTTTCATTCAACTGGTTCTTATTTACTAAGTCAGAATTCTGATTATAGAGGGATGCATTCCTGCCATTATTTTAGAAAGATTTCCTCTAAAGTCAGTCAGTATGTGTTTCGTTTTTTTTCCTTGCTTTAAACTAGACTCTACGAGAATGATTTAAGGAATTTGAGGATCAGAATCAATACTGTGTTGCTTGCTGCTGTTGACTCAGTTTCTCAATGTAACAGTTGAGACTAAAAGTAGGAAAAATGATAGTGGAGCAGGAGGAGGGTCAATAGAAAAGGTACATTTGTTCGTCAGGACTTGACATGGAGTCATTGTGGCATATAGGTAGCAGTGGTACCAGACTGTAACCATCAGTGTTGCACTGGGTCCCTTAGGCTATGAGAAGCCTGCCCCTACAAATTTACTCTCACGACAGGGGGTGAAGGCATTGCCAAGGTGAATGTGTTAATACCAAAAAGAACAACATGTAGTGAAAGTAAGAGTGATTGCTCTCAATATTTAGTTACTATCTACTATCAAGATACTTTTCCTGTTCTTTAATCTCCATATGTTTAGAGATTTTAGTTTACAGGGACACAGCAATAGTTTCATGGAACTGGAAGTTGACATTGCCACCTGGCCACTTTGGCACCTCATACCACTGAAACGGCGTGTAGAAGTGGATACATTTTGGCTAGGAGGTTGAAGCTGATTATCAGGGAAAATTGACTCGGTCTGATACAAGGGTGCCAACGATGAACAGGATTGCAACTTGGAAGATTCTCAGGATGTGTTAACTCAGTTGTCCTGTATTCTGTAGCAAAATAATATGGGTATAACTCATAAAGAGACAAACCCTTGAGCAATAAAGATGTGGGTTCATCAGACAAAGACCCAAGACAATCTAAGTATTTGATAAGGTTCAAGAGAATTTAAAATAGCAATGGAAGAAGGATGTTATAAATACCAACTGTGAGTGGTTTCACAAACAAGGGTCAAAGAAATCATAATGTAGTTTTTCCTTGCTTTGATATGAATATATTTGTTCTTATTAACCAATTTTTTCCTCTGCTCAATTCTCATATAATCTCCTTAGATTATATTATATTATAATATATTATAATATTATTATATTAGCAATGACTAATCCCATATCTCAGTGTTAAACTACATATGTCAAAGGCAGAGCATGAATTGCTAGCCCAGAAGTAACTATCAAACAGAGACACATAAAATAATACAGTGCTTTGTTTTTCATCTTTTGTGGAAAGCATGTTAGCTGACCTCAACACCAGCTCTTCTAAGGCTGGTAACCATATTTCTAAGAATTCACTTCCATGTATGGTTCAGCATAAAAGTTTGCCAATGAGAAGAACTGCTGGGAGATTTGGAAGTTGGAAAGAGAGCAGAAGCCACCATTCTTGGGAGGATGTGGTAGGAGAATGTTGACAGATGTTGACAGTTGTGGAAGCCCTGTGGACCTCTCCAGGTGTCTCACTTCATAGCTGTGACTGTCAGACAAAAGTCTCCATGATCCCTTCTCCACAGTCACAGCAGCCAGGTGTGGTTGCTTCTGGACCTTTTCAGTAACTCTGACTTGGCCTCCTTCTCCAGGGCTATGGGCCAAAGTCATGAGTAATGACTTCTCCAATGTTCTAGCTGCTGCTTTTTCTGGTGTTTGCTGCTTAGTTCTTCCCACTTCCCCAAACCTCTAATTCCTATATCATTAATACCACTTTATTTTTAAAACATGTAACCGCTCTGTTTCCCTAACTGAACCCAGACAAAGATAGTATATGATCAAGTGATCATTGCCTTGTATAACTCATTATTTCCTTATTTTGAGTCCTTCAAATTTAGATGTCATATTCTTGGGACCTAATGTTTTTATTATAATCATTATGCATATAACATGCTGAGGTCATATTTGTAAATAAGTGGACAAATCTAATTTTTGGTTGTTAGACATTGACCTGGGAATACTGTGAAACTGATTGGTTAAAGTGATATGAACATTTAACTCTTTATGACTCTGAATGAGTTACGGAAATTGACAGTGGAACACATACTAATATTTTATAC
The DNA here is from genome assembly GCF_030435805.1 of Mustela lutreola. Lineage (NCBI taxonomy): Eukaryota > Metazoa > Chordata > Mammalia > Carnivora > Mustelidae > Mustela > Mustela lutreola. The sequence continues at coordinate 71,274,485 of NC_081297.1, read as the reverse complement.
TCATAGTTTGCTGCCAGGTAAGATATTCAGTAGGCAGTAGTCCAGTTGATGGTGGCACTAAAGCACTGAGATGAATACTAAAGAAATAAAGCATCATTTGGTGTTTGAGTACATAGAGATAAATATTTTGATGCTTTCAGTATTTTCGAGTTTTGACACTTTGTAGATAAAATGCAAAAATGATTCATTAAGCTTTTAACTTTTTATTCAGATGCTTGTCAGAGTGTTCTTAGGATAGAATAGGAACAACCTAACAGCCATTTGTTTTAATTTCCACATTAATGCAGAAGAAACATAATTAAACAGGCTAAGTGCTGGGCCACTGAATTAAGCACTGGTTCTGTAATTCAGACAATTTCATCAAATGCTCTTGCTGTTTCTGGACTTACATCCAATCACTTTGGTTTAATGCCAGTTTCATGGATTTCATGGCACGAGAATGATTAGTTAAAATGTAATTAAACATGATATTTTTTCCCATTGCAGTTTCATAAGCTAAAGCATATTTAGGTGTGAGTCGGCAGTAAACTATAAATAAATATGTTCTCGAACACAATCCCCCCTCCCCCCCGCCGAAAATACTGGCTTTGCTAAATCTGTCTATCCTCCCAGCTAGGGTAATTTCAGCTCCAAATGACTACACATCTAATTGAACCTGGCTGAAACAATGAAGATAATTTAGTATTTCACAAAGCATAGATTCTGAAGTTCCCAAGAACCAAATTAAGCTAAGTTTTAGACTTGTTTAAAATGTGTATGGTCAAGGGGTGGTTGGGTGGCTCATTTGGGTAAACATCTGACTCTTGATTTTGGCTCAGGTTGTTGTCTCAGGGTCATGGGATTGAGCCCCACATTGGGCTCCATGCCCAGTAGAGAGTCTGCTTAAATCCTCTCTTCCTCCCCCACTGCCCTTCCTGCTTATGCTCTCTCTCTCTCAAATAAATGAATCAATCTTTTTAAAAAAATGCATGGACAAGGCCTCACTGACAGACACTTCAAGCTACATTGGAGGAATAATCTGACAATGAATTGATCTGTCTGAGGGATCTGAACTTTTTAAAAACAAACTTTTATAATATTCTGTAAATTACTGTTATTTCTGCATGTTTGCTCACATGTATGTTCAATTAAGAATAGATTTGCACAAAAAACATCTCTGTTTCGGTTGTTCTGAATATTGGGTGAAAGATTTGTCATATGCCAAAGTTGCAATCATGAATCTCAGGACTGGAGTGAATCTTAACATTCATCTACTGAGTGAAATAAATAAAATATATAACATATATATATATATATATATATATATATATATATAAAATCAAAGTGTCAAAATGATATCTGACATAAATTATATCAGGCATTATTTCACTTTTGTTGTTGGCAATAGAGTGCCTAAACGTCTTTCTTCAGGGTCTTATTGTGATTACCAGTCATCATACTACAAAAAGGCAAGTGTTTCAGTTAATAGTGTGTAGGTAGTAGAATGTTTTGTTAAAGCAGCCCTCCAGGGGCGCCTGGGTGGCTCAGTGGGTTAAAGCCTCTGCCTTTGGCTCCGGTTGTAATCTCAGGGTCCTGGGATCGAGCCCCGCATCCGGCTCTCTGCTCAGTGGAGAACCTGCTTCCTCCCTCTCTCTTCGGCCTGCCTCTCCTGCCTACTTGTGATCTCTGTCGAATAAATAAATGAAATCTTAAAAAAAAAAAAAAAAAGCAGTCCTCCAGCTGGTCTTCAGGGTTAACTCACTTTGGGCTTATCACTCCCTGCTTGCTGACCTAACCCCCATGGTTTGTAGCAAAGCTATCCTACTTCCCTTGAGACCCTGCAGACCACTAGCCGTAAGGAGCAAAGGTCTAGACTTTTTGGAAGATAAGGCCTGCCTGCATTCAAAAACAGCCTCTTCTGACCCTGATATCCTCGATAAGAGACACCTGGGAGTCTTGATTACTGGCAGAGCAGAGGAATCTGGAAGCCTTGCAAAGCAAATGATTGACTGTGGAGCAAGCTTCTCCCGCACATTGCCCCCTCACAATTTCCCATCCCTTCTCCTTTAAATACCTCCTGCTCCACTGGGACTCCGAAAAATGGTTTTTGAGATGTGAATCTGCCATCTTCCCAGGTTGCTGGCTTCCTGGATAAAGCAGCCTTTCTTTTGCCACCAACGCTCGTCTCTGGAGTGTTGGCTTTCGAGAAGCAAGCAGCTGAACCTGAGTTCGGAACCAGTCCTCTGACGGGTAATAATGTAAACCATCTCCTTCCATAAATCCAGATTATCGTTATTTAAGTGTTCGAGGGAAAGTGTAATCCTAGGCCTTTGTTGGCAGATGCTAAATTACCAGAGAAATTTGCTGACTTGCTAATCTGGTCCTAAAGATGCCCTAATGTGTATAGTGTTAAGAAAACCTCACTGAATAGCTAGTAAATATCAGAACAAGCTGAGAGGGTATTAAACTCTGTTTATGCCAAATCTTGGACCAAGAAAATTAGCCTTTTCAGTGGTGAGATGTACAGCATCCTAAGCAGTATCAGTGTCTGGTAAACTGTAGGAAAATGCTTTGAAAGACAAGTTATCTGACCTCAATAACCATAGCAATGCTACATTTCTGATTATAAAAGCAATACATGCTTATCTAACTTTTAGAAAATGTGAAGAGCATAAGTATGAAGAAAAAATAAGTCTCCCAACTTTACAAACCATAGGTAATCACTGTTTTTATTTTTTAAATATTTATGGATATAAATTTATAAATTTATAAATTTTATAAATTTATAAATTTAAATCAAAAGATACATAAATCTTTGTGTATTACATTCTGACATTTTCCATTAAATATTAAGAAGATGATTTTTAACTCCCCCAGTGTTAACCATTTGGATGTATCATAATTAAGCTGAATTCCTATAGCTGGGGAATTAATTAGCTCACATTTTTGTTACTATAAGTAATTTGAAAATCTCTATTCATAATTTTTGACACTACAACAGGTTATTTTCCTAGATTAATCCTTCAGGCAAGATATTAAGTCAAATGATATAAACATTTTTAAGGTTCTGGATTTTTATATACTAATTGTTCTTACTCAGATTCTTAGAGATAAACTTCTTCATCTTCTAGTATAAGATTGTGTCTTTGGGGCACTTGGGTGGCTCAGGGGGTTAAGCCTCTGCCTTCAGCTTGGGTCATGGTCCCAGGGTCCTGGGATCCAGTCCCACGTCCGGCTCTCTGCTCAGTGGGGAGCCTGCTTCCCCCCTTCTCTCTCTCTGTCAAATAAATAAATCTTAAAAAAAAAAAAAAAAAAGATTGTGTCGGTGGGTGGTGGCTGGCTCTCAGCCCCTTGATATTTCTTGATCATTGCTGCTGGCTCAGCCTTGAGTGTCTATGGGGGATGTTTCTGATGGACCTTCTGGATGGACCTTCTGGGGCTAGCTTGTAGTCCTTCTTAAATCCTTGAGGCTCTCCTGACCCTGAATATCTGTTTCTTCTTCTTCCTCTGTTTTGGAGTACTTGCTTCAGAAATCTGCTTCTCCTCCTATGTTTTGTTCAGGCTGTTGTCTTGACTAAATCTAATGGACCTTATGTCACTATATGCCCACTTGCCAAGCACTAGAAGTCTGGCTTTTGGATTCCAGACTACTGGCCAAGGGCCTATTACTGATAACTTCCCTGATACAGAGAGCATTAAGAGTGACAACCAACATGATAGGAATACATTTGAGAGTGGTAGGGGGCACTATTAATAATTACTCCATAATAAGAGGCATAAACTGGGACTGTCTCAGGCAACCCAGGACGACTGGTGGCTTGGTTACCTTATTGCCATGTCCGCCCAGCAGGTGGGGGCATTTTGTGCTACATTCGTGCTCCGTGACTGATGGACTGCTTGCATCTGTGGTTACGCTTCAGGTTCTTGCCATTAAATAGAACCTTAAAGTTTCTGCTGCATAAACCTCATTATAATGCTAGTTGAGAGAAATGCTATTTAATAATATTTATGAATGAATACTTGCAGGGCAAGCAATTTTTCCATTCCTATAAGAGATTCTAAAATTAGGCCATCTATCAAACCAGATGTTAGTGTTCTGCATTCTTGGAACCCAAGTTAATTGCCATCTGGTATCATTTTTTTTTAAAGGATATATTGGAGCGCATTTTAAGAAACAGGTGTTTGAAATTTGCTGCTTTATCAGTTGTTGACATGTTGTAAGGAAGGCATTTGTTTTTTCACTGCGGTGTCTTGTGAGAACAATGAGACAAGTTCTTCTCTGGTCTTGATTGAAGGAGAAGCAGCTCTGTCTCTTCTGAGCCATTGGTTTGTATCTTATTTTATAGACCCTAACCATGTAATATATCCTGTTGCTCTCTTTGCTTTGGTCACTTTTCTAGCAACTGTACAGGGCTTTGTATATATGTCCTATACATGGCTTGTTTTTTAAAAATCCCTAGTCCTCTTAGCCAAAATCCCCACATCTAGTTTGCAACTTTGTAGTATAGTTTCAGTTTTGTTATTTTGTGGTGATTAGTTACTCCAGGTCTTTTGTGGAAGGAGGCAGTGCTTAAGAATATTAGTAAATATTGGGGGGCGCCTGGGTGGCTCAGTGGGTTAAGTGGCTGCCTTCAGCTCAGGTCATGATCTCGGGGTCCTGGGATCGAGTCCCTCATTAGGCTCTCTGCTCGGCAGGGAGCCTGCTTCCCTCTCTCTCTCTCTGCCTGCCTCTCCATCTACTTGTGATTTCTCTCTGTCAAATAAATAAATAAAATCTTTAAAAAAAAAGAATATTTGTGAGATTAAGAGTCACTTATGGTTTATAAAAAATAAAAAATAAAAAATAAAAAAAAAAAAAAAAAAAAAAAGAATATTAGTAAATATTGGACTAGGGAAGTATTCCACAGAGAGACAGTAATAGAGATTCAGCAAAACTTTTTTTTTTTTTTTTTAATAAGTAGGTCTTATCCATGATATTGCTGCAAGTAGTTCTTTTTTATGTGAGGTCAGTAATACTGTCTCTTTCATGCTTTTATCTCTGTTTTTCTTTTCTACAGGTTCCTTTCCAAGAACATCTAAATGGTTTCAAGTCTCACCTTTCTTTCAAAACTAAAATCCTTCCTCTAGGGTTTTAAAACTAAAACTCCAGATTCCCCCTTATTCTCTGCCCTCTCTTTTTCTCCATGTTGAAAGAAGGACTGGCAATCGCTATCTCCCTTACTTCCCCTTCACTTCTTTAATCCCTGAGGCTGATCCTTCTTGAAAGTCCGCCTGATTTCCCCAGTGTTCAATCCAAGAGATGCTTCTCAGCCCTGGACTTTTTAGCTTTTAGTTCTTTGTCAGAATGCGTTGTTCCCATGGAGTCTCTGACACCGTATGTTGCTGGAATTTTTTTCTTAAACTCTCTTTCTGGCCACTGCTTCTCAGCTTCCTTTTCAGTCTCCTACCTCCATCTTTCCCTTAAACGTTAGTATTTCACAGGGTTTGGTCTTACTCCCTCTTTTCATTCTACCCATACATCCTGTGCAGTCTCCATTGTCTCCTAAATTCTCTTTCTAGCCTGATAACCGTCCTGATGTCAGTTGCAGTAGACACATGTGGGGCATCTGGATATCTTGCAAGCACATCACACTCAACTCTCAATCTTGGTCCTTCTTCCCTGGACTTGTTCCTTCTTTTGTCTTCCTGGCTTTGAGAATGGCATGACCAGAGGCCTTCCTTTCAACTCTATAAACCTAGGAGTCTTCTTCAGCTTCTCTTTTTCTCCACCTCCATCCAGACAGTCATCAAGTCCTGGTGATACGTTGCCTAAATATCTCTGAAGTCCCCTCCATGGCAGGCTGACCCCACCACAGGGACTCTTTTTTCACTCCCCTTAATGTCTCCTGTGCTTGTACAATGCCCTAGATGTAATAAGGACTCAAAATATTTCTTGAACAAATAATGAATGTTAGAAAACTGAAAAACATTAAGAGATCACAGCAGTGGAATATGGATTTTAAAAAATCCTCATGTTTTAGCACACAATTTATTTTAACAGGCCAAATGAGTCCAATATTTTTTACACTGAATTATTTTAGAGAACATCTATATCAAAAACATGTACTTAGAAGTGTATCTTTAATAACTTCCAGGAGGCCGTTTCTTCACATTTTATATGGGAAAAAATGCTATAGAGTGAGTAATTTAGTCACATACGTCTTTGGCTGAGATTTAACATATAAACATTTAACATAACACCAAAACAAAGAAGTAGTATATAAATCGAAGGGCTCCACAGTGAAATTTCATGTATTATTTGCTTTTAGGGAAGTAAAAACCACATCTCTAAAGGTCTCTGAAAATAATAATCTGCATGTCTAATCAAGAAGGTCTTCAGTGTATTGTAATTTTTAAAAGTAAGTTCTTAGATAAAATTTTAATTGTTCAACATACATGTGTTCGTAATGGGGCAGCAAAGAGTGTGGATAATTGGGTGGGTCTTTTGAACATTGAATCCTGGTAATTTCTTTATCTGGTAATTAGGAACTGGATGCTTTTCTTTCCAAGGGCACAAGTTTTACTGATTTTGCTAAAAGCTTCTGCAAAGCAGTATTTCCTTCCAATATTTAGTCTTTCTGGCCACCAAACACTATCAGCCTTTAAGGAATGAGAAGAGGAGAGGATTACGTATGAGGACTCTACAGGGACGAGTGGAATTGCTTCTTGAGGTTATGCCCACACTGCGGGTCTGTGTAGGGTTTCCCTGGCTGGCATGAGAGTCTTGCAGGTTGAGTATCTGGATGTTCTAGAGGCACATGATTATGTCGAGATGATCTATAGTGAGGAGAGGGTAGAGTGTGTCAGGAGGTGAATTAGAGGCTCATTAGCCTGGATTCTGTTTAGACATTCATGTTCAGAGATTGGTCACCTCGTGGAGATTACTCCTGTGGATATTCCTGGATACTGAACAAAAAAGAGTGATTTAGCTGAAGTCATCACAGTTAGTATCTTTAAGAAATCATGGATTGGGGGGCACCTGGGTGACTCAGTTTTAAGTGTCCACCTTTGGCTTAGGTGCTGATCCTGGGGTCCTGGCACTGAGTCCTGCATCAGGGTCTCTGCTCAGCAGGGAGCCTGTTTCTTCCTCTGCCTGCTTCTCTCCCTGCTTGTGTGCACTCTCTCTCTTTCTCCCCCAGTCAAATAAATAAATACATAAATAATCTTAAAAAAAAAAGATTTTATTTATTTATTTGACACTCAGAGATCACAAGCAGGCAGAGAGGCAGGCAGAGAGAGAGAGGAGGAAGCAGGCTCCCTGCCAAGCAGAAAGCCCAATGTGGGGCTCGATCCTAGGACCCTGGGACCACGACCCGAGCCAAAGGCAGAAGCTCTAAGCCACTGAGCCACCCAGGCACCCCCATAAATAAAATCTTTTAAAAAAATCATGGATTGACCTTGATCATTAGAATCTTGATGTTGAGTTGGTAGTATACTAATTGCACATGTTAGCTTTAAAGTGAGGGTTGTGTAGACACTCATTGGGCAGATTTCCAGTACATAACTGGACGTTTGCCCTTTATAGTTGCTGGAGATCCCTTTGACCTGGTGAAAGCCGATAGAAAGGATACAGAATTCAAGAAGGCAGAACTTAAAATGAAACACACATGAGCTAGGGAGTCTCTGTGGACCTGAAGCATGGAACACGGACCGGGAACGTGGTGGGTGGTGGTATTCGCCGTTGCACACCTTGGCCTGATCACTCAGTGGAATGTCTGATGTTAAATTGTCTATGTGCAGTAGACACAATGAAAAAGAGGTAATTATGTGGCAGTGGAAATTCTTATATAATTTCCCCAAGTAGAAACATTTCTGATCACATACATGTATCTGAAGTGTTCTGTGAATTTGTTAATAGCTGTGAGGTTAGTACGTCTCTTTCATTTTGTCCATTTATCGACAACAAATTAAAAGGTCATTAATTTCTATGATCCTTCCATATTAAATAATCAGGGGCTTGCATAACAAAAGGCCTGTATTTATAATTAGATATGGGAGATTTGTTACAGGTGGCTCCAACCTCTTGGTAGCAGATGCTATTCTCTATTAAAATTACTTATATTACTTATTATATTGTTAACTAACAGTATTACTTATATTGTTAACTAACATTTATTGTCTCATATAATGATGACATAGATATTTAAAAAGGAAAGCAAGTCAGTTACCCATATGAAAATTACTCTGCTGAATTCAGATTTTAAAAATAAATCCCGAAACCATTTTCCTCAAGTCTTCAGGTAGAATAGGAATGGCTATGAACTTAGCGTATATATTTAAAATTTCATTATATAATAAAGATTTTCTCTCAGCAAAATTATATTGTGATCTGTTCCACCAATATTTTTGGCCTGAAATTTTTAAGTAAAAATATGATTTTTACAATAATGTGAGTAAATTTGATTCATTGCCCATTATAAAGTGTATGCAACTGAAAAAATGAACTACTGGGTTCTCATTAAAGAACAAGTTAGCTCTGTATATAAAAGGAAATGCTAGTTTTTTTCATTTTTCGCTCTTCCTCCAGTCAGGGAGGTCAGGTCTCAGGATGAGATTATTTTTTCAAGATTTTGTCTATATTTTTGAGAGAGAACACGAGTGGGGTGAGAGGTAGAGGGAGAAGCAGGCTCTCTGCTGAGCAGGGAGCCCAACAGTGAGGCTTGATCCCAGGACCCCGGGATCATGACCAGAGCTGAAGGCATGGTCATGGTGGCTTACCCAAGTGAGGCACCCAGGTACTCCTGATGAGATTTAAAAAACTACTTCACATGCCCTTATTTGTCCTGTTTTCAATGTTGATTGCTCTTACACTCTCTTCTGTTTGGTGAGACTCTGCCAATCTTTCAAAGGCCAGTACAAATGTCATCTTCTCTGGAAGGACTCTTCATGGAAGGACTCAACTTGCCTTCCTGGGAGCTAGTTCCTTTTGCCCTGGGTCATAGTGCCCGCAGACAGATCCACTGTCTGCTGTGGTTTCTAATGAATGCATGGCTAGCTCTTCACCATTTTGGTGGCCCACTGAGTGATATGATTCTCATCACAAAATATTTGACTTAAATAATGAAGCATAAAACAAGTCCATGGTCTTTAGATGTGTTTCAAATGAAAATACCATTATTTTCCTTCTAACTCAAGGAAATAATAAATTTTACATCAAAGAAATAAGTATTTATTGTTTTCATTTCCTAACTGATGGGATCCAGGCTTCGAAGCTTATATTTTATTTAGTTTCTCTTGCTATACTGGCTTTGGGAATAGATAAAAGACCAAATGGCTACCTATCAGCAAGTTATGAAAATATTGCCTATTTAATTTGCGTAAAATGGGCTTTACTGTCTCCAGTTTTGCTCCAGAGTCAGCTCTTGTAACATGGCTCCCGATACACTGCTGCTCAAAGCAATTATTACAGTCAAGAGTAAAATATCTATTACCTGTATCATGATACAATTTGACTTTTGGGATCAGCTTTATAAAAGTTTTAGGAACAATGTTTATTGTGCAGTTCATTCTTATTTTACTTACATGCAAAAGATATAAAACATGAATAAAATTTTGAAGATATAGTAAGTATAATATAATAAACCCTAATGTGATTATTTTTATTTTTACCAGTGACTTTATTTACATGTGTGTATACATCTTATATACCTGTAATTGTATTGAAACTACCATTGTGCATTATACTTTTTAACTGGACACCATATCATAATATTTCCTCATGTTTCAGTGTACTCTGCATTATTGTGATTTTAAGAAAAGTACTTTTCTATTTTGTTATGGCAAAATGTATACGTATGTGTATAAATGTAATATAAATGTAAACTAAGTTTATTGTTTATATACTTTGGTATAAATATATGCATTTGCCTATCTGTCGTCTAGCTAGTTAGCTAAACACCTATTTAAAACTAAAATAGGGCACTTGGGTGGCTCAGTTGGTTAAGTATCTGCCTTCGGCTCAGGTCATGATCCTGGTGTCTTGGGATTGAGCCCCATGTCGTTGGGCTCCCTGCTCAGTGGAGAGCCTGCTTCTCCTTTTCCCTTTGCTGCTGATACTGCTACCCTCACTATGTCAAATAAATAAAATCTTAAAAAATAAATAAAATCCAAAATGAATCTTTCAGATTACCAAATGAAATATAAAATTCTCTCTATTTTCTTGTATTGATTTTGGTTAATTTTCCTGGAGACCTACCTGTATCAAAAATGAAAATGTTTTTGTTAGAGAAATGGTCTGGTGACATGGGGAATAGGATAAGAATTTTCAGCTAAGGAAACCTTGTTTTTGTTTTTTGTTTTTTTTTTTTCTACCAGATGAATGGAATATTCTATTTCATAAAACACATTTTTCAATGCTTGCTATGTTTCAGGAATGGGGATTTGGCTGAGATCACATAGTATGGTAGACTTGAACTCATCACAATCCAGTGAAGGTAAGAAACTAAAAATAGATAAATGAACAAATATTTGTGAATTGTAACATCAAAGAAGGAAGGTGTTGTTGTGGTTGTTTTGTTTTGTTTTTAAAGCATCTCAGGTAGAAAATGCCTGTTTAGGATGAGTGGTCAGGGAACTATTGATTCTCTGACTAGATGACAGTAGAGGAATCAGATAGATGCGGGTGGGCTTGGGGGTGGGGGATTACAGGTAGTGGAACAGCATGAGATAAAGCTTTGTGGTGGGGAAGGTTTATTTGAAGAACTGGGAGTGGGGTGGGGGAAGTGCGCCTTAGATAATAAGCAGAGGGTAAATGGCATGAGATGTGATTGAAGTGATAGCATCAGATTGAGGGACCAGATAACGCTGGACTTGTCAGCCAGGATTAGGAACGTGCACTTTGTTCTGTGTGTAATGTGAAGCCTTTTCATGATTAATCAATGTAGTCATGTTGTCCAACTTCCATATTAAATCCACACAATGTAGAGAATGGATTTGGGGTCAGGGGAACAAGGACGACAACCGAAGCCACGTTGGGAGTAGTTGCACCTGTCCAGGTTAGACTATTGGCATGGGGGAGTGGAGTGATAATGGGAAATGGAGAACGGTGTGCAAAATGAATTGTGTCTTTGAGGTGAAACAATGGTATAAGGTGATATTTGGATACAGGGAGTAAAAGAAAAGAGAAATCAAGAATGATTTAAATATCTGACTCAAGCCACCACATTGCTGGTGGTGTTTACTGAGATGTGGGAGACATGCGGGTTGGAGGGGAGGGTAGCTGTGGTGGTGTTAAGTAGTTGCATATAGTAAATCTGGTGCTCAGAAGAGGCGCCTGGCTGGAGAGGCTGGTTGATCCCTTTGGTGGTGGGGGTGGGGAAGCTCCATGGTGAAGGTCTTCTGACAATGTGTGTGTCTTCATTTTGGCTATGCCTTTAAGCCTGAGGAAATATTTAGGGAGAGAGATTAGAGGAAGAGAAAAGTCATCTTGAGACCATATCTGGGAATCCCCAACATTTAAAGGGTGCAGGGACTTGGAGAAGCTGGCATTGGAGATTTGACACATGGAAGTCTGGCCTTATATATAATGTTTTATTTCTAAAGTTTTGGGAAAACATTACAAAATGCATTGATAAACTTGGATGACAGGTATCATGGATGTCTGTTCTATTATGCTGTGCCAAATATATTTAATGTACTACTTAATTTCAAGCATTTAAAGTTAAATTATGAAATGCTTTGCAGAAGTCACTCATAAAGTGGTGACATTAGGTAATACAAACCTCACAAACTCATTTCTTTATTATTTAATGACTTCAGTAAAACATTGCTATAAGTGTTGGTATGGACTAGAACACTGAGGTTCTTGTAATGCTAAATGATGTAGATAATAACAGATAGTATAGGGTCACCTACTAGAGAAGTTTTCAAGTGACCTTAAAAGGCAAGTCTCTGAAATGCAACTGTCTTCAGTTCATGTTGACTGTCTGCTAGCTTCCAAAGCAGGCGGTGATGGTAAAGCAGTCTAACCTGTCACTTCATTTTCTGAAGAAGAAACGGACTCTGAGATGCCGATGGGCTTTCTCAGTCTCACCGGAGATGTACCTGGTTCCATGTAAAGACCTGTTTAGGTGACATGTGTCTTGGGACGGCTTTATGCTATATTAGAAATGCACATGTTACACGATAGCTTTAACTTACGTGAAGTTTGGAAAAGCTCAGTTAGTTTGTTTTATAATACAAGTATGATTTTTAACACACCTTTGTGCTTTTTGTGATTACCGCTAGGCTGTAAGAAACGTTTCTCCAAAACAAATAGTAAAAAGCTGTGGGATATGTTTTGCTTTAAGCAAGCTGATTAAATAACAAAGTATACCAAAAAGAGAAGGGTGATTAAACACATTACAAAGGAATTTTTACTTTTAGATAAGTATTCCTTACACTATTTTCTTAAATAGAAGATCTCTTAATATAGAAATGGCAAACAGATTTAATTAGGTGTGTCCTCTCTAAGTGACTGGCAGTGGCTACTAGGACTAAGTGTTGAGTTAAGACCATGCCTGGACACACTGGGTATTTTAGAGTTCTCCAGAGCCAGTAAGATGTTGTATATAACATATATAGGAATTCGTTTTAAGGAATTAACTACTGTGATTGTGGGGGCTGACTAAGTGAGGACGCTGCAGGGCAGGCCAGCAGGTTGGAAATTCAGGTAAGAGTTGATGTCACAGTCTTGAGGTAGAATTGCTCCTTCCAGAAACCTCAGTCTTTGCTCTTATGGTCTTCAACTCATTGGATGGCCCACCTGACTTGTGCAGGCTAACCTGCTTCACTCAAAGTCTGTTGATTGTAAATGTTAATCACACCTAACGACCATCTTCACAGCAACAGGTAGACTGTTGTTTGACCAAATGCCTGGGTATCCTAGCTTAGACACAAAAAAGTACTCATCACATGAGGGAAGGGTGTGATGAACCTGAACGCCTACAGTATGTTGAGGAGGGACGCGAGGCCCCCTTCCAGCCATGTGTTTGCCATCCTTCTCCTGGTTGTAGTCAGATGTTCCTCTAGTGTAAGAAAATCCATTTTATTCACAAAACTTCAAGAATATTATTGCATGAGATGAAATAACGTGAGTCCTAAAGATTTTTAAATTTGAGAAACAGGAAGAAGAGATTTTCAATCTCATGAAGAGAGTTTTCAAAAAATGTACATTTTCTTTTATTGTTGCATTATTTCTAAAGCTGTTTTAAATACTTTCCATCTCATTCCATTTCATTATATAATCCAGAGTTTTGTCCCACCTTATGATGGATCTCTCACTTACCCACCTATACTGTAAAGAAGTCTCCAGCAGTTACACTTTTAGAGAAATTACTGTCTGGAACTTTCAGACGAACCACAACTTACAGTCCCAGGATTAAAATGGAAACTGTCAAGAAATACTTAATAATCACTTGATGGATTCAGTCTACTATGTTGGCTTTAATCTTTTAAGTGATATGACACATCGTAAACTTCTGTTAACTTCATCAGTGTCTCATCTAATCTAATGTGATGCGCTCTAGCCCAAACAATTGTACTATTATATCCAATAATGCCTACATTTTCAGAAAATGGTACGGGAAAGTCTCATTTGAGGAGTAGCTTCAGCTATACATTTTTGTTAGAGAAGATTTGAAACAGGACTTAAAATAGTAACCTTTGTGATCAAAACCTCTTAATATAAGAGCATTCAAAAAAAAAAAAAAATCTCCAGAAAAATAAACCCTTGTAAGTAAAACTAAGAGTTACCAAAGGAATGATACTTGGATACTATTTGAGTTAAAAACAAATCCGGTAAGTATTTTCATTAGAGTGTTCCTTTTGTTCCCTTTGAAAATGTGTTACATTATTGAATATCACATGTCTCTCTGAATTTCTGTTTTTAGGCACGTTTCCTGCTAGGAACATATGGAAAGGGTAAATGTCTGGAGTAAAACTTAAATGATATTATAAACTATGAGAGAGAATCTTGAAGGATTAATGCAGTTGAAAGAGCTAAAACTAGGTCTGCAGTTAGATTTAGACAACCATTTTGCTTATCCTATACTTTTTCTTTTATGGAATATGGAAAAGAAAATGTAAAAAGCAGACCTTATAAAATCCTTTTACTTTATGTGTTTACATTTTGATGTTGGTATCAATTTACTTTCCCACAGATGGTTAGTAGTCTTATGTTTTGAACCCAGAAACTTCATGTGTGTAAAACCATAGAAAATTCTGGTGGTGGACATTTAAGAATAGAAATACGATTTCCATGGAGAACTTTCACTCAAACCCAGTGCTGATTTTTGACATCCCCTACACCTGGGACTTCTATCTCCTGGACAAACTGAAGCATGTGATTCTTAGAAGTTAGAGGTAAAGTTAGGAGTCTTTGCCCAAAGACAGGGTAGATGTGGGCAATTACCTCAGTAAATCAGGTGTAAAATGTGCTGTTAGTATTTGGCTCATTGAGTCTTCAATGCTCTACTTTGCTGTGGTTGTAAAGGCATGGCCTTTCTTCACCTTCTTGGTTTAAAATTTCGACCTCCAGAGAACCAAAGGCACTAATTCATTGCCTTCCTGTGACGATTCTTTGCCTCTGCGTCCTTGCTGAGGCACAAGGAATTGACCTGTACAGGACTCAGAAGCCAGGGCAGGGTGTGGAGGCCAACGCGGCGGGGGGGATGCTGATACTGACTGTGTAGTTTGTCCCATGCCAGACTGTAGGATGCACAGGCTCTCAGCAGACCTCCCCACAAACCTAGAAGATAAGGTCATTAATCCTATTTTACAAATAATATAGCTAGTCTGAGTTACTTGCTGATGACTTTAGGAGTTTAGATCTAGGATTGGAATGCAGCCCTGTTTCCAAGATCTGCTTTGTTTTTGTTGTACTTTTGTTAACATTTTCATTACTGAACCCAGTCTTATACATTTGGAGCTTATTTACTCAACTCGATAGTGACTAGCTCCCTTGAAATACACACACACACACACACACACACACACACAACATGGCAAATCATATCAATCAGTGCTAGTAGACATTTAATAATTCATTGGCTTTCAAAACTGGTCCTCAAAGCATTTGAATTGTTGTCTTAGCATTGGCTCGCAAAGCTGAAAAAATGGGGTATGTCTGACAGTGGAGATGAGGGTCCTTTAAGTAAGAACCTGGAACGCTCTCAATTGATTTGGTTGTACTGCAGGCCTGAAATTGGTCGTCATTCCAAATTCAAGGCATATGGTCTGCACTGCTTTGCATACTCCTGGGTATTTACCAATTAGGATTCAGTAGCATTTTGCCTGTTCTCATTATGTAATTCCATTAAAAATATTCCTTATCACAGGAAAGAAAAACCTAATTACTAAATCTTGATTAAACCTTGTGCTAGAGGCTAACCTTTTGACCAGTGACATATGACCATAACAAAAGAAAGGCAAACCAGAAAATTCATCAAGGAGAGGCTGACAGTGACCAACAAACACCCAGGAACTGATCTGGGAGATGTGTTTGCTCTCTGTTTGATTGTTTTCTAGTAAAAATGATTATAAATTATATTAGTAACACTGAAACTACATGTTTTGTTGACAATCACAACAAATTTTCCTACATGTATTTCTTGATTTTGCTTAAATCCAAAGCTCTATAAAATCTATTCTTGAAGGAAAGCTTTGGTGGCCAAGAAATGTGTACCAACACATTTCCTTCCTTCTGCTTTATCTTTAGAGGGAGAGAGTGTAAGATTGCATTGGTATCCAATTAGTGCATAAGTCACATTTCCATTTTTATTGAACCATAAGTAACGATAAACTAAAACTTTTTCTTTAATACTTTTATATTTAATTAAGCTAATATCACTAGACTAGATACCTCAAAAATGTTTTAAAAGTTTATTAGACATTTTTACTGGTATGCCATGGTTACAGTTATAATGAGAACTTCAGGACTTGATGTGGTAGATATTTTTATTGCCTTTATTATTTTTAGAAGGATTTGCGGTCCAGAAAGGTAAAGGGAATTTTCCAGTATTTTTTTTTAACCAACTAATAACAAAAACTTTGTCCCTTTTAGGCATTTATAGTGTACACTTTGGGCAACCAAGTTTGTTAAACCATATAATTTCTTTAACCATTTCTGTTATATTTTCTGCCTACTCAGAGAAATTCAGAAACAAGTTGATTACAATTAAGTGTGATCCCCATGCTCCAACATGTTTTATTTCTACATGAAAATGTGCAGTCTCCTTTCCTGTGGGTGTATAGAAATTGATAGTTTCTTTATAGTTTCCATTCTCCTGAAGGTATATAGTATTAAGACTCTCCTCCTGAAAGAGTCTTTTCTGAACCACCTTAGGAAAATGAGACACTCTCCTCTCTGCTCTGGCAATTACTTTGTTTATTTTGACTTGTGGTTTCGTCTGCAAGAATGATAGCTCTACAAGGGTAGGGGATCATGTTTGTCTGTCTGTCTTACCTTTGTTTGCGCAGTGACTGCAGTACAACGCCTGGCACAGAGTGGGTGCTTAAGAAATACCTGGAGATGGAATGAATGCATGAGTGAGTGGATGTATACAGGGATCCCAGCATATTGAACATAGAATTTATACTTATTGGGAGCTGTAGGCTGAGTGACCACAAATAACAACAGAAATCCAGTAGGTCGACTTCTTATATAGACACTTTCATTTATTAAACTTGTACTATATGCTAGACCTTGGGCTACAAGTTTTAATTTTCACTATTTTTTTCATCAGCTCTACAGCTAAGGAAGTGATGTCTGAGTAGCAGAAAAGGCAGAGAGGAGGGAGAGGAGGAGAGATTAGTGCTATCTTGTAGGTAATTCAGTTTATTATTTAGTATTCAGACTTTCACTGGTTATGTTTCTTTGATGGTGGAGAAATAGTTTTCTTTATCTTTTTACTATTTTAAATTTGTGTCCTAAGAGAAGGAAGGTCATGGATTCATTGCCCTATGGAATATCTTTCCACAGAGCTGACCTGGGGCCATTTCCCATGTTAGTAGTACTGGGCACTGCAGTAACAGTAGTAGTGATGGCACCCTAGCTCAGTTCTTTGGCAGAGGGAAGAGGCAGGTGTATGACATCAATGCATGTCTACCTGGTGGGCCGTACAAATTGTGACTTATGCCAATGAGCTAGGAGCTCTATGTTCAGAGAGGTCATGCAAGAGGGTGAAATGTATGCAACTTACAACCAAAAGCCATTCCAGAGTCATGTCAGAAAGAGCTTTGCAACTTCCTTTTTCCTTTCTGTCATCCAACCCCCACTCCAATATATAAGGGCAGGAGAATATTCAGAGACAAGTTGCTTGTGATGTGAACAGACTACACATAGATGGGATTTGAATGCCAGGGGACTCTATCATTTTGATCATATAAGGAACCATTGAACCAGTTGGGTCTCAGGATGCGATTCAGACACTCAAAATACATTAATAGTTTTTTTTTTTTTCAATCAAGAAATATAAAGATCAGAGACATATATAGACCTTACTGGGTGTCTTGGCTAGTCCCTTTTGTTTCAAATCAGAAGATTAACTGTTACTTTCTATATCTTGAACTAACTTACCTATAATTCTCTGCACTTGTTAGTCTGGAAAAAGGTGGATAATAAGGTCAAGGCTAAAAGATACATAATATTTCATCTTGCTGTCAAAATCTATTATTTAAATAATCAGAAACTTCTGAGACATTGAAATAAAAGTAGTCCTCAAGGGAATAGAAAGGATTCTTTTTTTTTTTTTTTTTTTTTTTTAAGGAGAAGAGGGACAGGAAAAGGAGGAAATTGGGTTTTGTATGATCATGATGTGTCAATGTATGTTCCTCTTGTGTAACAAATGTAACACCTGTGGTGGGGAGTGAAGGTAGCAGGGGCTGTGAGTGTATGGGACAGGGGGCATATGGGTGTACTGTCTCTTTACTTTTACTGTAAACTTAAAACATTTTTTTAAAGATATAGCTTATTTAAAAATATAAATGGGTAAGGTTTAAAAAATCTTCACATGCAACTAGCATATTGCTGCATTTAGGACTTGGGATTTATATTGATTACCACAACTATATTAATGACCACACACAGAGTGGGGAAGGCTGATCACTCAGGTTATATCTGCTGCCTCCATGGGAGCCCCTTTCTCATTAGGTACCTACCTTATCACTTCTTCTCTAAATATACTCCTATATCATCAATATATCATTTTGCTCATATATGAAAATATACTTTTAAGAAGCTTGACAAGATTATGCTTGAGGATTCTGAAATAATTTCTTACAGTTAGAAGAAATTTCACTCTGGAGATCCAAAGGTCTAAAGATAACAGCGAATCTAAAACTAATCAAGTGGGATTTCCATAGATATTTCCATTAATTATGGTGGTTCTGTCTCCATAACCTAGAGGAGACTTTCAAGGCCTGAGTAACTTGGTTCAATGGGACTTATAGATTAGGACTATGCTTGTTGTTTTAACTTGTGAAGTTCTTGCTTTGCTGAGGTTTCTCTGAATAAGACTGAGTTTGGTAAGTTGAGAAAATTCATTGTCTCCTTTCAACTGATTTTAATGCTTGTTTTCAAAGAGATATCTTACAAATAGTGCTTTCCTTCCTCTATAAATTCTTTGTTCCAAATTTATTGTTACCATGAGAAATACTATGTTCACTGGGTAGAGTTTGGGATGAGTATCATGAGATGTTGAAGTTGTAAATCAGGAAGTACAATTTTTTACCCTTTTAAATTGTCTAGGGTTCTGGGGAGGGGATATAGGAAATGGCTAGAACATATTACAACTAAAATGTGAGATTTGGAATACAGCCAGACCTCATTTTATTGCACTTGCTTTATTTTGCTTCACAAGTGTGTGTGTGTGTGTGTTTCTTGTTATTGTTCTGATAAATCATGGCAACCTGCATTGAGCACATTTATCAGGGCACTTGCCTACTTTGTGTGTCTATCATATTTTGATAATTATAGCAATATTTCAAACTTTTCATTACTGCATTTGTTACAGTGACCTGTGATCAGTGTCTTTGTTTTTACTTTTATAACTGTTTTGGGGTACCATAAATTGCGTCCATATAAGATGGTAACAACCACCTTGATCAGTCAACAGCCATCAGCACTGAGGCAAGACCCTCCACTGGCAAAAATATTATGACTTGCTGAAAGTTCAGATGATGGTTAGCATTTTACATACTTAGCAATAAATTATTTTTAAATAGGTATGGACATTTTTTTTTAGATAATACACACTTGGTTGACTGTAGTTTAGTGTTAGTGTTAACTTTTATGTGCACTGAGAATCAAAAAAATTCATTCACCTTTTTGTGACGTTTGCTTTATTGTTGTGATCTGGAACTGAACTCCCAGTATCTCCCAGGTATGCCTATAGGAGGAAGAGAAAAGATGAATGCTACCCTGTGGAGGATTTGGGGATTGTGATGTGCAGCTCTTTAAGTGAATTCAGAAATCTAGTCACTGTATGTATTATTAAATAATTTCATTCCTTGTGTTTTAAGAACTTTAAACATTTATCAGCGAATAGCTTCTAATATATTAGAATGCTTTTCTCAATAATCTATTCTAAAATGTCTACTTTCCCTATGAGAATTTCAAAATCACACTTTAGTCTATTGAATATATATATATCTACTTGTAAGATATATTAAAATTGCCTTGGGAACTGTTTCTTGGCCCCTGAAACATCAGTGTCATAATAAAAACCCAACTCTGTGTAAAAGGCACTGATTAATATAGTTTTTTTTCCCCCTTAGCTACTGAATGATTTATCAGCTATTTATTGGGCTTCAGAAAGAAGTTCATAAAAATGGAAAATAATAATTAAAACCCCCTAGGGTTATTAGTTATGAGCTGGCTTTCTTGAACCCATTACCTTACATAATAAAAATTATTCCTGTACTGTATGTCTCTCTATAATCTGTTTGAATGCTTCTACTTACACAGTTATCTTTTTCTAAGTAATGGTTTCATGTTATGCTTTTATTCTGTTATTCTCAAAAACAGCAAAAAGCAGGACACTTCCAATTCTGAATCTATTATTAGATAAAACCATTTATAAACCTCTTTCAGTTGATGCTGTTTATATTTTTTTAAATTTATTTTCAGCATAACAGTATTCATTATTTTTGCACCACACCCAGTGCTCCATGCAATCCGTGCCCTCTCTAATACCCACCACCTGGTTCCCCCCAACCTCCCACCCCCCGCTGCTTCAAACCCCTCAGATTGTTTTTCAGAGTCCATAGTCTCTCATGGTTCACCTCCCCTTCCAATTTCCCCCAACTCCCTTCTCCTCTCTAACTTCCCTTGACCTCCATGCTATTTGTTATGCTCCACAAATAAGTGAAACCATATGATAATTGACTCTCTCTGCTTGACTTATTTCACTCAGCATAATCTCTTCCAGTCCCATCCATGTTGCTACAAAAGTTGGGTATTCTTCCTTTCTGATGGAGGCGTAATATTCCATAGTGTATATGGACCACATCTTCCTTATCCATTCGTCCATCGAAGGGCACCTTGGTTCTTTCTACAGTTTGGCGACCGTGGCCATTGCTGCTATAAGCATTGGGGGTACAGATGGCCCTTTTTTTCACTACATCTGTATCTTTGTGGTAAATACCCAGTAGTGCAATAGCAGGGTCATAGGGAAGCTCTATTTTTAATTTCTTGAGGAATCTCCACACTGTTCTCCAAAGAGGCTGCACCAACTTGCATTCCCACCAACAGTGTAAGAGGGTTCCCCTTTCTCCACATCCCCTCCAACACATGTTGTTTCCTGTCTTGCTAGTTTTGGCCATTCTAACTGGCATAAGGTGATATCTTAATGTGGTTTGAATTTTAATCTCCCTGATGGTTAGTGAGCGAGCCCAGATATGGACCCTCAACTCTATGGGCAAAAAATCTTCAACAAAACAGGAAAAAATATACAGTGGAAAAAAGACAGTCTCTTCAATAAATGGTGCTGGGAAAACTGGACAGCTATATGTAGAAGAATGAAACTCGACCATTCTCTTACACCATACACAAAGATAAACTCAAAATGGATAAAAGACCTCAACGTGAGACAGGAATCCATCAGAATCGTAGAGGAGAACATAGGCAGGAATCTCTTTGATATCAGCCACAGCAACTTCTTTTAAGATATGTCTCCAAAGGCAAAGGAAACAAAAGCAAAAATGAACTTTTGGGACTTCATCAAAATCAAAAGCTTCTGCACAGCAAAGGAAACAGTCAAGAAAACAAAGAGGTAACCCACAGAATGGGAGAAGATATTTGCAAATGACAGTACAGACAAAAGGTTGATATCCAGGATCTATAAAGAACTCCTCAAACTCAACACACATGAAACAGATAATCATATCAAAAAAATGGGCAGAAGATATGAACAGACACTTCTCCAATGAAGACATACAAATGGCTATCAGACACATGAAAAGATGCTATTTATATTTCATTATTACTAGGAAAGCATTTCCTCTAAGATCATGAGTAAGACAAGGATGCCTCCTCTCACCACTCCTATTCAATATAGTACTGGAAGTCCTACCTAGAGAAATTAGGCAAGACAAAGAAATTAAAGGCATCTGAACTGGAAAAGAAAAACTATTGCTATTTGCTGATGATATGATCTTACATAGAGAAAATCCCAAGGAATCATTAAAAAAAAACTGTTGGGATTAATCGATGATTTCAGTAAAGTGGCAGGTTACAAGATCAACAGAGAAATCACTTGAATTCCTTTTCACTAATGATGAAGAATTGGAAAAATAAATAAATAAACTATCCCATTCACAGTAACCTCAAAAACAATAAAAATACTTAGGAATAAATTTAACCAAGGAAGTAAAAACAAATCTGCAATGAAAATTACAAGACTTTGCTGAGAGAAATCAGAGAAGATACGAATGAATGGAAAGACATTCTGTGCTCATGAATCAAAAGAATAAATATTGTTAAAATGGCCATACTACCCAAAACTGTCAATAGAGTCAATGTAATCTCCATCAAAATACCAAAGGCATTCTTCACAGAAAAAACAACAAACAAACAAAAAAACCACAATCCTAAAATTTGTGTGGTACCACAGAAGACCTTAAATAGAGAAATCCTGAGGAAAAAAATTTAAAAGCCAGATATATCATACTTTGTGGGTTCAAGCTGTAAAATCATAGTAATAAAGATAGCATGGTCCTGGGGCGCCTGGTTGGCTCAGTGGGTTAAAGCCTCTGCCTTAGACTCAGGTCATGATCCCAGGGTCTTGGGATTGAGCCCCACGACTCAGGTCATGATCCCAGGGTCCTGGGATTGAGCCCCACGTCGGGCTCTCTGCTCCGCAGGGAACCTGCTTTCTCCCCTCTCTCTCTCTGCCTGCCTCTCTGCCTACTTGTGATTTCTCTCTGTCAAATAAATAAAATCTTTAAAAAAAAAAAAAAAAGATAGCATGGTCCTGGCACAAAAATAGACACATAGACCAATGGAACAGAATAGAGAGCCCAGAATTAAATCCTGGCACATGTGGTCAACTAATATTTGACAAAGAAGATAAGAACAACCAATGGGGAAAGAATAGTCTCTTCGACAAATGGTTCAGGGAAAATTTCAACAAATGGTGGAACAGAACAATGAAATTGGACCCCTATCTCACACCACTCATGAAAATTAACTCCGAATAGATTAAAGACTTAAACAGCTGATACCATATAAAACTTCTAGAAGAAAATGTAAGAAGGAAGGTCATTGATCTTGGTCTTGGCAGTGATTTTTTTGGGGGGTGTGATGCCAAAAGCACAACAACTCCAACTAAAAACTTCTTCCTGCACAGAAAAGAAACAATTAAAAAAATGAAAAGATAGCCTACAGATTGGGAGAAAAATTATCCAAAACATTTACAAAAAATTAATATGAAAATACCAAAGAAATCATACAACCTAATAACAAAACAATCAATTAAAAAATATGTGAAAGAAATAAATGAATTGTTTTCTGAAGAAGGCATCAAAATGGCTGATGGCCACATGAGAAGTTGCTCAACATCATTAATCATCAGGAAAACTCAAATCAAAATCACACTGAGGTATCATTTCACACCTGTTAGAATGGCAATCAACAGAAGTCAAGAGACAATAGGTGGTAGTAAGGATGTGATGAAAAGGGGACCCTTATATACCACTGGGAATATAAATAAGCCCAACCACTATGGAAATGTGGAGATTCTTCAAAAAATTAAAAAGCGATTGACCAACTGATCTATTCAGCATGATTTCTAGTGCGAACTAAAGAAAATATGGATCTTTGTAAATTTCTTGGAGAAGGTAGGAATTGAGTTAGGCATTGATAGATGGGCCATATTTTAATGAAGGGAGCTATAAATCTAGCTTCTGTTTTACAGCTAGGGAGTTATATGGCATTTTTTTTTTTATAATGGCAAATTCAATTTCAGGTCTTGGATTTAGTCTAGAAGTCAATGCTGTATTATATTTTAATTTATAACTATTAGGTGAGGAGGCAAGATTAGATTTAGAGAGTATAGTGAATTTAGGAACTTAGATGTAAATGGTTTTTCAAATGGATTCCTGTTCATAAGTAAAATTTATATAAAGTTATCAACTTTAGAGAGTAAATAAAAATTTCTAAAGAAACTGAAAAAAAAAAAACATCAAGGAAAAAGCAAGTGGCAAACTATTAGGGAAGTCATTAGCAATTTAATGAAAGGGAATAGGGATTTCACCCACCAAAGAGAATGAAGTATTATGGATATGACTGACATGTTATGCAGCTATGACAGCCAAAGAGGCTGGATGGCTCCATAGGGCGGTCTCTGGTTCTTTATCTTAACACATTAATCACAAATAATGTGTGTTTATAAAGTAGCTCATGTTGGCTTTTATTATACCTATTATGGCCATGTCTATTGTCTAGTACAAGGGAGAAAACTAAAAATACAAAAAAGGGAAAGAAAATTATGGAGCACAAAAATGTTTGGTTGGCTTGAAAAACCATCATACATCTTTTTAGGGAAGAATCACTTCAGTAAATAATCTTGGGCTTGGAAGATTTCTTACAACATTTATGCAGAAAAACATTTCTCACCATCACTTCAGCATTCCTAAGACACTTTGTAGATGCAAATATAAATCAGACCCAGCCTCTGCCTCAGGAAACTTACAGTGTAGTAGGGGAAATCTGTCAAGAATATGGGTGCTTATGCCATAATCATAGTCCAGTTAAATACCATGGGTGTTCAGAGGAGAGAAGTTATATTCTTAATATTGCTGGTTTTATATCGTCAGGAAATAGGGTTCTTTCAATCACTGTTAAGTCTCTTCCATCTCAAAATATAATGTTATTTTGCAACAAAAACTTAAGTCTTTTTGTTATAAAACTTTTTACAACAGAACTAAAAATAAACCCCTTCCTGTAACACGGTGTTCGCTCTAGGTATTTTTCTAGATTTCTTCTCTTCTTCTGGTAAAGTTCTTAAAAGGAAGAGTCTTTACTTCCTTTTCCCATAGTCTTATCTAGAACTAATCCCTTCCACATCATCTATAAGCTGATAAACTTCCACATCCACCACTTTATCTGCAATCAGCACCAAATACAACAAATTATTCTGAGTTCCTTTATTACCTTCTATGTCTTTTGCATTTAGCTCCTGATTTCTTTTTCCTGAAACTGTTTACTCCCCTAGTATCTTAGATTTTGCGTTCTGGTAAATGATTCCTTATAAGTCTTCTTCCCAAGTTTGTTTGTTTGTTTTCCAATTACATATTTTATTTAATTACTTTTTATTAACATATAATGTATTATTTGTTTCAGGGGTACAGATCTGTGATTCATCAGTCTTACATAATTCACAGCACCCAACATAACATATACCCTCCCCAATGTCCATCACCCAGCCACCCCATCCCATCCACACCCCACCCTCCAGCAGCCCTCAGTTTGTTTCCTGAGATTAAGAGTCTCTTATGGTTTGTCTCCCTCTCTAATTTCATCTTGTTTCATTTTTCCCTCCCTTCCTCTATGATCCTGTTTCTCAAATTCCTCATATCAATGAGATCATATGATAATTGTCTTTCTCTGAATGACTTACTTTGCTTAGCATAATACCTTTTAGTTCCATCCACGTCATTGCAAATGGCAAGATTTTGGTGTTTTTTTGGATGGCTGTATAGTATTCCATTGTGTGTGTGTGTGTGTGTGTGTGTAATCACATCTTCTTTATCCATTCATCTGTTGATGGACATCTAGGCTCTTGCCATAGTTTGGCTATTGTGGAATTATGGACATTACTGCTATAAACATTGGGGTGCATGTGCCCCTTCAGATCACTACTATTTGTAGCTTTAGAGTTAATATCCAGTAGTTCAATTGCTGGGTTGTAGGGTAGCTCTATTTTCAACTTTTTTGAGGAACCTCCATACTGTTTTCCAGAGTGGCTGTACCAACTTGCATTCCCACCAACAGTGTAGGAGGGTTCCACTTTATCTACATCCTCGCCAATATCTGTCATTTCCTGACTTGTTAATTTTAGCCATTCTGACTGGTGTGAGGTGATATCTCACTTGGTTTTGATTTGTATTTCCCTGATGCCAAGTGATGTTGAGCAATTTTTCATGTGTCTGTTGGCCATTTAGATGTCTTCTTTGCCGAAATGTCTGTTCATGTCTTCTGCCCAGTCAAGTAATGGGCCAACATTTCTTTTCCTCAACCAGTCCCTTGAATGCTACAGATTCACCCTTGGATTTTCATTTCTTTCATCACATTTCTCCCTCTTGAAATCCTCTGTTTTTACAGCTTTTTTTTTCCCTACAAATAATTTGTTTCCTCCAAAGGATCCATTATCTCTCTTATATAATGTATGCTTTCTGAGTAGGGGCTGCATTTTTCAGAACAAGCCCCCTTGAATCCAAGAGAGAACATAAGACCAGTTCATGACAATGGAATATGAGGAGAAAGGACAAATCATTTCTGGGCCATGGAATTAAAAAACAAACAAACAATTTTTCTGACTTTTGCCATCTGTTTGTCCTAGGAGAAAGTGGATCTACACGTTGAAAGGAACCTGGGTCCCATAATCAGCATGTGACTAACTACCAGTCAGAAATATGTACAATTAATATTTATGTGAATCAAAAGAAAATTCTATTATATTAAACCGCTGAGAATTGGAGATTTATTTATTACAGTAGCTGACATTAATATAGAAGTTGATAATTTGAAGTGGTGTTAAGATTTGAAAACTTGAGATATGTGAAATTAGATGAGTGTTTGGATAGCAAGTAATAAGGAAACTAATATCAGAGTATGGAAAGGTGATGACAAAGTCACATAATGGTAAAGTATTTGGTAAAACTATTGCTCATAATAATTTGAGGGCATCGAAGACTCCTGGCTGTAGCTTTAGACTGGAAATAAGATTGTTAGTACTGATTATTGATTGTTACTGGTTGGGTGTAACAAGGTCTGAGCAGAAAAAAATGAGGCCAGACAAGTAAGAATCAATAAATAAATATTAAATCAATAAATCAATAAAAAGAGTCAATAAATATAATCAATAAATGAAGTACAGAGAATTCTGAAAAATGGAACTTCTCAAGGTGATAAACCATTACTGCTTGTAGACCCCAAAAGAAATAATTCTTAAAAAGGCTTTGGAAAGATAGAAGATAGAAGATGCAATCCATGAAAGAAATAATTGATAATCTGGACTTCATTAAAGTTAAAAACTTATGTTCTTTGGAAATCAGGGTCAAGAAAATGAGAAGACAAGCTGCAGGCTGGAAGAAAATATTTGCAAAAGATGTATCTGATAAAGGACTGTAGTCCAAAATAAACAAAGAACTCCTAAGCATTCAACAATAAGAAAGTGAACAACCCTGTTAAAAAGTGGGCAAAATATTTGAATGGACACCTCACCAAAGAAAATATACAGATGGAAAATAATCATATGAAAGATGCTCATAATACATCATTTAGGGAATGAATAAATTAAAATGTTGATATACCACACAAACCTATAAAATTGGTGAAAATCCAAAGTACTACAAAACCAAATGCATGTTAGGGTGTAAAGCAAGGGAACTCTTAGTAATTGCTGGTGGGAATGAAAAATGGTACAGACACTTTGGAAGAAGGTTTGTTTGGCAGTCTCTTATAAAACTAAACATACTCTTACTGTACTATCCAGTAATCGTGCTCCCTGGTATTTACTCAAGTGAATTGAAATTTTATGTCCATAAGAGTTCTTGAACATGGGTGTTTTTAGCAACTTTAGTTACAGTTACCAGAAATTGGAAGCAACCGAGACATCTTTCAACAGGTAAATGGGCAAATAAATGGTGGTGCAGATGGTGGAATATTTTTCAGTGCTAAAAAGGAATGAGCTGCCCAGCCATGAAGAGACATGGAGGTGACAGTGGAGACTTTACAACTGATATCACAGACATGCAAGGAGTTTTAAGGGACTACTGTCAACAGTTATATGCCAACAAATTGGATAATCTAGAACAAATCGGTAAATTCCTAGAAACCTATAACCTCCAAAAACTGAACAGAAAGAGAAAACCTTGAACAGACAATTAAGAAATAAGGAGACTGAAGCAATAACAACAACAAGAAAATCTCTCAAAAAAGAAATGGCCAGATGGCTTCATTGGTCAATTCTATCAAATTTAAAGAGGAATTAGCACTACTCCTTTTCAAACCCTTTCAAACAATTGAAGAGGGCACATTCTCAAACTCATTTTAACAAACCAGCATTATCTTCTTACTAAAGCCAGATAAGGACACCACGAGAAAAGAAAATTACAAGCTCTATCTCTGATGAACATAGATGCCAAAATCCTTAACAAAATATTAGCAAACTGAAATCAACGGCATGTTAAAAGTGTCTTTTACTCTTGTGGCGAGCATAGTGTGATATATAGAATGGTCAAATCACTATGTTGTACAGCTGAAACTAGTATAATATTGTTTGTCAGCTATACATCAATAATAATAAAAAAGGATCATATACCATGGTCAAGTGGGATTTATTCCTATAATTTGTTGTGGGTTACAAATTTAATATACAAAAATCAGCTGTGTTTCTGTACACTAAAAACAAACTATCTGAGAATGAAACCGAAGACAACAGTCCCATTTACAATAGCATCAAAAGAATAAAGTGTTTAGAATTCAGTCTAACCAAGGTGAGACCTGTACACTGAAATTTTAAGACCTTGATGAAAGAAACTGAAGACACAAAGATACATCATGTTCATGACTGGAAGAATTAATATAGCTAAAAATGCCCATACCACCAAAAGTCATATACAAATTAAATGCATTCTCTCTATCAGTATTTCAGTGGCATTTTTCACAGGAATAAAGAAAAAAAGTCCTAAAATTCATATGGAACCACCAAAAAAAAAAAACCCCAAAAAACAAACAAACAAACAAAAACCCAAACCCTAAATATCCAAAGCAATCTTGAGAAGGAAGAGAATAAATAAAATGTGGTATATATGTTGCAATCTTACTCAACATTCTGCAATATTATTCAGTATACTTTAATATTATTCAGTCATAAAAAGGAAGGAAATCTTGCCACTTATGATAACAAGGAGGATATTATGCTAAGCAAAATAAACACAGAAAGACAAAATACAATGTGATCTTACTTATGTGTTGGTGTCTGAAAAAGTCAAATTTTTTTTTTTTTAAGATTTTTATTTATTTATTTATTTGACAGACAGAGATCACAAGTAGGCAGAGAGGCAGGCAGAGAGAGGAGAGGAAGCAGGCTCCCCGCCGAGCAGAGAGCCCAATGTGGGGCTCAATCCCAGGACCCTGAGACCATGACCTGAGCCGAAGGCAGAGGCTTAACCCACTGAGTCACCCTGGCGCCCCCAAAAGTCAAATTCTTAAAACCAGAGAGTAGAATGGTGGTTGCCACGGGCTGGAATGTGGGTGATATGGGGAGGTATTGGTTAAGAGTATAAACTTTTAATTATAAGGTGAATAAGTTCTAGAGAGCTAATGTACAGCATGGTGGTTATAATAATATTGTACTGTAATTTGAAATTTGCTAAGAGAGTACATCTTAAGTTCTTTTTTTAAAAGATTTTATTTACTTATTTGACAGAGATCACAAGTAGGCAGAGAGACAAGCAGAGAGAGAGGAGGAAGCAGGCTCCCTGCTGAGCAGAAAGCCCGATGTGGGGCTCGATCCCAGGACCCTGGGATCATAGCAGAGGCTTTAACCCACTGAGCCACCTAAGTGACCCTACATCTTAAGTTCTTACCACACACACACAAAAGGGTAATTATGTGAGGTGATGATTGTA